>NW_027315746.1:1802719-1874712 GCF_026437365.1 Eucyclogobius newberryi | reverse complement strand
GCATACGTCATGTAGCTGAAGGTGTTAGCGTTAGCATACATCATGTAGCTGAAGGTGTTAGCGTTAGCATACGTCATGTAGCTGAAGGTGTTAGCGTTAGCATACATCATGTAGCTGAAGGTGTTAGCGTTAGCATACGTCATGTAGCTAAAGGTGTTAGCATTAGCATACGTCATGTAGCTGAAGGTGTTAGCATACATCATGTAGCTGAAGGTGTTAGCGTTAGCATACATACACCTATTCACCGTGTTCTCTCATCTGTTATTATTTTAAACTGCATTTCAAAATAAAATGTCTAAGATAAGATGAGCCTTTATTTGTCCACACAATGGGGACATTTTGGTGTTGCAACGCAAATAGACACAGAAGAACAGATCATTATATAACTATAGACAGAACCTCTCATATTCTTAATAAGGAATAGAGAAAACAAATAAAAAAAATATTTTAATTTTTTTTAAATTCAAGAAATAAAATGAAAATAAGATCAAAATAAGATAAAATTTTATCAAATCAATTTCTCCTAAAAATGCGACTTATACTCCAGTGCGACTTATATATGTTTTTTTCTTCTCTATTATGCGTTTTCTGGCGACTTATACTCCGGAAAATATGGTATAATCTGAATTAAATAAGCCTTTCTGACATTTTGATTTCATAACACTTTGTCATAAAAGCTCTTTCCGTACGTGTTTTAGAGTCTGTTTGGTCCAGAAGAACATGACCTTTATCATGACACAACTGCAGGTCTTCTAACAGACTGGCAGCTCTATTGTGACCTGAATAATAATGATCATCGATTAACTAATTAACCTTGTCATCCCTAATACAGAACTAATTAAATGCAGTAAATCACTGCGACGCAACTATAAAACGACTTCACAAACTACTTTCCTGTCTGCAGAGGAACAGTTTAAAATGTCCCTGATTGTGTTGTTATTGATCCCACGTTGTTTTCCTGCTCGGGTTTGTGATGCGGCGCCGCAGACGCATCGCTCCGCCGGGTCCTCGCCATAAACGAGCGCTAATAAAAGTCAGGACGACGGAGACATCGGGGAGAAGGAGCGGTCTGCGTCCAAGAGGAGGCGCTAACACAGGTTGGGTCTCGTTAGCGCTCACGTTACGCCGCGACGCTCTCGAATCCACATCGTTTTCAGCCGCGTTTTAGAATTTTGTCATGTGATACGGGGACATCGAAATGACACGGATGTAAAGATCCTCCACCGGGACGTCCTAGAACGGATGAATCCAGGTTTATGTGGGTAAAATTGAGTAAAAGCGTCATCTTCACCGGCCTTCCTCGGTCTAAACGACGAATCGATTCATCTCTAGACTAATCGTTTGCCGGAATAATTGTTGATTTAGTTTCAGATGATTTGCGACCACGCCTCGGGTCCATGTCTGGGGAGCGTCTGGGGAGAGGGAAGTCCGGGAAAACCCTGCTCAGACCGCTGCCCTGCGCGACCCGGCCCCGGACAAGCGTAACAAGACTATTACAGACGGACGATTTAAGACCGACGAGCTCGTCTGATTGCACAGTTCTGTTGGGGCCCGCGGGCCACATGCGGCCCGTTTGTCTTTATAATCCGGCCTGCCAAACATGCCAAGTAATATTTTTAAAAATTACCAGAAATTGCCAAGTAATAATAAAAATAAATACATAAAATATTTTAAAATATTACTTGGCAATTTGGTTTATTTAATTTAAAAAAAAAATTGCCCTTAAGCCAGACCTGGGCATTTGTGGCCCCAGGGTCAAGATGTGGCCCTCGACATATTTTAATCCGGCCCCTGGAGAGATTTTAGTTTCTATTCTTTAACTGTCTAACATCCGTCTGCACTCGAGGAGGAACGAGGTGGAACGAGGAGGAACGAGGTGGAACGAGGTGGAACGAGGAGGAACGAGGAGGAACGAGGTGGAACGAGGTGGAACGAGGAGGAACGAGGTGGAACGAGGAGGAACGAGGTGGAACGAGGAGGAACGAGGAGGAACGAGGAGGAACGAGGAGGAACGAGGTGGAACGAGGTGGAACGAGGAGGAACGAGGTGGAACGAGGAGGAACGAGGTGGAACGAGGAGGAACGAGGAGGAACGAGGAGGAACGAGGAGGAACGAGGTGGAACGAGGTGGAACGAGGAGGAACGAGGAGGAACGAGGTGGAACGAGGAGGAACGAGGAGGAACGAGGAGGAACGAGGTGGAACGAGGAGGAACGAGGAGGAACGAGGAGGAACGAGGAGGAACGAGGTGGAACGAGGAGGAACGAGGAGGAACGAGGTGGAACGAGGAGGAACGAGGAGGAACGAGGAGGAACGAGGAGGAACGAGGAGGAACGAGGTGGAACGAGGTGGAACGAGGAGGAACGAGGAGGAACGAGGAGGAACGAGGTGGAACGAGGAGGAACGAGGAGGAACGAGGTGGAACGAGGAGGAACGAGGAGGAACGAGGTGGAACGAGGAGGAACGAGGAGGAACGAGGAGGAACGAGGAGGAACGAGGTGGAACGAGGAGGAACGAGGAGGAACGAGGTGGAACGAGGTGGAACGAGGAGGAACGAGGAGGAACGAGGAGGAACGAGGAGGAACGAGGTGGAACGAGGAGGAACGAGGAGGAACGAGGAGGAACGAGGAGGAACGAGGAGGAACGAGGTGGAACGAGGAGGAACGAGGAGGAACGAGGAGGAACGAGGAGGAACGAGGTGGAACGAGGAGGAACGAGGAGGAACGAGGTGGAACGAGGAGGAACGAGGTGGAACGAGGAGGAACGAGGAGGAACGAGGAGGAACGAGGAGGAACGAGGTGGAACGAGGAGGAACGAGGAGGAACGAGGAGGAACGAGGAGGAACGAGGTGGAACGAGGAGGAACGAGGTGGAACGAGGAGGAACGAGGAGGAACGAGGAGGAACGAGGTGGAACGAGGAGGAACGAGGAGGAACGAGGAGGAACGAGGTGGAACGAGGAGGAACGAGGAGGAACGAGGTGGAACGAGGAGGAACGAGGAGGAACGAGGAGGAACGAGGTGGAACGAGGAGGAACGAGGAGGAACGAGGAGGAACGAGGTGGAACGAGGTGGAACGAGGAGGAACGAGGAGGAACGAGGTGGAACGAGGTGGAACGAGGAGGAACGAGGAGGAACGAGGTGGAACGAGGAGGAACGAGGAGGAACGAGGAGGAACGAGGTGGAAAGAGGAGGAGGAACGAGGAGGAACGAGGTGGAAAGAGGAGGAGGAACGAGGAGGAACGAGGTGGAACGAGGAGGAACGAGGTGGAACGAGGTGGAACGAGGAGGAACGAGGTGGAACGAGGTGGAACGAGGTGGAACGAGGAGGAACGAGGTGGAACGAGGTGGAACGAGGAGGAACGAGGTGGAACGAGGAGGAACGAGGTGGAACGAGGTGGAACGAGGAGGAACGAGGAGGAACGAGGAGGAACGAGGTGGAACGAGGAGGAACGAGGTGGAACGAGGAGGAACGAGGAGGAACGAGGAGGAACGAGGAGGAACGAGGAGGAACGAGGAGGAACGAGGAGGAACGAGGTGGAACGAGGAGGAACGAGGAGGAACGAGGTGGAACGAGGAGGAACGAGGAGGAACGAGGAGGAACGAGGTGGAACGAGGAGGAACGAGGTGGAACGAGGAGGAACGAGGAGGAACGAGGAGGAACGAGGTGGAACGAGGAGGAACGAGGAGGAACGAGGTGGAACGAGGAGGAACGAGGAGGAACGAGGTGGAACGAGGAGGAACGAGGAGGAACGAGGAGGAACGAGGAGGAACGAGGTGGAACGAGGTGGAACGAGGAGGAACGAGGAGGAACGAGGAGGAACGAGGTGGAACGAGGAGGAACGAGGAGGAACGAGGTGGAACGAGGAGGAACGAGGAGGAACGAGGAGGAACGAGGTGGAACGAGGAGGAACGAGGAGGAACGAGGTGGAACGAGGAGGAACGAGGTGGAACGAGGAGGAACGAGGTGGAACGAGGAGGAACGAGGAGGAACGAGGTGGAACGAGGAGGAACGAGGAGGAACGAGGAGGAACGAGGAGGAACGAGGTGGAACGAGGAGGAACGAGGTGGAACGAGGAGGAACGAGGAGGAACGAGGAGGAACGAGGAGGAACGAGGAGGAACGAGGTGGAACGAGGAGGAACGAGGAGGAACGAGGAGGAACGAGGAGGAACGAGGAGGAACGAGGAGGAACGAGGTGGAACGAGGTGGAACGAGGAGGAACGAGGAGGAACGAGGAGGAACGAGGAGGAACGAGGTGGAACGAGGTGGAACGAGGAGGAACGAGGAGGAACGAGGAGGAACGAGGTGGAACGAGGAGGAACGAGGAGGAACGAGGTGGAACGAGGAGGAACGAGGTGGAACGAGGAGGAACGAGGAGGAACGAGGAGGAACGAGGTGGAACGAGGAGGAACGAGGAGGAACGAGGTGGAACGAGGAGGAACGAGGAGGAACGAGGAGGAACGAGGAGGAACGAGGAGGAACGAGGTGGAACGAGGAGGAACGAGGAGGAACGAGGAGGAACGAGGTGGAACGAGGAGGAACGAGGAGGAACGAGGAGGAACGAGGTGGAACGAGGAGGAACGAGGTGGAACGAGGAGGAACGAGGAGGAACGAGGAGGAACGAGGTGGAACGAGGAGGAACGAGGAGGAACGAGGAGGAACGAGGAGGAACGAGGTGGAACGAGGAGGAACGAGGAGGAACGAGGAGGAACGAGGTGGAACGAGGAGGAACGAGGTGGAACGAGGAGGAACGAGGAGGAACGAGGAGGAACGAGGTGGAACGAGGAGGAACGAGGAGGAACGAGGAGGAACGAGGTGGAACGAGGTGGAACGAGGAGGAACGAGGAGGAACGAGGTGGAACGAGGTGGAACGAGGAGGAACGAGGAGGAACGAGGAGGAACGAGGTGGAACGAGGTGGAACGAGGAGGAACGAGGAGGAACGAGGAGGAACGAGGAGGAACGAGGTGGAACGAGGAGGAACGAGGTGGAACGAGGAGGAACGAGGAGGAACGAGGAGGAACGAGGTGGAACGAGGAGGAACGAGGAGGAACGAGGAGGAACGAGGTGGAACGAGGAGGAACGAGGAGGAACGAGGAGGAACGAGGAGCATCGCACCTTCTTTGGTGTAGAGCATCATCTCCACCCGTCGCTCCTCCTCCTCCTCACCTTCTTTGGTGTAGAGCATCATCTCCACCCGTCGCTCCTCCTCCTCCTCACCTTCTTTGGTGTAGAGCATCATCTCCACCTGTCGCTCCTCCTCCTCCTCACCTTCTTTGGTGTAGAGCATCATCTCCACCCGTCGCTCCTCCTCCTCCTCACCTTCTTTGGTGTAGAGCATCATCTCCACCCGTCGCTCCTCCGCCCCCAGCAGAGCCTTGGAGATCTGTGCGACGGCGGGTCGGGTGGTGTTGGGTCCGTACAGGAAGCTGCAGGTGGAGGGCTGCTGCATCACCTCAGAGCGAGAGTATCCACACATGCTGCAGAAGGCGTCGTTACAGAAGATGATGGCACAGTTCTCCACCCGCGCGTTTGCAATCAGGAACTTACGGTCTGTGCGGGAGGAGGAGAAGCAAGAGGAGAAGAAGAAGCAGGAGGAGAAGAAGAAGCAGGAGGAAAAGAAGAAGCAGGAGGAGAAGAAGAAGGAGAAGGAGGAGAAGAAGAAGGAGAAGGAGAAGAAGAAGAAGAAGAAGAAGAAGAAGGAGAAGGAGGAGGAGAAGAAGAGTTAGGTTCAGGCGGGAGGCGGAGGCAAGACGATCGTAACACACCATTTTTACACCACCTGAGAGCGGAGCACCAAACAGCCCTGACTTAGCAAGTGTTGTAGCTTAAAAGTGGAGGTTCTAGAGGTTCTGGAGGTTCTTAGAGGTTTGGAACGGTTCCTACAGTCGCAGCTGGACTGGTGTTGCAGAGCTTGAACCCGCAGACACATCCAAGAGTTTGACCTTCTCAGCTCGTGCTCAGCTCCTCCAGAATCCCACACTCACTGAGGACAAACCAGCTCTGATTCTGGAGGTTCTGGTGGTTCGGATGGTTCTGGAGGTTCTGGAGTTTCTGAGGTTCTGGAGGTTCTGGGGGATCTGGGGGTTCTGGAGGTTCTGGAGGTTCTGGATGATCTGGGGGGGGGTTCTGGAGGGGGGTTGGGGGGGGGAGGGGGTAATATGGAGTTTTGGAAGTTTTGGAGGTTTTGGAGGTTCTGGAGGTTCTGGAGGTTCTGGAGGTTCTGGAGCTTCTGGAGCTTCTGGAGGTTCTTGAGGTTCTGGAGATTCTAGAGTTTCTGGAGGTTCTGAAGGTTCTTGAGGTTCTGGAGGTTCTGGAGGTTCTGGAGGTTCTGGAGGTTCTAGTACTTGAGAAGCTCATTCTTCGTTCTGGAGAATCAGCTCGAGATCCAAAACACCAAACGAGAACTTGTCCGTCGCGTCAATCGATGGATCAACGTCATATTATCTGACCCGTGTTCAGTACAACGATGACGGACCTGAAGTTCTCCAGAACGTCAGGTCCAAGCGTCAGGTCCAAGCGTCAGGCCCAAACGTCAGGACCAAGCGTCAGGCCCAAACGTCAGGTCCAAGCGTCAGGTCCAAGCGTCAGGACCAAACGTCAGGTCCAAGCGTCAGGTCCAAGCGTCAGGTCCAAGCGTCAGGTCCAAGCGTCAGGACCAAGCGTCAGGTCCAAGCGTCAGGTCCAAGCGTCAGGCCCAAACGTCAGGTCCAAGTGTCAGGTCCAAGCGTCAGGTCCAAACGTCAGGTCCAAGCGTCAGGCCCAAACGTCAGGTCCAAGCGTCAGGTCCAAGCGTCAGGTCCAAACGTCAGGTCCAAGCGTCAGGTCCAAGCGTCAGGTCCAAGCGTCAGGTCCAAACGTCAGGTCCAAGCGTCAGGTCCAAGCGTCAGGTCCAAGCGTCAGGTCCAAGCGTCAGGTCCAAGCGTCAGGACCAAACGTCAGGTCCAAGCGTCAGGTCCAAGCGTCAGGTCCAAGCGTCAGGTCCAAGCGTCAGGTCCAAGCGTCAGGTCCAAACGTCAGGTCCAAGCGTCAGGTCCAAGCGTCAGGTCCAAACGTCAGGTCCAAGCGTCAGGTCCAAGCGTCAGGTCCAAGCGTCAGGTCCAAGCGTCAGGTCCAAGCGTCAGGTCCAAGCGTCAGGTCCAAGCGTCAGGTTCAAGCGTCAGGTCCAAGCGTCAGGTTCAAGCGTCAGGTCCAAGCGTCAGGTCCAAGCGTCAGGTCCAAGCGTCAGGTCCAAGCGTCAGGTCCAAGCGTCAGGTCCAAGCGTCAGGTTCAAGCGTCAGGTCCAAGCGTCAGGTTCAAGCGTCAGGTCCAAGCGTCAGGTCCAAGCGTCAGGTCCAAGCGTCAGGTCCAAGCGTCAGGTCCAAGCGTCAGGTCCAAGCGTCAGGTCCAAGCGTCAGGTCCAAGCGTCAGGTCCAAGCGTCAGGTCCAAGCGTCAGGCCCAAGCGTCAGGTCCAAGCGTCAGGTCCAAGCGTCAGGTCCAAGCGTCAGGTCCAAGCGTCAGGTCCAAACGTCAGGTTCAAGCGTCAGGTCCAAGCGTCAGGTCCAAGCGTCAGGTCCAAGCGTCAGGTCCAAGCGTCAGGTCCAAGCGTCAGGTCCAAGCGTCAGGTTCAAGCGTCAGGTCCAAGCGTCAGGTCCAAGCGTCAGGTCCAAGCGTCAGGTCCAAACGTCAGGTTCAAGCGTCAGGTCCAAGCGTCAGGTTCAAGCGTCAGGTCCAAACGTCAGGTCCAAGCGTCAGGTCCAAGCGTCAGGTCCAAGCGTCAGGTCCAAGCGTCAGGTCCAAGCGTCAGGTCCAAACGTCAGGTCCAAACGTCAGGTCCAAGCGTCAGGTCCAAGCGTCAGGTCCAAGCGTCAGGTCCAAACGTCAGGTCCAAGCGTCAGGTCCAAGCGTCAGGTCCAAGCGTCAGGTCCAAGCGTCAGGTCCAAGCGTCAGGTCCAAGCGTCAGGTCCAAACGTCAGGTCCAAACGTCAGGTCCAAGCGTCAGGTCCAAGCGTCAGGTCCAAGCGTCAGGTCCAAGCGTCAGGTCCAAACGTCAGGTCCAAGCGTCAGGTCCAAGCGTCAGGTCCAAGCGTCAGGTCCAAGCGTCAGGTTCAAGCGTCAGGTCCAAACGTCAGGTCCAAACGTCAGGTCCAAGCGTCAGGTCCAAGCGTCAGGTCCAAGCGTCAGGTCCAAGCGTCAGGTCCAAGCGTCAGGTCCAAACGTCGTTACGTTTCTTTTTCAGAAGTTTTAGAATAAAAACTCGTTTTATGAAATACAACATGACCTGGTGTTTCCTCCTCGTTCTTAAAGTCAAGCCCTGAAAGTGACGCTGGGCTCCTGTCGCTCCTGTCGCTCCTGTCGCTCCTGTCGCTCCTGTCGCTCCTGTCGCTCCGGAGCAGGGACTTTGACCACAGGATACACACAACAGGATGGACTTGTTCTCCTTCAAGAAACTACGGCTCCGCCCTCAAAGTCTTTATGTGTGGGATGCCCTGCCGCCGCCGCCTGACCACAGCGCCCTCTGATGAGAAGGTGATCGGGTGAAGACTTCATCTCTGCAGGACCTGGTTTAATGTGAAGCCTCTGAACGCCTTTGTTTTTATTTATTTCATTTCATCGATTTCTCTGGGACTTTGTTTTGTCTGAATGTATTTTTCTACTAAATGTATTTAAATTGAGATTTATTCCAAAAGAAATTAATGAAAGATTCTCAATAAGATTTAGTTTTTTCTCAAATACTAAATAATAAATACAAATTCCCCTCTGAATATTTCTATTTACTTAAAATGTCAATAAAATGAAGCAAGAACTTTAAACCTGGTTCTGTTTTTCACATTTATTTGTCAATTTTTTCCATTTTTTTTCAAATTTTTAGACTTGTAACAATATCCAGATATATGTGATATTCACTGTGATATGATGAAGATGCAGTAGAATTGTACTTTTCCTTTTAAAATGCCTTAATAATGAGTAACAACTGCCATAATAATATATAAAAGTATTTCCCTGTTTGTAATTCTCTACATTATTGTAAGATAATTGTAATATTCACAAAAAATAATATCTCTATACTTTCAGAAGTTTCCCAATAACAATAAGCATATATATATATATATATATATATATATATATATATATATATATATATATATATATATATAAGTTAGTCAAACAGAAAATACTTTAAACATGTTTTAAACGTGTCAAACGCATCACGTGATCTCACTTTGTGCTTCATATAATATTACATACTTATATTATAATTATGTAATATTCACAAATTCTCTAACGACACGTTTAGTTGAAATCTATTATATCTAATCTTCCTCTCACACTTTATTGTCGTGATTAATTAAAGAGTAAAAGTCTTAATTAAACTCACTTTGCTCCTCAAACTTCCGGATGATGGTGTCAACAAACGTGTTCTGCGGCGCCACGTGTCCGCGTCTGACCGGCATCGCGCCGCCTCCGCCGGGGCAGAGCCCGGCCCCGGGGCTCCGCGCTCTGGGCTCCGCGCTCCGGGTCAGAGGCTCCGCGGCTCCGGGTCAGAGGCTCCGCGGCTCCGGGTCAGAGGCTCCGGGTCAGAGGCTCCGCGGCTCCGGGTCAGAGGCTCCGGGTCAGAGGCTCCGGGTCAGTGGCTCCGGGTCAGAGGCTCCGGGTCAGTGGCTCCGGGTCAGAGGCTCCGGGTCAGAGGCTCCGGGTCAGTGGCTCCGGGTCAGAGGCTCCGGGTCAGTGGCTCCGGGTCAGAGGCTCCGGGTCAGTGGCTCCGGGTCAGAGGCTCCGGGTCAGAGGCTCCGGGTCAGAGGCTCCGGGTCAGAGGCTCCGGGTCAGAGGCTCCGCGGCTCCGGGTCCCGGTCCCTGGTCCAGACCTGGACTACACCTGACTGAGGTCTCTCCTGGACTGGCTCCGGTCCCGGGTCTGGTCCTCAGGAGCCCCCGGTGCCGCGCGCGCTCTCGCAGCCTCATGCTCGCCCCTGATTGGCTGATGGCCGCTGCACGCGCCTGACTCCAGCTCGTGACGTCAGCGCAAACATGTGGAGAATAAGAACAAGGCTTAAAAATGATATGGATAAGAATAATGAGATATAGTTTATTATTTCCTGTGGATAAGAAAAAAATCATCAAATGTTTCTCAATGTTTTGGTTCAAAAAAAAAAATACTCAGTTTAATAAATGCTCCAAAGTCTGATTCAAACTTTATTTTCCTGACAGTGGAAATGATTCAAATGTGATGAATTGTTCAGGAACATCACATAATTAAAGCGCTGCCACGCCCCCTGCTGGAGGTACAGGGGATGAACAATGACTCTCGTCACTGAAGCAGCAGAATGACGTCATCTTCAAGTGGAAAAACTAACAAAAGCAGTTTAAAAACTATATGTTTGTTGTTTTACATTCAAACGTGAGCCAGTCGGTGTAATTCCACATTTGTGCAGGAGAAAACACGTGTTCCTTATGATTTCATCTTAAACCTTCACTGGTCGTTCCTCCTAGATTCCTTCCCTTGACTCCTTTAGGACACTTCCTATGACACGTTTGATTGACGGCGGAAGAATCGAGGACTGAGATTGATTAAATAATTATCAATTCGTTCGTTAAATTATTTATTTACCTTTATTTAACCAGGATGAGATCGAGACCTAAAGCTACAACAGCTCACACATAAATCACACATAAATCACACATAAATCACACATAAATCACACATAAATCACACATAAATCACACATAAATCACACATAAATGTCACATAAATCACACATAAATCACACATAAATCACACATAAATCACACATAAATGTCACATAAATGTCACATAAATCACACTTAAATCACACATAAATCACACATAAATCACACATAAATGTCACATAAATGTCACATAAATCACACATAAATCACACATAAATCACACTTAAATCACACATAAATGTCACATAAATCACACATAAATCACACATAAATGTCACATAAATCACACTTAAATCACACATAAATCACACATAAATGTCACATAAATGTCACATAAATGTCACATAAATCACACATAAATCACACATAAATGTCACATAAATCACACATAAATGTCACATAAATCACACATAAATGTCACATAAATCACACTTAAATCACACTTAAATCACACATAAATGTCACATAAATCACACATAAATGTCACATAAATCACACATAAATCACACATAAATCACACATAAATCACAAATAAATCACACATAAATGTCACATAAATCACACATAAATGTCACATAAATGTCACATAAATCACACATAAATCACACATAAATCACACATAAATGTCACATAAATGTCACATAAATGTCACATAAATCACACATAAATGTCACATAAATCACACATAAATGTCACATAAATCACACATAAATGTCACATAAATCACACATAAATCGCACATAAATCACACATAAATCACACATAAATGTCACATAAATCACACTTAAATCAAACATAAATCACACTTAAATCACACATAAATGTCACATAAATCGCACATAAATCACACATAAATCGCACATAAATCGCAGATAAATCATACATAAATCACACATAAATCACACATAAATGTCACATAAATCACACATAAATCGCACATAAATCACACATAAATCACACATAAATGTCACATAAATCACACTTAAATCAAACATAAATCACACTTAAATCACACATAAATGTCACATAAATCACACATAAATCACACATAAATCACACATAAATCGCACATAAATCGCAGATAAATCATACATAAATCACACATAAATCACACATAAATCACACATAAATGTCACATAAATGTCACATAAATCACACTTAAATCACACATAAATCACACATAAATCACACATAAATGTCACATAAATGTCACATAAATCACACTTAAATCACACATAAATCACACATAAATCACACATAAATCACACATAAATCACACATAAATCACACATAAATGTCACATAAATGTCACATAAATGTCACATAAATCACACATAAATGTCACATAAATGTCACATAAATGTCACATAAATGTCACATAAATGTCAAATAAATCACACTTAAATCACACATAAATCACACATAAATCACACATAAATGTCACATAAATGTCACATAAATGTCACATAAATCACACTTAAATCACACATAAATCACACATAAATCACACATAAATGTCACATAAATCACACTTAAATCAAACATAAATCACACTTAAATCACACATAAATGTCACATAAATCGCACATAAATCACACTTAAATCAAACATAAATCACACATAAATCACACATAAATGTCACATAAATCACACTTAAATCAAACATAAATCACACTTAAATCACACATAAATTGCACATAAATCGCACATAAATCGCACATAAATCACACTTAAATCACACATAAATCACACATAAATCACACATAAATCGCACATAAATCACACATAAATCACACATAAATCACACATAAATCACACATAAATCACACATAAATGTCACATAAATCACACATAAATCACACATAAATCACACATAAATCACACATAAATGTCACATAAATCACACATAAATCACACATAAATCGCACATAAATCACACATAAATCACACATAAATCACACATAAATCACACATAAATCACACATAAATCACACATAAATCACACATAAATCACACATAAATCACACATAAATGTCACATAAATCACACATAAATCGCACATAAATCACACATAAATCACACATAAATGTCACATAAATCACACTTAAATCAAACATAAATCACACTTAAATCACACATAAATGTCACATAAATCGCACATAAATCACACATAAATCGCACATAAATCGCAGATAAATCATACATAAATCACACATAAATCACACATAAATGTCACATAAATGTCACATAAATCACACTTAAATCACACATAAATCACACATAAATCACACATAAATCACACATAAATCACACATAAATCACACATAAATGTCACATAAATGTCACATAAATGTCACATAAATCACACTTAAATCAAACATAAATCACACATAAATCACACATAAATGTCACATAAATCACACATAAATCACACATAAATGTCAAATAAATCACACATAAATCACACATAAATGTCACATAAATGTCACATAAATGTCACATAAATCACACATAAATCACACATAAATGTCACATAAATGTCACATAAATCACACATAAATCACACATAAATCGCACATAAATCACACATAAATCACACATAAATGTCAAATAAATCACACTTAAATCACACTTAAATCGCACATAAATGTCACATATAAATCACACTTAAGTCACACTTAAATTGCACATAAATCACACTAAAATTGCACATAAATGTCACATATAAATCACACTTAAATTGCACATAAATCACACTTAAATCCCACATAAATGTCACATAAATCACACATAAATCACACATAAATCACACATAAATCACACATAAATCGCACATAAATCGCACATAAATCACACATAAATCACACATAAATGTCACATAAATCACACATAAATCACACATAAATCACACATAAATCACACATAAATGTCACATAAATGTCACATAAATCACACATAAATCACACATAAATCACACATAAATGTCACATAAATGTCACATAAATCACACATAAATCACACATAAATCACACATAAATCACACATAAATCACACATAAATCACACATAAATCGCACATAAATCGCACATAAATCACACATAAATCACACATAAATGTCACATAAATCACACATAAATCACACATAAATCACACATAAATGTCACATAAATGTCACATAAATCACACATAAATCGCACATAAATCACACATAAATCACACATAAATGTCAGATAAATCACACATAAATCACACATAAATCACACATAAATCACACATAAATGTCACATAAATGTCACATAAATCACACATAAATCACACATAAATCACACATAAATGTCACATAAATGTCACATAAATCACACATAAATGTCAAATAAATCGCACATAAATCACACATAAATCACACATAAATCACACATAAATCACACATAAATCACACATAAATCACACATAAATCGCACATAAATGTCACATAAATCGCACATAAATCGCACATAAATCGCACATAAATCGCACATAAATCACACATAAATGTTACATAAATCACACATTTTAAAAACATTCAAGAAGGATTCATTCAATCATTCAATTTAATAAGATATACATAATTAAGAAACAAACAAACAAACAAACAACAAACAATACATACATGACATAATAACATACATAAAGAGACACAATAAGAAAGATATAATAGTAATTTAAAATAAATCCCAAAAATATAATAATAATAATAATAAATCAATAATGATAAAAAATAATAAAATATAATAATAATAAATCAATAATAATAATTTTAAATATATATATATATATATATATATATATATAATCAATGTAATTTGGATAACTTTTGATGTCCCACTCCTCAGTAGCATTTTCACCAAATTTCAGCTTTTTAGAGCCAACGCCCTGGGAGGAGTTCGTAAAAGTTTGGAAAAACTCCAAAGTCATGTTTAGCCATTTTTGAAGCAATATGGCCGACATTTGGTTGGGCGGACGGCGTTGCCGTAATAATATTTTTTACTTCTCTTGTCACCATCTACCTCTGCGCCAAATTTCATGATTCTACGATCAGATTTTTTTTGGGTCATTTCCCATCTCTCAATGCATTTTTGGTACATTTGGGGGCGCTGACGCGCCAATTTTTTTTATTTTAGAAAAGGGAAATAGCCAGAATGTAGAGAGGCACGATTTTTAGAGGTGTGAACATTTTTGTGACTTTTCGTCAATGTTCACTGGGTGAAAAATAGGGGGGTTGGTCCCGAGAAGAAGAAGAAGAAGAAGAAAGAAGATTAAAGCCGCAAGCGGCATCCAACGGCCCTCGCGGGCCGCCGGCCTTCCGACTCTGCTCTCTGCATTTTACAGAGATGGCGCTAACGCAATTGTCTAAGAACTAAGACAGCGACACATTGGACATGTACAATGCTGTGCTTAACCAGTGCAAATGAACACAAATATCGGTCAAATGTGCAGCTCCAGCGCACAGAGACCGTGACACTTGGAATAAAAATATGGATAACTTTTGATGCTCCGCTTGTGTGGATTATTTTCCCAAAATATGAGCTTGATCGAGCTATTGCCCACAGAGGAGTTCATTAAAGTGTGAAGCGTAAATGTGAACATTTCAAGGATTTGGCGTTTTTCCCATTTGTGACATATATTTGCGGCTCTACCGCCCAGAGACCGTAGTACTTAAAATCAAAATATGGATAACTTTTGATGCCCCGCTTGTGTAGATGATTCTCCCCAAATATGAACTTGATCGGATAATCGCCCTAGGAGGAGTTTGTTAAAGTGTGAAGTGTAAAAATGTGGTCATTTTAGAGATTTTGCGGTTTCCCCATAGGGATAACATGGGATGTTTCTGTCATCGCTACGGCTACGCTTTACCAAATATGACTTTGGCTCCCATACTTTTAATTTGGGGATGGCAAATGAGAATTGTGTGCAAAATGTCATGTCATTTGGAAAAACTCTTGTTTATAGGCCACTCTGAAGGCCAAATAGTCCAAATTCTGCGAAAAGTTTGCGGCTCAGCTGCACAGAGACCGTAAATGTTATCCATAAAATTTGAATAACTTTAGATGCCCCACTTGTCTAGAGGACGTACACCGATTTTGAGGTCGGTGGGCCAAACGCACTAGGAGGAGTTTGTTAAAGTGTGAAGCGTAAATGTGAACATTTCAAGGATTTGGCGTTTTTCCCATTTGTGACAGTATATTTGCAGCTCCACGGCACAGAGACCGTACCACTTAAAATCAAAATATGGATAACTTTTGATGCCCCGTTTGTGTAGATGATTTTCCCCAAATATGAACTTGATCGGGCAATCGCCCTAGGAGGAGTTTGTTAAAGTGTGAAGCGTAAAAATGTGGTGATTTGAGCGATTCTACGATTTTCCCATAAGGATAACATGGGATGTTTCTGTCAACGCTACGGTTACGCCGTACAAAATATGACTTTGGCTCTCATACTTTTATGATCAGGATGGCAAATTAGAATTTTGTTCAAAATATCATGTCATTTGGAAAAACTCTATTGTTTATAGGCCACTCTGAAGGCCAAATAGTCAGAATTCTGGGAAACGTTTGCGGCTCCGTCGCACAAAGACCGTAAAAGTTATCCTTAAAATTTGGATAACTTTAGATACACCACTTGTCTAGAGGACGTACACCGATTTTGAGGTTGGTGGGCAAAACGCACTAGGAGGACTTCGTTAAAGTGTAAAACATAAAAATGTGGTAATTTGAGAGATTTTGCGGTTTTCCCATAGGGATAACATGGGAGGTTTCTGTCATCGCTACGACTACGCCGTAAAAATTTAGGCATTTTTGTGATTGGCTTTTGTGATCGGGACGGCAAAATAGAATTTTGGGTAAAGTTTATACAATTTTGGTAAAACTAATTTTTGACCTTCAATGTTAATTTAAAGGTCACTCTGTAGGGGGCGCTATCACTGCCATTTCAATTTTGTCAGCCTAAACTGGTCCAAACTAGAAAGTTGAACAACTGATTCAAATTTGGTCCTAATCGGACTGGTTTTGATCAAATGGGAGCAATTTTTAGATCTGCAATATTCCAAAATAAGTTGTTTAACTTTGCGGCTGCGCCGCACACAGACCGTAAAAGGTATCTCAAAAAATTGGATAACTTTAGATGCCCCACTTGTCCAGAGGACGTCCGCCGATTTTGAAGTCGGTGGGCAAAACGCCCTAGGAGGAGTTCGTCAAAGTTTGACGTGAACAAAATGGCTAACACAGCGTGTTTTCATTTTCAAAGGAAGATGGCGGCCATAGGGTAAGTCTGGGGGCGTGGCCACAATAATATTTGTTTTTTGTCCTCACGAGAGGAATGCATGTTCCGAATTTCGTAGCTTTACGACAAAGTTGACCTCGGGGCGTCTCCCATTGGCGCAATGTATTTTGACTTTTGTCGGTGGCGCTGTCACGCCATTTTTTTAGAAAAAAAAAAATGGCCCAGAAAAAACTAAATTTTTCGCCGATTCTGAATTTTGGGCAAGGTTTGGTGAGTTTTTAAGCATGTTCAGGGGGTAAAATTAGAGTTCAAAGCGATGAAGAACAAGAAAAATAATAATAATAATATTTTTAGCAAAAACAATATAGCCGTTTCCACTATAACAACAAATTATACATCGTTTGAAAGCTCTAAGCCTTCCCCATGCCGCCATGGGGTGGAATCATCATTACGAGCGCTTACGCGCTCGTCACTCCCTATTCCGTCGGGATGCCCCGCCCACTCCCCATAGACTTCCATTGATTTGAGCAGATACAAGCATGGCCCATGCCTGCGGCATGGATTCTCGCGTACGGGACGATGCCAGGAGGGTTTTTGGAGGAATGCAGCGCTTCGCGCTGCTGTTGTCAACAATTAGTGAATGGGCTACGCCCATTCACTAATTGTTGACTATTTCTGTCATAGCAGGAGTAAGTATGCATGATCCATGCCTTCGGCATGGGCTAGTTCACTGTACTTGCCAGGGGCGACGGGGTACCAAACATGCGGGCTGCGTTGCGGGAGCAATAGGCCCTCCGCCCTGCTGGGGCTCGGGCCTAATAATAATAAAAATAATAATAATATTTTTAGCAAAAACAATATAGCCGTTTCCACTATAACAACAAATTATACATCGTTTGAAAGCTCTAAGCCTTCCCGATGCCGCCATGGGGTGGAATCATCATTACGAGCGCTTACGCGCTCGTCACTCCCTATTCCGTCGGGATGCCCCGCCCACTCTCCATAGACTTCCATTGATTTGAGCAGATACAAGCATGGCCCATGCCTGCAGCATGGACTCTCGTGTACGGGACGATGCCAGGAGGGTTTTTGGAGGAATGCAGCGCTTCGCGCTGCTGTTGTCAACAATGAGTGAATGGGCTACGCCCATTCACTCATTGTTGACTTTTTCTGTCATAGCAGGAGTAAGTATGCATGATCCATGCCTTTGGCATGGGCTAGTTCACTGTACTTGCCAGGGGCGACGGGGTACCAAACATGCGGGCTGCGCCCGCATGTTTGGTCAGACAGTTGCGGGAGCAATAGGCCCTCCGCCCTGCTGGGGCTCGGGCCTAATAATATTCCGATGCGAAAACAATGTTTCCCATTTTTCAAATATCATAAACATTTTCGGAAAGCGCTCGCGCTTTCCTAACTCATGGTGTGGGTCCCTGGTCACTGACGGGTACTTTCGTTAATTTTGAGTGGGCTCCGCCCACTTTGTGTTTTTGGCCCTCTATACAGTAATAATGTTACATTTTTGCATTACATGTTTATATGCACGGAACATGCAAGAGATGGGGAACGTATTCGTGAGGCAAGGCAAGTTTATTTGTAGAGCACATTTCATACACAAGGCAATTCAAAGTGCTTCACAGCAGGAAAAATGCATTCAAATCACAAAGAAATTACAGAAACAGAAATACAATAAAATTAACTAAATTAAAAATTATCAATCCAACTGATTTTCTAAACTAATAAAATCACAAACAAAAGAGAAAAGTGCAAAGAAAAAATCCTTTCAGTCATATGCGCAGCTAAACAAAACTGTTTTTAGCTTAGATTTGAACATTGTCAGAGAAGAACCTGTCTCACATCTTCAGGAAGACTGTTCCAGATTTTAGCTGCATAAAACTGAAACGCAGATTCCCCATGTTTAGTCCTGACTCTGGCACCAGCAGGAGGCCGGTCCCTGAGGTCCTCAGAGTCCGAGATGGTTCATATGGCACTAACATATCCAAGATGTACTTTGGTGCTAGGCCATGGAGAGACTTATACACAAGTAGAGCTGCTTTAAAGTCTATTCTCTGAGCCACAGGGGGCAGTGCAGAGACCTGAGAACAGGACTAATGTGATCATACTTCCTGGTTCTAGTCAGGACCCGAGCAGCAGCGTTCTGGATGTACTGCAGCTGTTTTACAGCTCGTTTGGAGAGGCCAGTGAGCGGCCGTTACAGTCTAATCTACTGGAGACAAACGCATGGATAAGTCTCTCTAAATCTGGTTTTGACACTATATTTTTGATTTTGGCAATGTTTTTTAGATGGTAAAAAGCTGCTGATGTTATTGATTTGACGTGGCTATTAAAGTTCAAGTCTGAGTCCATTATTACCCCCAGATTTCTAACTTGGTTTGTAGGTTTTAGAGCGAGACTCTGGAGGTGACCGCTAACACTTTCTCTTTGTTTCTGTGGGCCAAAAACGATTATTTCAGTCTTGTCTGAGTTCAGCTGGAGAAAGTTGTTTTGCATCCACAAACTGATCTGTTGGATGCAGTGACAGAGTGAATCTACTGGTCCATAGTCACCTGCCGATAGTGAAACATAGATCTGAGTGTCGTCTGCATAATTGTGATAGGACACATTTTCACTGCGTATCAACTGACCCAACGGCAGCATGTAGAGGTTGAACAGAAGGGGACCCAGGACTGACCCTTGGGGCACTCCACAGGTCAGGGTCATGTGAGCTACTTAGCGCAAATGAGTGCTTTGTGCTCAATGTAAAGTGCTCGTTTAGTGCTCGTTTAGTGCGCACTTTTGCACGGGCTTCGCCCGTTTACAACGGTAATGTTCCATTTTCCTACTACTAATTAGTCTGCAGGGGGCGTGCGTGAGTGAAGGAGTGCGTTAGTGAGTGTTTGGAAGTGGGCGAGCGCTTTGCGCTCGATTACTTTCGCAGCCGTGCTTCGCACGGCCTTATGAGATTAATAGGCCTCTCGCCAGCTTGTGGCGCTCGGGCCTAATAATAATAATAATAATAATAATAATAATAATAATAATAATAATAATAATAATAATAATAATAATAATAATAATATGCTGCATGTCTGTTTCTGGTCACTAGATGGAGCCGTCTCACCACTCGCCTCCGCGGTTCGAATCTCCCTCCGCGGCCGCGTCACGAGCCTCTCCCCGGACAGTGACGACTTCCTACGGGGCCGTCCCGACGCTGACTGCTCCGCCGCCGCCGCCAAACCTGGATCCTGGGCGTACGGAAGGGACCGGGGGAGAGAAGCGACGCGAGCCGAAGCAAAGTTGAGCTCGTGGCCATGCCCCGGAGACGGCTCGCGGGCCGCGTGTAGGACTACTTTCACGGGGACAGAAGACGCGGACGGAAACGGTGGGTTCGTTGCCCGGGTCCGGCACTTGTTTCGAGCCGCGGCGCACGTACAGCCCATACGTGTCACTTCGCGAGGACGTCACGCCAGACCCGCTTGGAAATACCCGCAGATTTGGCTTCGTTCACTAAATCCCGCGCAGTTACGGCACTTTAACGAAAAACAAAGGCATTTTAAGTCGACGCACAATACCCGCTTCCATTCGGGAGGCGTTTGAGTAGATTTAACACGCGTTTATTACAGTTAAATGGCAGTTATGTCAGACTGTCATAACCCAAACAACGCGTACATCTGCTTATTCTTACTTGATCACATCCACTTTCTTCATCTGTTCTTCTGTAAAGGACGTTTTGACTGGTTTGCCGTGATAAGGGTGTGACTCCATGTCAATCAGTGCTTTTTAAATGACTGTATAATCGTGCATAAGTATTGCATATGCCACAGTAAACAAACCAAGTAAGATACAAGCCAAGTTCTTCCATGACTATTAACTACAAATGTGACATAACTCCATAACTTCATGAGGTAGTTTTATATTCTGAGCGATATGAAAACGATCTGTGTCTGACCTCATCTGACCCTTGATCGTTTGTGTCATTGGAGCTGTGCTTTTTTCTCCTGGACTCGACTGTACTGGTGGAACCACTTCTGAGTAAAGCGTGGCCCGGCCCGGCCTCTAAACTATGGCCCGGCCCGGCCTCTAAACTATGGCCCGGCCCGGCCTCTAAACTATGGCCCGGCCCGGCCTCTAAACTATGGCCCGGCCCGGCCTCTAAACTATGGCCCGGCCCGGCCTCTAAACTATGGCCCGGCCTCTAAACTATGACTAAGCTGCATTCTTCAGATGTTTTTTGGCTGAGGAAGAACCGCAGAGTCTGGGCCAAAGAAAGACACTCACAAAATCATCTGCTCATTTTCAGTGGAACAAACGGGGGAAAGTTAAATGTTTGTAGTTCGATCCAGAAAATATTTGTGCCTTTTTAAAAACCTGTTTGTAGAAGTCTAAGCTGCTGTGGTTTAGCGGCTTTGGCATGCGTTATGTGGCGAGTGCCATTAATCCTTTGGCCCTGTAATAAATACACTTTATGCGTCTCGTAATCGTGACTATATATTTATATTTTTAATAATCGTTCTCATTAACTCAAGTGCAGGGACTCGAAAGCCTTTTTAGAACAGTGACAGCTGCATTATTACATCAAAATGTCAGAAACCAATGCACTTTATTCACTCTCTATATCTAGAAGTCACCAAACTTACACCTTTATGTTGTTTAAAATGTGTACTAAAAATCCCAGCATACAATAGAAATAATTGATTGCCCGCTCGACTTTTAGTGGTCGACTTGTCACACAATTATTAGGCCCGAGCGCCACAAGCTGGTGAGAGGCTCGTAAGTCCCGTAAGGCCGTGTGAAGCACGGCTGCGAAAGTGCGCACGAAATCGAGAGCGAAGCGCTCGCCCACTTCCAAACACTCACTAACGCACTCCTCCTCACGCACGCCCCCTGCAGACTAATTAGTAGTAGGAAAATGGAACATTACCGTTGTAAACGGGCGAAGCCCGTGCAAAAGTGCGCACTAAACGAGCACTATCCCCGCAGCCCGGTGTAAACGCTCTCTCTTTTTTTTCTCACACTTATTGTGCTTTATCTCCTATATTTTGTAAATATAGTTAGTATATTTTTTCTATTTTACTGCACGATAGGGACACGCGCTGGAATAGTTTTTTATTCAACTGTTTTTGACTTTTTTCGGCTGGATTTGAGCGTTTTTCGTTATGTTGTTGTGATGTGAGCTAGCTCCGAGCGAGCCCCCCCCCGCGCCCTCCGGCCGCCGCTAAAGTACGGCGTGTCGTCGGTACACGTTTATATACACGTTTATATGAAAGAGGAACTTCACGAACGATCGGGACACGCACTGGAATCGCTTTAAATTAACTTGTTTTGACTTTATTCGGCTGGATTGAGTGTTTTCGTTGTGTCGTTGCGATGTGTCTTGGCTCTGAGTCCCCCGGCTCCGGCCCCGCCCCCCGGCTCCGGCCCCGCCCCCCGGCCGGCGCCGTACCGCGTTTACACAAAGGAGGAACTCATGAAACTGCGGAGAACAGTCGTCTTACCCGGAGATCGTCACGTTATCCCGGCGGACATCCTAAGGAAAACGCAACGAGGCAGACGGGCTTGACGTAAACTCCGAGAGAAGAGAGGAGGAAACAGGAAGTCGGTTCTCGCCGTAGTCATGGGTAACGTGAGGTCCCTTCAAAATAAAATGACGGAAATAGCGAGCCTCATGCGGTCCCAGAGGATTTATAGGGACAGCAGCGTCTTGATTTTCACAGAGACCTGGTTAACAGCAGAAATGCCAGACTCTATTGTAGGTTTGGACAATTTTCATCTGCTGCGGGCGGACAGAACGAGAGAATCCGGGAAGAAAAGAGGTGGAGGTCTGGCGGTGTATGTGAACACGAGCTGGTCCAAACCCGAACACTGCACAGTGAGGGAGCAGCTATGTAACAAGGATATTGAACCATTGGCTATTGGCATGAGGCCATATTATCTGCCCCGGGAGTTCTCACATGTGATTTTGATCGCAGTCTATGTGGCCCCGTCTGCCAATGCTGAAAATGCTTGTGAAGCTCTGCTCTCCTGCACTTGTAGGCTGCAAACACAGCATCCACAGGCTCTCTTCCTCATCTCTGGTGACTTTAACCACGCTTCTCCCTCTTCTGTTCTACCAACATACACCCAGTATGTTACCTGCCCCACCAGAGAGAATAGAACATTGGACTTGTTTTTTGCCAACACCAAGGAGGCTTATTCTTCTTCCCCCCTCCCTCCCCTGGGCAGCTCGGACCACAACCTTGTACATCTGAGGCCTGTGGATGAACCCATCGTGCGCAGGCAGCCTGTGGTGTCCCGTGAGGTGAGGATGTGGTCTGCTGAGAGCGAGGAGGCTCTGAGGGACGGCTTCAGCACCACTGTCTGGACTGAGCTCTATGGCCCACATGGGGAGGACATCAACACCATCACAGAGTGCATCACGGACTACATCAACTTCTGTTTTGAGAACATTGTTCCCTCCCGGACGGTGCGGTGTTTTCCAAACAACAAGCCATGGATTAACCGTGAACTGAAGGCTCTGCTGAAGGAGAAGAAGAGAGCCTTCAGGTCAGGGAACAAGGAGGAGCTGAGGACTGTGCAGAAGGAGCTGAGGAGGGAGATCAGGCAGGCTGAGGCCGGCTACAAGAGGAGGATGGAGGAGCAGCTGCAGCAAAAGAACATTCAGGAGTGTGGAGGAGCCTGAAAACCATCTCGGGCTTCAAAATCCCCCCTGCCCAGATCTACAGTGGGTGAATGATTTAAATGCTCACTTCTTGAGGTTTGATCGGTCACCCGCCCCTCCCCCTGCACAGCTGCATGCTCCCTCTTCCACAGCTGGACAATGCCCTGCATCTGTTCCTCTTCGCTTATCTGCCCCGGACCATCAGCTCCCCACTTCGCCTGGACTCACCCATCCCCCCAGCACACGGTCCCCCTGCCAACCACTGACTGTCACAGCAGCACAGGTGAGGAGTGAGCTGAAGAGGATTAAAGTGAGGAAGGCAGCAGGACCTGATGGCATCAGCCCCAGGCTCCTTAAGTCCTGCGCAGATGAACTGTGTGGAGTTATGGAGCATGTCTTCAACATGAGCCTAAAGCTGAGGGTGGTACCACAGGTCTGGAAGACCTCCTGTCTGGTACCTGTGCCTAAGACACCGCGCCCCAAAGACCTCAACAGCTTCAGGCCAGTGGCTCTCACTTCCCACCTGATGAAGACACTGGAGCGGCTGGTCCTGGACCACCTCCGCTCCACCATGAGCTCAGCCATGGACCCGCTGCAATTTGCATATCGGTCTGGCATCGGAGTGGAGGACGCCGTCATCTCCCTGCTGCACCGCTCTCTCTCTCACCTGGAAAAGCCTGGCAGCTCTGTGAGGATTCTGTTCTTCGATCTTTCCAGCGCCTTCAACACCATCCAGCCGCTGCTCCTGAGGGACAAGCTGGAGACGGCTGGTGTGGAGTATGACCTGGCAGAGTGGATCCTGGACTACCTCACAGACCGACCCCAGTTTGTGAGAGCCCGGAACTGTGTGTCTGACACTCGGGCCTGCAGTGTGGGGGCGCCCCAGGGCACTGTCCTCGCGCCCTTTCTCTTCACCCTTTACACTGCAGACTTCAGACATGACACGGACAGCTGTGTCCTGCAGAAGTTCTCTGATGACTCTGCCATCATCGGACTCATCACGGACGATGATGTGGAGGACAGAGGACTGGCGCAGGACTTTGTGGACTGGTGTCAGCGGAACCACCTCCTCATCAACGCGGGGAAGACCAAGGAGATGGTGGTGGATTTCCGCAGACGCCACCCCACTGCCCCCTCACCAGTGAACATCCAGGGACGGGACATTGAGAGAGTGACTCATACAAGTACCTGGGTGTTCATCTGAACCACAAACTGGACTGGACTCATAACACAGACGCACTGTACAGGAAGAGCCAGAGTCGGCTCTACCTCCTGAGGACTCAGGTCTTTTGGAGTGACAGGGCCACTCCTGAAGACCTTCTACGACTCTGTGGTGGCATCGGCCCTCCTGTACGGTGTGGCCTGCTGGAGCAGCAGCATCACAGAGAGGGAGAGGAAGAGGCTGGACAGAGTCATCAAGAAGTCCAGCTCCGTCCTGGGCTGTGCTCTGGACTCGGTGCAGGAGGTGGGGGACAGGAGGGTCCTGGCTAGATTCACATCTATGCTGGACCATGAGTGTCACCCCCTGCAGGACACTCTCTCTGCTCTGGAGAGCAGCTTCAGTGAGAGACTGATCCACCCTCGATGTGCGAAGGAAAGGTTCCGTAGGTCTTTCCTTCCTGCTGCTGTCAGACTTTATAACAAAAACTGTTAGTACTGAACACTCGTGATACTGACCTAACCTAATACTGATGTGCAATTCTGTCATATGTGCAATTGCTGTTGGAACTCATGTGCAATTACTGTGCAATTACTGTGAAATTCATGTGCAATCTATGTGCTGTCGTGACACATATTCATGTGCAATTACTGTCGTGATCACATGCAATGGTATTTATTTATTTATTTATTTGTCTATGGGAGTTTTTATTTATTTATAGGAGATCTTCTACTGAAAGTGTTTTTCAGACTTCCTATAAGTGATCTGTTCTTCTGTATCTACCTCTGTATCTACCTGCGTTGCACCAATGAAATTTCCCCATGTGGGACAATAAAGGAATATCTTATCTTATCTTATCTTAAAGCCCACTCAAAATTAACAAAAGTACCCGTCAGTGACAGGGACCCACACCATCAGGTGGTGTATAGTTTATGGTATTTGAAAAATGAGAAAAATTGTTTTCGCATCGGAATATTATTCTTTCTTCTTCTTCTCGGGACCAACCCCCCTATTTTTCACCCAGTGAACATTGACGAAAAGTCACAACAATTTGCACACCTCTAAAAATCGTGCTTCTCTACATTTTCCTTTAATATAATTTTAAAATTGGCGCATCAGCGCCCCCGAATGTACAAAAAATGCATTGAGAGATAGGAAATGGCCAAAAACAAATCTGATCATAGAATCATGAAATTTGGCGCAGAGGTAGATGGTGACAAGAGAAGTAAAAAATATTACTACAGCAACGCCGTCCGCCCAACCAAATGTCGGCCATATTGGATCAAAATTTGTCAAGCATGACTCTGGAGTTTTTCCAAATGTCCTACTTTTAAGAACTCCTGTTGGCCCTAAAAAGCTGAAATTTGGTGAAAATGGTGCTGAGGAGTGGGACATTATTCAAATGACATTGACCCTGTCACGGTCTCTGAGCGGCGAAGCCGCAAACTGAAACTACAATTTCAGAAATTTCCCAAATTTTAAATTGGCTGCCGTTTGCGCAGATAAAGTCCGAATTGCGTCAAATTAGAATCAGTTGTTAAACTCTTTGCTCTAAACCTACTTAAAGTGAAATAAATTAATTTGGCGTTAGAGCGCCCCCTACAGAGTTAAATAACATTTTATATGGAGGGTAAAATGTTTAGTTTTGCGAAATTATACGAAATTTGGCACAAAATTCAATTTTGGCATCCCCATCAAAAAAGTCAATGAGACCCATGTCATATTTGTTACGGCGTAGCCGTAGCGATGACAGAAACCTCTCATGTTATTCCAATGGGGAAATCACCAGATCTCTGAAATGTGAACATGCTGAAACTTTATACTTTCACAAACTCCTCCCAGGGCGTTAGCCCTATTAACGTGAAATTTGGTGAGACTCATCTTCAGGGGTGGACCGTCAAAAGTTATCCACATTTTTATGCCAAGAATTCAAAATAAAATTGCTTTTTGATGGTAAAACAAAGGAGAGAGGATGTGACAGCGTCACAGATTCAGCAGTAGATGTAATAAAAGGACAATTGGGGCCCCAATTGCGAGGGCCGATCATTGCCGCTTGCGGCTATATTTATTATTATAACGTTATCAACCAAATAAAGGTGTAAATATGTGACAGAAGCTTCTAAATACAACAGTTTTACAAATAAAGTGTATTATTGTTGAAAACCAGGAACTGTTCATTCTTTTTTGACATGTCGATTGAATAATGTTGCTGTTATAAAAGCTCTTTTCGTGTGTGTTTTAGCGTCCGTTAGGTCCCTAGAACAATTGCGATTGTTGTGGGCGTCGCCGCCGCTTCTGACTCGCCGCCTTTTGTGTCGCAGGAGCCGACGACATGAGCGCGACCGCGGGACCCAAAATGGACGCCGCCAACCCCAGACCCAACGGCCCCCTCGCCCCGCCCCCCGCCCCAGGTGCCCCGCCCCTCGCCGAGGAGGCGGCGCAGGGCGACCCGCTGGCCTCGCTCACCGACGTGTCTCAAATGTGGCTCAAGTTCGGCAAGACGTTCCTGGTCATCCTGCCCATCTACGTCCTGGGCTACCTGGAATTCAGTTTCAGCTGGGTCCTGGTGGGACTGGCCGCCATGTTCTATTGGAAGAGGAACCACGGCGAGCAGGACAACCGCATCAACCGGGCGCTCAGGTTTCTGGACCACGAGGAGGGCGTGACCAAGAGGAACGCGGCGACGACCCAGCTGCCCCCGTGGGTGAGTCTGCTGGCGTTAGGGTTAGTGTTAGCATCAGTGTTAGCATTAGCATTAACATTAGCGTTCGCGTTAGCGTTAGTGTTAGCGTTAGCGTTAGAGCGTGGTGATCGTTTAAAGTTTACGATACGGTCTTTGAACCATTTATTATCTCTTGAGTATCGGCTCCAGTATCGGTATCGGCTGATTTTCACCGATATCGACCGACATTTGCCGCAGATGTTTGTCATTCCCAGTATGTCCTCATTTGTCTTTTAGTTAAATGAAAATGGAAACAGAAAATATGTCTCTCAAACAAACACAAAACATTTTACAAACCAAATAAATACTTTTTTATCGGTCTCAGCAGCTAAATTTCGACTCAAAATCATCCCTAATCACATATACTATATATACTACACTAATAATAATAATCAGGATCCTTTCAGAAGGTAATTTGAGTTCAAACATGTAAAACCGAAATGGAATGTAAAACGTGTAAAGTGCTGAAGGACGGAACTTTGAGCTGGTTTAATCTGAATAACAAATGTCAGTGTCAGTGATGTCATCAGACGTTTTGACTCTGCGTAGAAAGCATCTGAACGTGAAAGTCTTTGAACGCGTTGTGTCCCGTCTTTTTCACCTTTTCTTCAGTTTGAGTCAGTATTTACGCACACTAAACGTGAGCGCGCTGCACATTCCGGCGTGTTGTGTAGACACGTGTGTGTGACGGGTCAAACTTCAGCTCTGATTGGAGTCGCTCTCCTCTGTGTCTCTGCACCCGACCCCCCAAAGGTCAGAGGTCACGGCGCGAGAGGAGATTAGTCGAGATCCTGGAGAAGAGACTCTGCGGGCAAAGCAAAGATCGGGCCTCAAAGCAGCTCCTGCTCTCGCCGAACTGAACCAGCACCAGGTTCTGAGCTTCGTTTATCACGGATCCAAAGCAGAAAAATGAGGCAAAATCATGAACGAATCAGAAACTAATCAATACATCCAAAATCCGCTCTGTAAATGTCTAATATGTGGACAAAATTAAGACTTTTAAACCTGTTCTGTCCATTTTTCACATTTAAACGGCCCAAATATGTGACTTTTGGGCCGTTTTTACACAGACCATGTCTTATTTCTGTAGAAAACTTCTCCTGCTCTTCCATTTGTTTGAGGAAACGACTGAGATTCACACTGAATCTTAAATTGAAGCTGTTTCCTGTTCACCTGCAGCGTCTGGACTTAAACCGTAGAATGCGCTTGGGGCCGGACGATATTGACCACAGGGAACATCTCGTTTTGCAGTTTCCCGATCGCTTGGGCCGTTTGTTTTCATGGCGTCTCAGTCGAACTTGTCCAATTGCTTCAGGTTGAGATGTTTCTACTGGACAGAGAGTCACACGAGGATTTGTGACTTTAATCTGTCGTTTTCGCCCAGAAATTCACCGTTTCCTGGTTCTTTTCTGCACGAATCGTTGTCCTCGCCGCCGTGAGTTACACAGGGACACTTCATGCTTTTGAGAGCTTTGTTGGTGGACGAATTGATGGGCGTGGCAGGTCTTTAATCGACTGCAGCCTTGCCGATACCGATATCCAGTTTATCGTGTCATAACCACTGAGATGTGCCTTTAAACGGATTAGTCGTGGTTTGGTTCTCAAATGTGAAATGTTTGTCCAAAATGCATCAGAGTCTCCTTTTTAAAGTGAATCCACATGACGACAACAACAACAACAACAATGCCACGCCTTTATCCCGTGCTCATCGTCTAGAGCCATAAAACCTCATAATAACCTCGTCCTGAGCGCTCCGAGTAAAACGAGTAGGTCCGGTTGTGTTTGTGCCTCGTAAAACTACAACAACAAAGCCTTTTATTTGAAGACGGCGCTCATCGTTGGACGTTTGAACGCTGCGTGTCACTGTCACCGTCACCGCGGCGATTATAGTGACAGGAAACATAACGATTTCATAATATTGACCGAGGAGTCCTTCGTTCACTTTTAGTCCCGTTTTGTTGTCATGAATCACATTATGACGTATGAAGTTTCGGTTAAAGGGCCCATGACGAGTTTTTACCATGTTCTAATTTTACCTTTATCTGGTGTATTTATACCTGTTGTACATATTGATGATAGTAGAAAAAGCTTCAGTTGTTTCATCTGGACTCAGTTAGAAAAAATAGACGTTTCGACTCTCATCCAAGAGTCATTGTCAATAAAAGAATTTAGGTCGAGAACTCCGATATTTATACTATTCTGTGGTAAGTCCAGCCCATTGGGAGGAGCCTTCCTGAAGAGGAAAGAGTTGTTTGTTTCAACAGAAACTCTTTGTATCTACCGAGCCTATTCAACCCTTTAATGGGCTATTGCCTGGACAAATGAGGGATTACACCGACATATTGATGATAGTTTTACACAATCGAGCAGATATTTGTGGAGAAAACGTTGAAAAATCTGTAGAAAATGACAGGAAGTGACATCACACCAGGGACACTCGTACAGGAAGTGACATCACACCAGGGACGCTTGTACAGGAAGTGACATCACACCAGGGACACTCGTACAGGAAGTGACATCACACCAGGGACACTCATACAGGAAGTGTGTGACACTCGTACAGGAAGTGACATCACACCAGGGACACTCGTACAGGAAGTGACATCACACCAGGGACACTCGTACAGGAAGTGACATCACACCAGGGACATTCGTACAGGAAGTGACATCACACCAGGGACACTCATACAGGAAGTGTGTGACACTCGTACAGGAAGTGACATCACACCAGGGACACTCGTACAGGAAGTTACATCACACCAGGGACACTCATACAGGAAGTGACGTCACACTGACACTCATACAGGAAGTGACATCACACCAGGGACACTCGTACAGGAAGTGACATCACACCAGGGACGCTCGTACAGGAAGTGACATCACACCAGGGACGCTCGTACAGGAAGTGACATCACACCAGGGACGCTCGTACAGGAAGTGACATCACACCAGGGACGCTCGTACAGGAAGTGACATCACACCAGGGACACTCATACAGGAAGTGACATCACACCAGGGACACTCATACAGGAAGTGACATCACACCAGGGACACTCGTACAGGAAGTTACATCACACCAGGGACACTCGTACAGGAAGTGACATCATACCAGGGACACTCATACAGGAAGTGACATCACACCAGGGACACTCGCTCTAGTTAAAGTTCATGCAAGAATTTAGACAAATAAACTACTTTTTCGACGCTCTAAACAACAATTCAACTAAATAAAGTCGCTCTCATATATTTTCATTCATCCATTTTCTACCACTTTTTCCCTTTAGGGGTAACGGGTGACTGGAGCCTATCCCAGTGACTTCGGGCCTTAGGCGGGGTACACCCTGGACACTGGCCAACTCCTCGCAGGGTCAACACAGAGACATAGACATGACAGACAGTCACTCTCACATTCACTAGGGCCAATTTAGAGTCATCAATCTTGCCTGACACATGCATGTGTTTGGACGGTGGGAGGAGCCGGAGAACCCGGGGAGAACATACAGACTCCACCCAGAGAGATCATGTGATGTGATCTGCTATGATGTCATCAATTACAAACAGGAAGTGAAATTAACCTAAAAAATGTGCTTTTCCGGGATTACATTTTTACCATTTTTAGCAACATTCGTAGTATATCAAATTTAACTGCCTTTTTATTCAATGAGTCGTCACGTGACGGCGGCCATCTTGGTTCTGGTCGCTAATGTAAACAAACGTAAACGCCAAAGGAAATGGGCATAAACGGCTCAAAGCTCAGAGCAGTTTGAATCTTTGCCATCGGCTGTGGTTCTGACGTTCAAACAAAAGAAATGCTGCATTTTAAAACACAAACGTGTCTGGAACTGTCCCTGTGGGTGCTAAAAGTTTTAGATGATTTTGAGCTTGTAGTGCTGACTCCGTCAAGTCAGTGTCAAGTCGCTGTAAAGTCGCTGTAAAGTCGGTGTAAAGTCAGTGTAAAGTCAGTGTAAAGTCAGTGTAAAGTCAGTGTAAAGTCAGTGTAAAGTCAGTGTAAAGTCGCTGTAAAGTCGCTGTAAAGTCGCTGTAAAGTCGCTGTAAAGTCGCTGTAAAGTCGCTGTAAAGTCGCTGTAAAGTCGCTGTAAAGTCGCTGTAAAGTCGCTGTAAAGTCAGTGTAAAGTCAGTGTAAAGTCAGTGTAAAGTCAGTGTAAAGTCAGTGTAAAGTCGCTGTAAAGTCGCTGTAAAGTCGCTGTAAAGTCGCTGTAAAGTCGCTGTAAAGTCGCTGTAAAGTCAGTGTAAAGTCGCTGTAAAGTCGCTGTAAAGTCGCTGTAAAGTCAGTGTAAAGTCGCTGTAAAGTCGCTGTAAAGTCGCTGTCTAGTCAGTGTAAAACCTCAGCGTAAAGTCGGTGTGAAGTCGTTCAGAAGCCTGACATCTGCGCTGAAACCAACACCTTTCACAAACATGTGCGAAGTGTTTTTGTGTTTGTAAAAAGTCAGTGAACACAGTAAACGAGCAGAAGGTCTTTGAGCAGCCGCAGTTCAACTCTTGATTTGTGACGTTCGCCGGCATGAAACAAGAATACAGCCGCAACTAACGATTCTTAACGAGTCGACGGTCAAACATGAGACTTTACATACCTTCTTAACCAAATAAAGGTTTGGAATATGGTTTTTAGATGGAGAATATTCATGAACAAAGCACGAAAATCAGAACATTTTCATTCTTTTTTGACTTATTAACGCCTCTGTTTTGTTCTAAACGTGTTTCCGAGTCCGTTTAGTCCAGACAAACGTAACGATGAGTGAAATATGAAAAGATTCGATGCCGCGGCGCCTCACGATTTACAACGTTTAAAGCGCTTTCGGCTCAAATCTGGCGTTTGGTGTTGGAACGATTTGTTTAGCGCGAGTTATTTGCCGTGTCCTGGACAAACATTCAAATCTATTCAAAGTCGGATCTTCCCCCGAGGCAAACTGTTGCCATGACGACAGAACAGACGGACCAGGAGAGGCTTTAACACGTCTCGCACTGTTGCCATGACGACAGAACAGACGGACCAGGAGAGGCTTTAACACGTCTCGCACTGTTGCCATGACGACAGAACAGACGGACCAGGAGAGGCTTTAACACGTCTCGCACTGTTGCCATGACGACAGAACAGACAGACCAGGAGAGGCTTTAACACGTCTCGCACTGTTGCCATGACGACAGAACAGACAGACCAGGAGAGGCTTTAACACATCTCGCACTGTTGCCATGACGACAGAACAGACAGACCAGGAGAGGCTTTAACACGTCTCGCACTGTTGCCATGACGACAGAACAGACAGACCAGGAGAGGCTTTAACACATCTCACACTGTTGCCATGACGACAGAACAGACAGACCAGGAGAGGCTTTAACACATCTCACACTGTTGCCATGACGACAGAACAGACAGACCAGGAGAGGCTTTAACACATCTCACACTGTTGCCATGACGACAGAACAGACAGACCAGGAGAGGCTTTAACACGTCTCGCACTGTTGCCATGACGACAGAACAGACGTGCACCAGGAGAGGCTTTAACACGTCTCACACTGTTGCCATGACGACAGAACAGACAGACTCTAAACATATTTTACATTTTCGTACAAAAAAATCATACTAAATGTATTCAAGAATAGCATTTTTGTGTGTGTATAATTTCACTTCCTGGTTTCTAAATGATGACATCACATTAGGAAATTACCCAGCAAACACCGGGCCAAAACTCATCTAATGTCAGAAAAAATACAGATGTATGAGCGCGCCCTTATTTTGTTGAATTAACTCAATTTAGAGGGTCAAAAAAGTTGTTTATTTTGCGAATTTATGCATAAATGTTGGATGGTGTGATGTGTGATGTCACTTCCTGTCATTTTTGACAGATTTTTCCACTTTTCTCCACAAATACCTGCTCGATTGATGCATAACTATTATTTATACGTGCGACAGGTTTGAATACACCAAATAAAGTCCGAAGCAGATCGTCATAAAAACCTGGCCGAGGCCCTTTAATCTGAGGCCCTTTAATCCGAGGCCCTTTAATCCGAGGCCCTTTAATCCGGGGCCCTTTAATCCGAGGCCCTTTAATCCGAGGCCCTTTAATCCGAGGCCCTTTAATCCGGGGCCCTTTAATCCGGGGCCCTTTAATCCGGGGCCCTTTAATCCGGGGCCCTTTAATCCGGGGCCCTTTAATCCGGGGCCCTTTAATCCGGGGCCCTTTAATCCGGGGCCCTTTAATCCGAGGCCCTTTAATCCGGGGCCCTTTAATCCGGGGCCCTTTAATCCGGGGCCCTTTAATCCGGGGCCCTTTAATCCGGGGCCCTTTAATCCGGGGCCCTTTAATCCGGGGCCCTTTAATCCGGGGCCCTTTAATCCGAGGCCCTTTAATCCGAGGCCCTTTAATCCGAGGCCCTTTAATCCGGGGCCCTTTAATCCGGGGCCCTTTAATCCGGGGCCCTTTAATCCGGGGCCCTTTAATCCGGGGCCCTTTAATCCGGGGCCCTTTAATCCGGGGCCCTTTAATCCGAGGCCCTTTAATCCGGGGCCCTTTAATCCGGGGCCCTTTAATCCGGGGCCCTTTAATCCGGGGCCCTTTAATCCGGGGCCCTTTAATCCGGGGCCCTTTAATCCGAGGCCCTTTAATCCGGGGCCCTTTAATCCGGGGCCCTTTAATCCGGGGCCCTTTAATCCGGGGCCCTTTAATCCGAGGCCCTTTAATCCGGGGCCCTTTAATCTGAGGCCCTTTAATCTGAGGCCCTTTAATCCGGGGCCCTTTAATCCGAGGCCCTTTAATCCGGGGCCCTTTAATCCGGGGCCCTTTAATCCGGGGCCCTTTAATCCGGGGCCCTTTAATCCGAGGCCCTTTAATCCGAGGCCCTTTAATCCGGGGCCCTTTAATCCGGGGCCCTTTAATCCGGGGCCCTTTAATCCGGGGCCCTTTAATCCGGGGCCCTTTAATCCGAGGCCCTTTAATCTGAGGCCCTTTAATCCGGGGCCCTTTAATCCGGGGCCCTTTAATCCGGGGCCCTTTAATCCGAGGCCCTTTAATCTGAGGCCCTTTAATCCGGGGCCCTTTAATCCGAGGCCCTTTAATCTGAGGCCCTTTAATCCGGGGCCCTTTAATCCGAGGCCCTTTAATCTGAGGCCCTTTAATCTGAGGCCCTTTAATCCGGGGCCCTTTAATCCGGGGCCCTTTAATCTGACTCCAAACATGATCCGAGAGGTTTTCTGACTCTGACAAAGCGAGAAGACGTTAGAAAAGTCTTAAGAAAGCTCTACGTTTAGTGTGTCTGTAAAAACACTTCATGTTGACGCTCTGACTTCCTGGTTGTAAATGATGACATCACACTAGGAATTTACCCAGCAACCACCGGGCCAAATCTCATCTAATGTCACAGATGTTTTTAATTTGACAAATATAAATGTGGCACGAAAAACCTTTTATTTCTTTTGTGTAAATGATGCGTGAACTTCAGGAGGAAGTTTGATTTTAACTTCCTCCTGTTTCCTTTTTTTAATTTAACTTCCTCCCATCGAAAATGATGATTATCTGTTTCCAGCGAGTGTTAAAGCTCCAAATGAGAGATGTCAATATTATTCAGTTTGTGGATAATTGTGATTATTCCGGACACAATAAAAACTTCTTTTTAATCGTAATCGTGACCGTTTTAGAAGCAAAATCAAGTCAATTCTTATCTTTTTTTTATCTTTTGTTTTTTATTTTCCTCAAAAAACAAGGAACACGACCAGAGGGCAAAACACAGATGAAGATGATGATGATGATGATGAAGATAAAAAATAACTAATATTACTGTATTTTCATAGTTTTGGCCGGGGTGCGACTTATACATATATTTATACTTATATACTTATACTTATACTCTGGAGAGACTTATATGTGATATTATTTGTTATTTTCACACTTACAACCGCATTTCATACTCCAGTGCCACTTATATATGTTTTTTTCGTCTCTATTATGTATTTTTTTGGCTGGTGCGTCTTATACTCCAGAAAATATGGTAATAATTATATAAAATAATGATAATAATAATAATGATTACAAAATAAAAGTTATATTAATAAATGCACATTGACATAAACAAAATCACAACTTAGAAAGTCCAACATTTCAGTTCCGTCTCGTCCAAAAGTTCCTCTCTTAAATTTAAATGTAAAAAGTCTTTAAATCAGTTTGTGTCTCTTTAACTTTCATTTCTCCCTCAGAAAGTTTGATTTCATAAACATAGTGACAAACGACAGATGAAACTATTTGACGATTTGAATCAGAATCTTTGTGACGTGTGTTGCCGTGACGACCCGGCACCATAAAGCTGTCCCACATGGAGCTGCCGCGGCCTCGTTCACGACCTGCGCCTTTAGAACCTCATTTATCACAGACGACGCTTCTATTTATGTCATCAATATATTAATGCATCACGACACCACATCAAACCTTTATTTCCATCGTGCAGTGAGAAGGTTTAAACCAGAGACGGGTCAGACGTGCAGGATGAACGCTTTTAGAACGAAAAGATAGATTGTTTGTGTCATTCTGCAACAATTAGTCGACTATAATAACTGTATAATGTTTGTCTGGACCAAACGGACTCTAAAACGTAAATGCTAAATGCCACGCTCTTACACCTTAGCAACACAACCGTAAAGTTAGCTCGATACGACATCGTCATAAACACACATGAATGAACTGTGTTTAGCACCAAACTAAAATAACCTGGGCTTTGGTTACGCAAAATACAACAATTGTGCTTTAGTGCAGCTAATGCAGCTAATAGAGGGGCAGCTAATACAAAAACCTCTGTCGATTGTGCTCCGTGATAACCTTTTTCTGTTTCTGCCGTTTTAGCGTCTTTTTCTGTCAAGCTAATTCCACCAAAACGCTAAACAGGAAGTAGCTAAACTAGTATTCTCTCTAGAAGCTTCAGTCGCAGATTTACAGCTTTATTTGGTCATAAATGTGTTTGAATGTAGTCTAAAAATCACATCTTTTATTGTGTTTTACCATTTTTATTTAATAATGTCGCCGTCTTTGCAGTGAAACCTCTTTTGGCGTCTTGTCCAGATAACAATGATTTTAAAAGTGAATCTGTTCTTATTATTCTCTCTAAGTTTGGTTGTCGCTTTCGCCTCCAACGACAAAAGATTATGTCAAACGAGTGTATTTTATTCAAACTAATGCCAGAGTTTGTGTTTTGCAGGTGCAGTATCCGGACGTGGAGCGAGTGGAGTGGCTAAACAAGGTCCTCACGTCTGTTTTATACACTTTTGTCGGATTAGATTTGAATGTGGAGCGTCGGTAAAACGGAAGCGTCTCCGGGGAGAGGAAATAATTAGGGGCAGAAGTTAATTAGGTTGTTATTCTAAATTGGTCGATCGCACACTTAGATTGTGTGGGAATCTGAGAAGCTGGTTTATGACGGATTTAACGGATTCTCCGCCCACGTTTTCACGCGGGACTGACCTGACGTGAGGGGTTTTCGTGGCCTTGTGTAAAACGCAGCTTTTCTCATCATTTGTGGAGATTTTAAAGCGTTTACAGCAGCAGAAATGAGACAACTGGGGGTGAATTGTGAGTTTAATCGCCCGTTTCAGAGATAAATGCACCGCTTTGACGCCGCTTATCGTATTTTCAGGAGTATAAGTCGCACCAGCCAAAAAATGCACAATAGAGAAGGAAAAAACATATATTGTTTGCAAGTTGCATTTTTGGGGGAAATTGATTTAATAAAATCCAAGACCAAGAAAAAGATCTTGAAATGCAGTTTAAAATAACAGTTTAGAGAACATGGTGAATAGGTGTACGTATGCTAGCGCTAACACCTTCAGCTACATGACGTATGCTAGCGCTAACACCTTCAGCTACATGACGTATGCTAGCGCTAACACCTTCAGCTACATGACGTATGCTAACGCTAACACCTTCAGCTACATGACGTATGCTAACACTAACACCTTCAGCTACATGACGTATGCTAGCGCTAACACCTTCAGCTACATGACGTATGCTAGCGCTAACACCTTCAGCTACATGACGTATGCTAGCGCTAACACCTTCAGCTACATGACGTATGCTAACGCTAACACCTTCAGCTACATGACGTATGCTAGCGCTAACACCTTCAGCTACATGACGTATGCTAGCGCTAACACCTTCAGCTACATGACGTATGCTAACGCTAACACCTTCAGCTACATGATGTATGCTAACGCTAACACCTTCAGCTACATGACGTATGCTAGCGCTAACACCTTCAGCTACATGACGTATGCTAACGCTAACACCTTCAGCTACATGACGTATGCTAACGCTAACACCTTCAGCTACATGGCGTATGCTAACGCTAACACCTTCAGCTACATGACGTATGCTAACGCTAACACCTTCAGCTACATGACGTATGCTAACGCTAACACCTTCAGCTACATGGCGTATGCTAACGCTAACACCTTCAGCTACATGACGTATGCTAACGCTAACACCTTCAGCTACATGACGTATACTAACGCTAACACCTTCAGCTACATGACGTATACTAACGCTAACACCTTCAGCTATATGGCGTATGCTAATGCTAACACCTTCAGCTACATGACGTATGCTAACGCTAACACCTTCAGCTACATGACGTATACTAACGCTAACACCTTCAGCTACATGACGTATGCTAACGCTAACACCTTCAGCTACATGACGTATGCTAACACCTTCAGCTACATGACGTATACTAACGCTAACACCTTCAGCTACATGACGTATGCTAACGCTAACACCTTCAGCTACATGACGTATACTAACGCTAACACCTTCAGCTACATGACGTATGCTAACGCTAACACCTTCAGCTACATGACGTATGCTAACACCTTCAGCTACATGACGTATGCTAACGCTAACACCTTCAGCTACATGACGTATGCTAATACTAACACCTTCAGCTACATGACGTATGCTAACGCTAACACCTTCAGCTACATGAGGCACAGACAGAACTGTGGTAAGTGTCTGGTATGTTAGCGTAACATATGAACAGTTATTCAGATAACTATAGCATAAAGAACATGCTAACAGATAACTATAGCATAAAGAACATGCTAACAAGTTTAGCAAAGCATCAGTTTTACCCCAAATCACTAAATCCACTGAATTCTTCTTCCTCTGTGTCACTTCTAAACAACTCCACAAACTCCAGAGGAAGTGCAGATTCTTCTTCTGCGTCGCTCAGAGCCTAGAGTGCCCTCTTGTGGTTGTCAGTGTGAAAATAACGAAAAAGATCACTTATAAGTCGCTCTGGAGTATAAGTATATAAGTATAAGTTGCACCTCGACCAAAACTATGAAAAAAAGTGCGACTTATAGTCCGGAAAATACGGTTCATGGATTCATTCTGGTTGTGTTTACTGACCTCGAAGTGGTTTTGTGTGGTACACGTTATGTTTAGCTAGATGCGCTTTATATATGAAAAATGATTTAAAAAAATAGACCATCCATTGACAGTGCTGCTTAACGTGTCGCGTGAACTCGTGGTCGGATCATTGAGATTTACTTTAATAGTTCCACCATCTTTTGCCCGCACGAGAACCTTTAACGTCGGCGAAATCGATGCGCGAGGCCTGTAGTCGACTAAAGGAAGCGCTCTCCGTTGACTGAAGACGCGCCTCGTTGATCGATCTGTCGACTAAACGTGGCGTGAAACCGGCCAAAAAGTCCTCAAAACTGTTCAGCGTCTATGATCTGACCCAGAAGACCACGACCACAAGACGAGAACCACTATTTATACCAAAAAACATGTACTTAAATGTTAAAAAAGAAGCTTAAACTGCTAAATCCGTCCCTTCACGCTCGACTGTTGAAATGTTCCGTGTTGTTCTCCAGACGGTGAAGCAGATGTGGCCCTTCATCTGTCAGTTTGTGGATAAACTCTTCAGGGAAACCATCGAGCCGTCCGTCCAGAGCGCCTCGCCCTACCTGAGCTCCTTCTGCTTCTCCAAGATCGACCTCGGGGACAAGGTGAGAACGCGACGGTCGAGCTCGCCGGTCCGCGCGATGGCGGCGCTCGTTTCTGCTCGTCTCACCCGCGAACGCCGCTCTCTTTCAGCCGCTGCGGGTGAACGGAGTCAAGGTCTACACCGAGAACGTGGACAAGCGGCAGGTGATCATGGACCTGGAGGTCAGGTGAGTCCGGGTGCGACCGCCGAACCGACGGCGAAACGCAGTCTGTAACACGCGCCTTTCCGTTTCAGTTTTGTGGGAAACACGGAGATCGACATCGACGTTAAGAAGTTCTACTGCAGAGCGGGAATCAAGAACATCCAGGTGAGTTCTGCCCCGAGGCGACTGTGGCTGCACCAGCTCATCCAAACGATCGCTTTCTTCTAAAACTCTTCAGGAAAAGGCCAGATTTTGTCGTATTTTGGTGATTTACTTCAGCGTTTTGATGCTAGGTCAGTGTCGTGTCGGCAGTGGGTGATGTTCAGCGCACGTTTTGACGGAACGTTGTGCGTAAAAGTCCAGTTGCGGCTCAAGTGTCGAGCGCCAAAACGCAAACGGAGCTTAAACTGAATCACAAACGCTTAAATTATCCTGTATTAACCTGTTTTTAGGGACTAGACTGCATTTGGTCTCCTTTACAGCCACTGACCGTCTTTTCAGTGCAGAAACATCACGTCTTGTTTTAGCGGTTCACGCTCCACGTTTCTGTTCATTTTCCGCTCGTTTCAACCGCTCGATCGCACCTAACGCTTTACAGTTTTTTTTCGACGGCGCGTTACCATGCCGACAGCCCGTGTGTTTGCGCCTAACTTGTGTTGAAACTCGCACACATGTCGCCCGGGTCGTTCCTCTGCAAACACCGCGCTTTACGCAACGGAGCGAGCGGCCAGTCAGAGGGAGGCTCCATCGCGCCATGTTTGCTCTGCTCGGGTCACGCGCTCGCAACACGACACGCTTAACACGCTTAACACGCTTAACACGGGGTCCAGAGACGTTCATCTGAGCGCGGAGGAGCCCGACTGACCTCTGAACTCTCCAGAAAACCATTTAGACAGACGAACTGGGCTTTTATAAGACATACCGGGTATCACAGTATCACAATAAACTACTACTTTATTCCACTGAGACAAAACTCTTAAGTCAAATGTTGTTCCAGTCCAGATGACAATAAGCGGATGTAGAAATGTGATGATTCATCAAATTCAAAAATAATACGTCATATTTTGATGGCATTATTAAATCAAAATGTCTGATTTTCTTCAATCAAACACTGACTTGAAGCTTCAGTCACAGATTTAAACTTTTACATCTAAAACATTTAAAACATCTAAATTTGCAATAGAAAGAGTCATTAGTTGCCGTTCTAGATAAAACGTGTGTTTGTGGTTTAATATGATTCAGTCTTTTTGAAAAACATGACAAATTAGTCTCAGATGTCTTTGGTGCCGGAGAGAATCTGCTCCTCGTGATCCAGGCTCCGGCCTCGTCTACATCCAAACCAGTCCTCGCTCGAGAGACCAGAGCGAGGCCAGAGCGAGGCCAGAGCGAGACCAGAGCGAGACCAGAGCGAGACTAAAGCGAGACCAGAGCGAGACCAGAGCGAGACCAGAGCGAGACCAGAGCGAGGCCAGAGCGAGGCCAGAGCGAGGCCAGAGCGAGACCAGAGCGAGGCCAGAGCGAGACTAAAGCGAGACCAGAGCGAGACCAGAGCGAGGCCAGAGCGAGACCAGAGCGAGGCCAGAGCGAGACTAAAGCGAGACCAGAGCGAGACCAGAGCGAGGCCAGAGCGAGGCCAGAGCGAGGCCAGAGCGAGGCCAGAGCGAGACTAAAGCGAGACCAGAGCGAGGCCAGAGCGAGACCAGAGCGAGACTAAAGCGAGACCAGAGCGAGACCAGAGCGAGGCCAGAGCGAGGCCAGAGCGAGGCCAGAGCGAGACTAAAGCGAGACCAGAGCGAGGCCAGAGCGAGGCCAGAGCGAGACCAGAGCGAGGCCAGAGCGAGACCAGAGCGAGGCCAGAGCGAGACCAGAGCGAGACCAGAGCGAGACTAAAGCGAGGCCAGAGCGTTGGCGTGTTTGTCTGTTGAAAGGTTATTAACGGCGTGTTCTCCTCGTGTGTCCCGGGACAGCTTCATGGCGTCATGCGTGTGGTGATGGAGCCTCTTCTCGGGGACATGCCTCTGATCGGAGCAGTGTCCGTCTTCTTCCTCAAGAAACCTGTGAGTATTGGACCGGTTTCCCTCTGGTCATGGGGTCGTGCGGGGTTAGACTCGATCGGCTGCGAATGATCGTTAGCTTTGTTTTGTGGCGGAGCTTTGGCCACGCCCACAGCCCTGTCATCCCCCAGAGGTTGAAGATGTAGTTTGGGACACTCGTACAGGAAGTGACATCGCACCAGGGGCACTCGTACAGGAAGTGACGTCACACCAGGGACGCTCATACAGGAAGTGACATCACACTAGGGACACTCATACAGGAAGTGACATCACAGCAGGGACACTCATACAGGAAGTGACATCACAGCAGGGACACTCCAATCAAAGTTTATGCAGAATTTAAAAATGAAGTCGTTCTCATATATTTTTGTTTGCCAATTTGAAAGAATTGGAGATTAGATGAGTTTTGGCCCAGTGTTTGCTGGGTAATTTCCTAGTGTGATGTCATTACAAACAGGAAGTGAAATTATAAACCTAGAAAAATGTTCTCTGGGATTAAATTTATATAACTTTTTGCAAAATGTTAAATATATAAGTCTTAACTGTGTTTTAGTTCAATGTGTGGTCCGGCCTGTAGGGGGCGCTGTAAACGTGGTCGCCCGAGGTCACGCGCTCGCCTCCTTTAGAGCCTTTCAACTGGACGAGCGTCTTATCAGAGAGTTCCTTCCTCCGGGTTCTAAACTCTGTTTGATCAAACCAGAGGAAAAGAGTCATTATCCTGGAGCAAAATGTCCTGATGGAACACGGAAGAAGAAGAAGAAGAAGAAGAAGAAGAAGAAGAAGAAGAAGAAGAAGAAGAAGAAGAAGAAGAAGAAGAAGAAGAAGAAGAAGAAGAAGAAGGAGGAGGAGGAGGAGGAGGAGGAGGAGGAGGAGGAGGAGGAGGAGGAGGAGGAGGAGGAGGAGGAGGAGGAGGAGGAGGAGGAGGAGGAGAAGAAGAAGAAGAAGAAGAAGAAGAAGAAGAAGAAGAAGAAGAAGAAGAAGAAGAAGAAGAAGAAGAAGAAGAAGAAGAAGAAGAAGAAGAAGAAGAAGAAGAAGAAGAAGAAGAAGAAGAAGAAGAAGAAGAAGAAGAAGAAGAAGAAGAAGAAGAAGAAGAAGAAGAAGAAGAAGAAGAAGAAGAAGAAGAAGAAGAAGAAGAAGAAGAAGAAGAAGAAGAAGAAGAAGAAGAAGAAGAAGAAGAAGAAGAAGAAGAAGAAGAAGAAGAAGAAGAAGAAGAAGAAGAAGAAGAAGAAGAAGAAGAAGAAGAAGAAGAAGAAGAAGAAGGAGGAGGAGGAGGAGGAGGAGGAGGAGGAGGAGGAGGAGGAGGAGGAGGAGGAGGAGGAGGAGGAGGAGGAGGAGGAGGAGGAGGAGGAGGACTGCATAAACTGCAGGAGCCTCGTTTGGACCTGATGAAGTCCCTTTGTGTTTCAGTGGCTGGACATAAACTGGACCGGCCTCACAAACATGCTGGACATTCCTGGAGTCAAGTGAGTAACTGCTGTGTGAGAGTGTGTCCTCTAAAGCGTGTCCTCTCGCACACAGACTTTAGAGGACAAAACTGTCCAGACATGAATTTGTCCTCCAAAAGTTCAGAAATGAGTTCAACTTGAATTTGAAGAGATTCATATGAAACGCTGCTGTGCTGCGCCCTCATGTGGCCGCTCAGTGTACTACACACTTTAAGTGTTTCCAGTCTGTGGTCCACTTTAGAGCCAGGTCCAGTCTGTGGTCCACTTTAGAGCCAGGTCCAGTCTGTGGTCCACTTTAGAGCCAGGTCCAGTCTGTGGTCCACTTTAGAGCCAGGTCCAGTCTGTGGTCCACTTTAGAGCCAGGTCCAGTCTGTGGTCCACTTTAACAGTAAAGTGTGTTGTGTCCACAGTGGTCTCACTGATGGTCTGATCCAGGACATCCTGTGTCAGTTTCTGGTTCTGCCAAACAAGATCCGTATTCCTCTGGTGGGCGACGCCCAGCTCGCCCAGCTACGCTTCCCTGTCCCCAAGGTAAGACCGGGTCTTTGTCTTGTCCTTCCGTGTCTTGGACTCGTGTCTTGGACTCGTGTCTTGTGTCTCGTCCTTCAGGGCGTGCTGAGGATCCACTTCCTGGAGGCCCAGGAGCTTCTGGGGAAGGATAAGTTTCTTGGAGGTTTGATCAAAGGAAAGTCTGATCCGTACGGAGTGATCCAGGTCGGGACGGAACTGTTCCAGAGCAAAGTCATCCACGAGACGGTCAACCCAAAGTGGAACGAGGTCTACGAGGTACGACAGTCCTGGTTTAGACCTGCTTTAGCCCTGGTTTAGCCCTGGTTTAGTCCTGCTTTAGCCCTGGTTTAGCCCTGGTTTAGTCCTGCTTTAGCCCTGGTTTAGCCCTGGTTTAGTCCTGCTTTAGCCCTGGTTAAGCCCTGGTTTAGCCCTGCTTTAGCCCTGGTTTAGCCCTGGTTTAGTCCTGGTTTAGCCCTGGTTTAGCCCTGCTTTAGCCCTGGTTTAGCCCTGGTTTAGCCCTGCTTTAGCCCTGGTTTAGCCCTGCTTTAGCCCTGGTTTAGCCCTGGTTTAGTCCTGCTTTAGCCCTGGTTTAGCCCTGGTTTAGCCCTGGTTTAGACCTGGTTTAGCCCTGGTTTAGTCCTGCTTTAGCCCTGGTTTAGACCTGGTTTAGCCCTGGTTTAGCCCTGCTTTAGTCCTGCTTTAGCCCTGGTTTAGCCCTGGTTTAGTCCTGGTTTAGTCCTGGTTTAGCCCTGGTTTAGCCCTGCTTTAGCCCTGGTTTAGTCCTGGTTTAGCCCTGGTTTAGCCCTGCTTTAGCCCTGGTTTAGTCCTGGTTTAGTCCTGGTTTAGCCCTGGTTTAGTCCTGCTTTAGCCCTGGTTTGTCCCCTCAGGCGCTGGTCTATGACAGTGGGACGGTGAAGACTGTGGGGCTGGAGCTGTTCGATGAAGATCCAGATAAAGACGACTTCTTGGGAAGGTATCGAACCATGAACCATCTCGTGTCTCACTCTTTGTCTGTTTTATTCACTTTTTGGTCTCGTTTCTGTTCAGTTTGACGATCGACTTGGCCGAGGTGCAGAAGGAACAGAAAGTGGACGAGGTGAGGTTTGGTCCCCTCAGACGGTTTGTCTCTGGACGTGTGTGAAACGTCTCTTGTGTCTCAGTGGTTCTCTCTGGAGGACGTGTGTGTGAAACGTCTCTTGTGTCTCAGTGGTTCTCTCTGGAGGACGTGTGTGTGAAACGTCTCTTGTGTCTCAGTGGTTCTCTCTGGAGGACGTGTGTGAAACGTCTCTTGTGTCTCAGTGGTTCTCGCTGGAGGACGTGTGTGAAACGTCTCCTGTGTCTCAGTGGTTCTCTCTGGAGGACGTGTGTGTGAAACGTCTCTTGTGTCTCAGTGGTTCTCTCTGGGGGACGTGTGTGAAACGTCTCCTGTGTCTCAGTGGTTCTCTCTGGAGGACGTGTGCGTGAAACATCTCTTGTGTCTCAGTGGTTCTCTCTGGAGGACGTGTGTGTGTGAAACGTCTCTTGTGTCTCAGTGGTTCTCTCTGGAGGACGTGTGCGTGAAACATCTCTTGTGTCTCAGTGGTTCTCTCTGGAGGACGTGTGTGTGTGAAACGTCTCTTGTGTCTCAGTGGTTCTCTCTGGAGGACGTGTGTGTGTGAAACGTCTCTTGTGTCTCAGTGGTTCTCTCTGGAGGACGTGTGTGTGAAACGTCTCTTGTGTCTCAGTGGTTCTCTCTGGAGGACGTGTGTGTGAAACGTCTCTTGTGTCTCAGTGGTTCTCTCTGGAGGACGTGTGTGTGAAACGTCTCCTGTGTCTCAGTGGTTCTCTCTGGAGGACGTGTGTGTGTGAAACGTCTCTTGTGTCTCAGTGGTTCTCTCTGGAGGACGTGTGTGTGTGAAACGTCTCTTGTGTCTCAGTGGTTCTCTCTGGAGGACGTGTGTGTGTGAAACGTCTCTTGTGTCTCAGTGGTTCTCTCTGGAGGACGTGTGTGTGTGAAACGTCTCTTGTGTCTCAGTGGTTCTCTCTGGAGGACGTGTCTCAGGGGAAGATCCACCTGAAGCTGGAGTGGCTGTCGCTGCGCTCCGACCCGGACAAGCTCCACACGGTATGTCCCCCTCATCACCGTGACGACGCCCGGGACGGTCCAGAGCGTCTCACACCGTCTCACACTGTCCTCCTGTCCTCAGGTTCTGTCCAGCGTCCAAGCCGAGCGAGGCCGCGCCAACGACGGCCTCTCCGCCGCGCTGCTCGTCGTGTTCCTCGACTCGGCGCACAATCTGCCCGTGAGTCTTTTCTCCCATCAGCCCCCTCTGCACACGGCCTCATTTCTCCCTCGTTTCGCCCTCGTTTCGCCCTCGTTTCGCCCTCGTTTCGCCCTCGTTTCGCCCTCGTTTCGCCCTCGTTTCGCCCTCGTTTCGCCCTCATTTCGCCCTTGTTTCGTTAGATTGTAGATTGTAATGAAGTTGTCATAGATTTAGATCTCGGATGGTATTTGTTTTTCCCTTGTTTATTTTTCTGTTTCCTCCTCTGTCTCTCACTCTCTTTTGGCGTCTGTGTCACATGACCTCTTTACCCCCTTTAATCGCTCTCCTCTTCCTCTCCTCTCCTCTTCCTCCTCCCTCTGTCCTCTCTCTCTCTCCTCTTCACCTCCGTCCTCCCCTCTTCTCTGTAGTCTGTCTTTGAGGCCTCTCTTGGTCCTGGAGCTCAGGTCGATCGCAGCAGAGTTTCTGGATTTGTGTTTTGTGAGAACACGTCTTCTCTCTTCAGAAGTCTCTTTGTGAGTCTTTAAACCCGACGCAGAGTTTCACACCTTTAATACACCTTTAATCCTCCTTTAATACACCTTTAATACACCTTTAATACTCCTTTAATACACCTTTAATACACCTTTAATACTCCTTTAATACACCTTTAATACACCTTTAATACTCCTTTAATGCTCCTTTAATACACCTTTAATACACCTTTAATACTCCTTTAATACACCTTTAATGCACCTTTAATACACCTTTAATGCACCTTTAATAAACCCTTTAATGCACCTTTAATACACCTTTAATACACCTTTAATGCTCCTTTAATGCTCCTTTAATACACCTTTAATACACCTTTAATACACCTTTAATACACCTTTAATACTCCTTTAATGCACCTTTAATGCACCTTTAATACACCTTTAATGCACCTTTAATACTCCTTTAATACACCTTTAATACACCTTTAATGCACCTTTAATACTCCTTTAATACACCTTTAATACTCCTTTAATGCTCCTTTAATACACCTTTAATACACCTTTAATACACCTTTAATACTCCTTTAATACACCTTTAATGCACCTTTAATACACCTTTAATGCACCTTTAATACTCCTTTAATACACCTTTAATGCACCTTTAATACACCTTTAATGCACCTTTAATGCTCCTTTAATACACCTTTAATACACCTTTAATACACCTTTAATACTCCTTTAATGCTCCTTTAATACACCTTTAATACACCTTTAATACACCTTTAATACACCTTTAATACTCCTTTAATACACCTTTAATGCACCTTTAATACACCTTTAATGCACCTTTAATACTCCTTTAATACACCTTTAATGCACCTTTAATACACATTTAATGCACCTTTAATACACCTTTAATACACCTTTAATTCTCCTTTAATACTTTAATACACCTTTAATACTCCTTTAATGCTCCTTTAATACACCTTTAATACACCTTTAATACACCTTTAATGCACCTTTAATACACCTTTAATGCACCTTTAATATACCTTTTAATGCACCTTTAATGCACCTTTAATGCACCTTTAATGCTCCTTTAATACACCTTTAATACATCTTTAATACACCTTTAATCCTCCTTTAATACACCTTTAATACACCTTTAATGCACCTTTAATGCACCTTTAATATACCTTTTAATGCACCTTTAATGCACCTTTAATACACCTTTAATACACCTTTAATACACCTTTAATGCTCCTTTAATACACCTTTAATACACCTTTAATACACCTTTAATACTCCTTTAATACACCTTTAATACACCTTTAATGCACCTTTAATACACCTTTAATACTCCTTTAATACACCTTTAATACACCTTTAATACTCCTTTAATGCACCTTTAATGCACCTTTAATGCACCTTTAATATACCTTTAATGCACCTTTAATACACCTTTAATGCACCTTTAATATACCTTTAATATACCTTTAATACTCCTTTAATGCACCTTTAATACACCTTTAATACACCTTTAATACTCCTTTAATACTCCTTTAATACACCTTTAATATACCTTTAATACTCCTTTAATGCACCTTTAATACACCTTTAATGCACCTTTAATACTACTTTAATACACCTTTAATACACCTTTAATACACCTTTAATACAGCTTTAATACAGCTTTAATACTCCTTTAATACACCTTTAATACACCTTTAATACAGCTTTAATACTCCTTTAATACTCCTTTAATACACCTTTAATACACCTTTAATACACCTTTAATACACCTTTAATACAGCTTTAATACTCCTTTAATACTCCTTTAATACACCTTTAATATACCTTTAATATACCTTTAATACTCCTTTAATACTCCTTTAATGCACTTTTAATACTCCTTTAATACTCCTTTAATACTCCTTTAATACACCTTTAATATACCTTTAATGCACCTTTAATACACCTTTAATGCACCTTTAATACACCTTTAATACACCTTTAATACACCTTTAATGCACCTTTAATACTCCTTTAATACACCTTTAAGATAAGATAAGATAAGATAAGATATTCCTTTATTGTCCCACATGGGGAAATTTCATTGTTGCAACGCAGGTAGATACAGAGGTAGATACAGAAGAACAGATCACTTATAGGAAGTCTGAAAAACACTTTCAGTAGAAGATCTCCTATAAATAAATAAAAACTCCCATAGACAAATAAATAAATAAATACCATTGCATGTGATCCCGACAGTAATTGCACATGAATATGTGTCACGACAGCACATAGATTGCACATGAATTTCACAGTAATTGCACATATGACAGAATTGCACATCAGTATTAGGTTAGGTCAGTATTGCGACGGGATAACGTGACGATCTCCGGGTAAGACGACTGTTCTCCGCAGTTTCATGAGTTCCTCCTTTGTGTAAACGCGGTACGGCGCCGGCCGGGGGGCGGGGCCGGAGCCGGGGGGCGGGGCCGGAGCCGGGGGGCGGGGCCGGAGCCGGGGGGCGGGGCCGGAGCCGGGGGACTCAGAGCCAAAACACATCGCCACGACACGACGAAAACACTCAATCCAGCCGAATAAAGTCAAAACAAGTTAATTTAAAGCGATTCCAGTGCGTGTCCCGATCGTTCGTGGAGTTCCTCTTTCATATAAACGTGTATATAAACGTGTACCGACGACACGCCGTACTTTAGCGCGGCCGGAGGGCGCGGGGGGGGGCTGGTGGGCTCGCTCGGAGCTAGCTCACGTCACAACAACACAACGAACGCAACGAAAAACGCTCAAATCCAGCCGAAAAAAGTCAAAAACAGTTGAATTAAAAAACTGTTCCAGCGCGTGTCCCTATCGTACAGTAAAATAGAAAAAATATACTAACTATATTTACAAAATATAGGAGATAAAGCACAATAAGTGTGAGAAAGAAGAGAGAGCGTTTACACCGGGCTGCCAGCTGTACCAGCGCCTTATGACGTGTGAATATACCTTTAATGCACCTTTAATACACCTTTAATACACCTTTAATGCACCTTTAATATACCTTTAATATACCTTTAATACTCCTTTAATGCACCTTTAATGCACCTTTAATACACCTTTAATGCACCTTTAATATACCTTTAATATACCTTTAATACTCCTTTAATGCACCTTTAATGCACCTTTAATACTCCTTTAATACACCTTTAATGCACCTTTAATACTACTTTAATACACCTTTAATACACTTTTGATACTCCTTTAATACACTTTTAGTACACTTTTTACACACCTTTAATACACTTTTAGTACACTTTTAGTACACCTTTAATACACCTTTAATACACCTTTATTACACCTTTAATACTCCTTTAATACACCTTTAATACACCTTTAATGCACCTTTAATACTACTTTAATACACCTTTAATACACCTTTAATACTCCTTTAATACACTTTTAGTACACTTTTAGTACACTTTTAGTACACCTTTAATACACCTTTAATACATCTTTAATACTCCTTTAATACACCTTTAATACTCCTTTAATACACCTTTAATACACCTTTAATATACCTTTAATATACCTTTAATACTCCTTTAATGCACCTTTAATACACCTTTAATACAGCTTTAATACTCCTTTAATACACCTTTAATGCACCTTTAATCCACCTTTAATACACCTTTAATACACCTTTAATACTCCTTTAATACACCTTTAATACACCTTTAATACACCTTTAATGCACCTTTAATACTCCTTTAATACTCCTTTAATACTCCTTTAATACACCTTTAATATACCTTTAATGCACCTTTAATACACCTTTAATGCACCTTTAATACACCTTTAATACACCTTTAATACTCCTTTAATGCACCTTTAATACTCCTTTAATACTCCTTTAATACTCCTTTAATACACCTTTAATATACCTTTAATGCACCTTTAATACACCTTTAATGCACCTTTAATATACCTTTAATACTCCTTTAATGCACCTTTAATGCACCTTTAATACTCCTTTAATACACCTTTAATGCACCTTTTATACTCCTTTAATACACCTTTAATACACTTTTGATACTCCTTTAATACACTTTTAGTACACTTTTTACACTCCTTTAATACACTTTTAATACACTTTTAGTACACTTTTAGTACACCTTTAATACACCTTTAATACATCTTTAATACTCCTTTAATACACCTTTAATACACCTTTAATACACCTTTAATACTCCTTTAATACACCTTTAATATACCTTTAATACACCTTTAATACACCTTTAATGCACCTTTAATACACCTTTAATGCAGCTTTAATACTCCTTTAATACACCTTTAATGCACCTTTAATACACATTTAATACACCTTTAATGCACCTTTAATACACCTTTAATACACCTTTAATACAGCTTTAATACTCCTTTAATACACCTTTAATACACCTTTAATACACCTTTAATATACCTTTAATATACCTTTAATACACCTTTAATACAGCTTTAATACAGCTTTAATACTCCTTTAATACTCCTTTAATACACCTTTAATATACCTTTAATGCACCTTTAATACTCCTTTAATGCACTTTTGATACTCCTTTAATACACTTTTAGTACACTTTTTACACACCTTTAATACACTTTTAATACACTTTTAGTACACTTTTAGTACACCTTTAATACACCTTTAATACACCTTTAATACTCCTTTAATACACCTTTAATACTCCTTTAATACACCTTTAATACACCTTTAATATACCTTTAATATACCTTTAATACACCTTTAATACTCCTTTAATACACCTTTAATACACCTTTAATACACCTTTAATACAGCTTTAATACTCCTTTAATACACCTTTAATACTCCTTTAATACTCCTTTAATACACCTTTAATACACCTTTAATACAGCTTTAATACACCTTTAATACACCTTTAATACTCCTTTAATACTCCTTTAATACACCTGTAATACACCTTTAATACTCCTTTAATACACCTTTAATACAGCTTTAATACTCCTTTAATACACCTTTAATACTCCTTTAATACACCTTTAATACTCCTTTAATACTCCTTTAATACACCTTTAATACTCCTTTAATACACCTTTAATGCACCTTTAATATACCTTTAATACTCCTTTAATACACTTTTAATACTCCTTTAATACACCTTTAATACTCCTTTAATACTTTAATACACCTTTAATACTCCTTTAATACACCTTTAATACTCCTTTAATACACCTTTAATGCACCTTTAATACTCCTTTAATATACCTTTAATACTCCTTTAATACACTTTTAATACTCCTTTAATACACCTTTAATACTCCTTTAATACACCTTTAATGCACCTTTAATACTCCTTTAATACACCTTTAATGCACCTTTAATATACCTTTAATACTCCTTTAATACACTTTTAATACTCCTTTAATACACCTTTAATACTCCTTTAATACACCTTTAATGCACCTTTAATATACCTTTAATACTCCTTTTAATACACTTTTAATACTCCTTTAATACACCTTTAATACTCCTTTAATACACCTTTAATGCACCTTTAATATACCTTTAATACTCCTTTTAATACACTTTTAATACTCCTTTTAATACACTTTTAATACACCTTTAATACACCTTTAATATACCTTTAATATACCTTTAATACACCTTTAATACAGCTTTAATACAGCTTTAATACTCCTTTAATACTCCTTTAATACACCTTTAATATACCTTTAATGCACCTTTAATACTCCTTTAATGCACTTTTGATACTCCTTTAATACACTTTTAGTACACTTTTTACACACCTTTAATACACTTTTAATACACTTTTAGTACACTTTTAGTACACCTTTAATACACCTTTAATACACCTTTAATACTCCTTTAATACACCTTTAATACTCCTTTAATACACCTTTAATACACCTTTAATATACCTTTAATATACCTTTAATACACCTTTAATACTCCTTTAATACACCTTTAATACACCTTTAATACAGCTTTAATACTCCTTTAATACACCTTTAATACTCCTTTAATACTCCTTTAATACACCTTTAATACACCTTTAATACAGCTTTAATACACCTTTAATACACCTTTAATACTCCTTTAATACTCCTTTAATACACCTGTAATACACCTTTAATACTCCTTTAATACACCTTTAATACAGCTTTAATACTCCTTTAATACACCTTTAATACTCCTTTAATACACCTTTAATACTCCTTTAATACTCCTTTAATACACCTTTAATACTCCTTTAATACACCTTTAATGCACCTTTAATATACCTTTAATACTCCTTTAATACACTTTTAATACTCCTTTAATACACCTTTAATACTCCTTTAATACTTTAATACACCTTTAATACTCCTTTAATACACCTTTAATACTCCTTTAATGCACCTTTAATACTCCTTTAATATACCTTTAATACTCCTTTAATACACTTTTAATACTCCTTTAATACACCTTTAATACTCCTTTAATACACCTTTAATGCACCTTTAATACTCCTTTAATACACCTTTAATGCACCTTTAATATACCTTTAATACTCCTTTAATACACTTTTAATACTCCTTTAATACACCTTTAATACTCCTTTAATACACCTTTAATGCACCTTTAATATACCTTTAATACTCCTTTTAATACACTTTTAATACTCCTTTAATACACCTTTAATACTCCTTTAATACACCTTTAATGCACCTTTAATATACCTTTAATACTCCTTTTAATACACTTTTAATACTCCTTTTAATACACTTTTAATACTCCTTTAATACACCTTGTTTCGGGTGAAATCGATCTCGAGACGATGGATTCTAAACACGTCGATACCGAAAATAAAAGCATCAAAATGTGGACAATTTTAGAAACACTAAACTATTGTTAGAACGTTCTAGAATAAAAAGCACATTTCGGAGCATTTTCAAACCTCTCGATGTCGTTCACGGTTTGTAAATCGTCTGAACCGTTTGTTTGTTTGTTTGTTGTGACATCACTGCATGAATTAAACGGACTAACGCAGCTTTTTTCATGTCACAAAACGATCATTCTGAATAATTATGACGTCGGTTTATCGATAATGGTGAATATTCAGTGCAAAGAGTCGTTTCAGTTCAATTTTTCATTTTTCAGAAAGCAAAACGTAAAAAAAAAGAATTAAAAAAGTCCGTATTTATCAATAATTCATCAATAACACGCTGTCGTCACCACATTTCAATATTTATTTGGTGAAACGTGTTAGAAATGCGCTGGTTTGACTGTGGAACACTAAAACACGCGTTTGTCTGTCTTAAAGGGCCGGCGCAGCGGTGCATGGCCCTTTAAGACATTTCTCACCTGTCTTAAAGGGCCGGTGCAGCGGTGCTGGCCCTTTAAGACATTTCTCACCTGTCTTAAAGGGCCGGTGCAGCAGTGCCTGGCCCTTTAAGACATTTCTCACCTGTCTTAAAGGGCCGGTGCAGCGGTGCTGGCCCTTTAAGACATTTCTCACCTGTCTTAAAGGGCCGGTGCAGCGGTGCTGGCCCTTTAAGACTCATGTTTCTAATGTAAACGTGGTGTTTTGGCTTGACCTCCTGGTTGGAGGTTAAGGTTTATTCAGAGTTTACACATGTGTGAGACGGTCTTTATTCACATGCTCTCAAACACACGGCTGCGACTCAATAGTTTATCTAAAAGTTCAGTTGAGCGTTTATTCTTTATTTCTTTATTCTTTAGTGTAAGTTGATCTTTAAGATATCAAAGTGAAACGTAGAGTTAAACCGTCTTGCGCCGGTGTAAACGTGTCGTAAACTGACCCCCGGTGTGATTAACATGCGTGTGTCTGTGTCTCGCCTGTCTCACCTGTCTCACCCGTCTCACCTGTCTCACCTGTCTCACCTGTCTCACCCGGACTCACCTGAAGACGGCCACAGTCAGTAAGGTCCTCAAGGTAACCGCATGCTAACGCTAACACGTGCTAACGCTAACGGCCACTCCGGACCAAAAGCCACGACAGAACAAAGTCCAAACAGTTAATTTATCTGAAACATCTGGACGTTACATTAAAGGGTCGTCAAAAAGACCTGACGCTACAGTTTAATTCAGACGTTAACGAGCTGAAGTCAAAAGGATGTTTTCCAAAACTCTGACAAAAAAACACACGTAAAATAGCAGACTTGGACTTCTCATTGAGAATCCCGAGTTCTGGAGGAGCGCCTGAACGTAGCATTAGCCTGAGCGCTGTGGAAATGAATAGTGGTGTTGAGTTGAAGTGTCCTTTACCTCCCCACGCTGCACATTTTACCAAGAAGTTCCAAAAAATTGCCTTTTATTTGGAGACCACAACATTTAGTTCTTCCAAAATGTATGAAATTTGGCAAAAAATTCCATTTTGGCATCCGGATGAAAAAAGTCAAAGACACCCATGTCATATTTGTTAGGCCGTAGCCGTAGCGATGACATAAACCTCCCATGTTATTCCAATGGGGAAATCGCTTACACTTTATACTTTTACAAACTCCTCTTTGGGCGTTTGCCCGATTAACCTGAAAAGACTCATCAAAACCTCAAAGTATTTAGTCCAAGGTTCACGGAAGTAATTTAAAGTGATAACACAGATATAAATATATAGACAATGGAATGAATGAAAGTCAGATCAAATGTAAATATTCTTTTCTTTAGTTCTTTTGTGTGAAAGTGAAAGAGGCGGAGCAAACGTAAGATTGGACCGTGAAGAATGTGATTAAATCTCATGTTCTTGAACTGGTTAAAACGAGCAAATTCAGAAGATGAAACATTTTCGATTTTTCAAATTGAATGTTTCATCTTTTTTCACATTTCTGAACTGTAAATCTGTCAAATCCTCTTTCTTCAAAAATCATGTCAATAAATCTAAACCTACATCATCTTATTCCTTTCCATCAAATTAATTATTTAATGAATTATTGTTTAATCACATTTTCTTGACATTTAAACTTTTCTTTTAATACAATGTTATTCTATTTTGTTTAATCTAAAAAAAAAAAATAAAAAAACTTTTACTCTGGAAAAGAAGTTAAATTGTGTTGATTTGAGTATATTTGGACTATTCTAAAATATGAAATATGATTTTTTTTATTTTTTTTTATTTAGAAAATGCTTTTTCTTTAAGTTAAGGCCGTGGCTGTTTCCTCTCAGACGTGTCCAGTCTTTCCCTAAAGATGTTTTATGATTTCATTGAACTTCATGTTCCTCCCTCAGAGTCATAAAGATGTGAAAGTGGCTCCTGCTCTAAACTCTACAAGAGTCTGACAGAGGCTCACGGATGAAAGCCCAACGTTTAGACCAACTGTCAGTCCAAATTTCAATATTCCAAATTTAAAGTCAGAAATCCAAAGTTTGCTCTGTTTTTGTGTCTAATATGTGGTAAAATGAAGACATTTAAATGAAGACATTTAAACTGCTCTGTCCATTTTTCACATTTAAACGTCCCAAATATGAGACGTTTTTACACATTAAATGTCTTATTTCCGTCTGAAAACACGACATGAGAAGTTTCACCTGCAGCGTTTACTCTTCAATCTCACTTTGTGTTATTAGCGTGTTATTAGCGTGTTATTAGCGTGTTATTAGTGTGTTATTAGCGTGTTATTAGTGTGTTATTAGCATGTTTTGGGCATGTTATTGCCGTGTTATTAGCGTGTTTTGGGCGTGTTATTAGCGTGTTTTGGGCGTGTTATTGCCGTGTTATTGCCGTGTTATTAGCGTGTTTTGGGCATGTTATTGTCGTGTTATTAGCGTGTTTTGGGCGTGTTATTAGCGTGTTTTGGGCGTGTTATTGCTGTGTTATTAGCGTGTTTTGGGCGTGTTATTGCCGTGTTATTAGCGTGTTTTGGGCGTGTTATTGCCGCGTTATTAGCGTGTTTTGGGCGTGTTATTGCCGTGTTATTAGCGTGTTTTGGGCGTGTTATTGCCGTGTTATTAGCGTGTTTTGGGCGTGTTATTAGCTTGTTATCTCAGATGGTCGTTCGTCCAGTGCTGTTTACGTTTTATTCTTCTCTCTTCAGACGGGTAAGAAGGTGAACTCTGACCCCAGTCCGTTTGTGAAGTTCACTGTGGGACACAAAAGTTTCGAGAGCCAGGTGAGAGTGGCATCACGCTAACCGCACATGTGCAAGAGGCGGAGCATAACCGTGTTCTGTGTATGATCATTTCAGAGGCGGTATAAAACCAATCAGCCGGTCTGGGAGGAGGCCTTCACCTTCCTCATCCACAACCCCACCACACAGGAGCTGGAGGTGGAGGTGTGTACGTGTGTGGAGAGGGTCACGCGTGTGGAGAGGGTCACGTGTGTGGAGAGGGTCACGTGTGTGGAGAGGGTCACGTGTGTGGAGAGGGACACGCGTGTGTGGAGAGAGGGTCACGTGTGTGTGGAGAGAGGGTCACGGGTGTGGAGAGGGTCACGCGTGTGTGGAGAGGGTCACGCATGTGGAGAGAGGGTCACGCGTGTGTGGAGAGGGTCACGCGTGTGTGGAGAGGGGGTCACGCGTGTGGAGAGAGGGTCACACGTGTGGAGAGGGTCACGCGTGTGTGGAGAGGGGGTCACGCGTGTGGAGAGAGGGTCACGCGTGTGTGGAGAGAAGGTCACGCGTGTGGAGAGAGGGTCACGCGTGTGTGGAGAGAAGGTCACGCGTGTGTGGAGAGAAGGTCACGCGTGTGGAGAGGGTCACGCGTGTGGAGAGGGTCACGTGTGTGTGGAGAAGGTCACGCGTGTGGAGAGGGTCACGCGTGTGTGGAGAGGGTCACGCGTGTGGAGAGGGTCACGCCTGTGTGGAGAGGGTCACGCGTGTGGAGAGGGTCACGCCTGTGTGGAGAGGGTCATGCGTGTGTGGAGAGGGTCACGCGTGTGGAGAGGGTCACGCGTGTGTGGAGAGGGTCACGCGTGTGGAGAGGGTCACGCCTGTGTGGAGAGAGGGTCACGCCTGTGTGGAGAGGGTCACGCGTGTGTGGAGAGAGGGTCACACGTGTGGAGAGAGGGTCACACGTGTGTGGAGAGAGGGTCACGTGTGTGGAGAGAGGGTCACGTGTGTGGAGAGAGGGTCACGCGTGTGGAGAGAGGGTCACACGTGTGTGGAGAGAGGGTCACGTGTGTGGAGAGAGGGTCACGTGTGTGGAGAGAGGGTCACGCGTGTGGAGAGAGGGTCACGCGTGTGTGGAGAGAGGGTCACGCGTGTGTGGAGAGGGTCACGCGTGTGTGTGGAGAGGGTCACGCGTGTGTGTGGAGAGGGTCACGCGTGTGGAGAGAGGGTCACGCGTGTGGAGAGGGTCACGCGTGTGGAGAGAGGGTCACGCGTGTGTGGAGAGAAGGTCACGCGTGTGGAGAGAGGGTCACGCGTGTGGAGAGGGTCACGTGTGTGGAGAGAGGGTCACGTGTGTGGAGAGAGGGTCACACGTGTGTTTACACATGTTCAAATGGTTTAGTCCTGGTTTAGTCCTGGTTTAGTCCTGGTTTAGTCCTGGTTTAGACCTGGTTTAGTCCTGCTTTAGTCCTGGTTTAGTCCTGGTTTAGTCCTGGTTTAGTCCTGGTTTAGACCTGGTTTAGTCCTGCTTTAGTCCTGGTTTAGTCCTGGTTTAGACCTGGTTTAGTCCTTGCTCAGTCCTTGCTCACAGTGCTGTGTGTGGTGTCCAGGTGGAGGATGAGAAGCATGAGTGCACACTGGGCACGCTGACCGTTCCTCTGACCTCTCTGCTGGAGGCCAAAGACATGACCCTGAACAAGAGCTTCATCCTGAGGAGCTCCGGTCCCACCTGCAGCCTCAAGATGAAGATGGCACTCTGGGTAAATGCTGCGCTACACGGACACGCCCTCTGCACCGGACACGCCCTCTGCACTGGACACGCCCTCTGCACCGGACACGCCCTCAAATCTTTCAAGAACACAGACTTTTTGTCTGATCCTAAAATATAACACCCGGACAGTTGGAAAAGAGGCTCCTTAAAACTGTCTCTAGTAGGCTAACGTTTATTAGCATAGCCACTAGCATTAACCACTAGCATTAGCCATTAGCAAGCTGCTCATGACCTGAAACAAACAGCCTCAGTCTGGAGTGACCTCTGTAAGTCCACTGGCCCCTCCTGACCACAGGGGTCTTTGGGGGCGTGACAGAAGAGGAAACAGCCCACAGTGAAACATGCAGCTTCTGTCCTGCAGGTGGCAGTAGAGAGTCACGTCACTTCACACTCATGTACAGTCACTCGCTCCATAATGTTTCAAATACGACTGTAGCTGTTTGGTCGATCGTTCTATCAATAGAGTCTCAGTCAGCCAAGTCTTGCATTAGTTAACTAGTTATTTACTGGGATTTCAAGTATTTATGTATTTTATATATTTATGAAGCAAAAGAACAAAGTTGAAAGCACAAGGACCACACAGAGGATGCAGAGTGCGTGAGCTTGTGCAGTGTGGAAACGTCCCCTCTTGTCTTGTCAGGTGCTGTGTTTGGAGAGCGACGCCCCCTTGTCCTCGGACCCCTCCTCCGTGCAGGTCCGTAAGTCCAGCTCCAGCTCCACGCCGCGGCCCTCCATCTCCTCCGACAGCGGCCTCAAAACCCCGTCCCAGCCCAGGACCCATCGCTCGGCCTCGGTCTCCGCTCAGGAGCAGACCCTGCACAACCAGAACGGGGGTCTGGAGCAGCGGTCCTTCACCCAGTCCAGCCTCACCATCTCCGGGTCGCAGCAGCAGCTCGCCGGGGGCAAAGAGCCCACGCCCTCCATCGCATCGGACATCTCCAACCCCTACGCCACCCAGGAGCTGCAGTACAGGCTCTCACAGATCCACAAGTCAGTTCTCTCTTTTAGACCTGGTTTAGTCCTGGTTTAGTCCTGGTTTAGTCCTGGTTTAGTCCTGGTTTAGTCCTGGTTTAGTCCTGGTTTAGACCTGGTTTAGTCCTGGTTTAGAGCTGGTTTAGTCCTGGTTTAGATCTGGTTTAGACCTGGTTTAGACCTGGTTTAGAGCTGGTTTAGAGCTGGTTTAGAGCTGGTTTAGACCTGGTTTAGAGCTGGTTTAGAGCTGGTTTAGAGCTGGTTTAGAGCTGGTTTAGAGTTGGTTTAGAGTTGGTTTAGAGCTGGTTTAGAGCTGATTTAGTCCTGGTTTAGACCTGGTTTAGAGCTGGTTTAGAGCTGGTTTAGACCTGGTTTAGAGCTGGTTTAGAGCTGGTTTAGACCTGGTTTAGAGCTGGTTTAGACCTGGTTTAGAGCTGGTTTAGAGCTGGTTTAGACCTGGTTTTGAGCTGGTTTAGACCTGGTTTTGAGCTGGTTTAGAGCTGGTTTAGAGCTGGTTTAGATCTGGTTTAGACCTGGTTTAGACCTGGTTTAGACCTGGTTTTGAGCTGGTTTAGAGCTGGTTTAGACCTGGTTTAGAGCTGGTTTAGACCTGGTTTAGACCTGGTTTAGAGCTGGTTTAGAGCTGGTTTAGACCTGGTTTTGAGCTGGTTTAGACCTGGTTTTGAGCTGGTTTAGAGCTGGTTTAGAGCTGGTTTAGATCTGGTTTAGACCTGGTTTAGACCTGGTTTAGAGCTGGTTTAGACCTGGTTTAGACCTGGTTTAGAGCTGGTTTAGAGCTGGTTTAGACCTGGTTTTGAGCTGGTTTAGAGCTGGTTTAGACCTGGTTTAGAGCTGGTTTAGACCTGGTTTAGAGCTGGTTTAGACCTGGTTTAGAGCTGGTTTAGAGCTGGTTTAGACCTGGTTTAGAGCTGGTTTAGACCTGGTTTAGAGTTGGTTTAGACCTGGTTTAGAGCTGGTTTAGACCTGGTTTAGACCTGGTTTAGACCTGGTTTAGAGCTGGTTTAGACCTGGTTTAGAGCTGGTTTAGACCTGGTTTAGAGCTGGTTTAGACCTGGTTTAGAGCTGGTTTAGACCTGGTTTAGACCTGGTTTAGAGCTGGTGTTGAGCTGGTTTAGAGCTGGTTTAGAGCTGGTTTAGACCTGGTTTAGACCTGGTTTAGACCTGGTTTAGAGCTGGTGTTGAGCTGGTTTAGAGCTGGTTTAGAGCTGGTTTAGACCTGGTTTAGAGCTCCCCCTGCAGCTTCCTTGTGAAAATACACTGTCAAAACACTTTTTTTTTTCTTTTTTATTGAAATAAGGCAGAAGCTTCACACACAAAAAACTTTCCACAAAATTTGCCAAAAGAAACAGGAGCCAGGGTTTCTCAGGAGAGTTTTCTTCAGGTCGCTTGTGCGTTAAAGGCCCAGAGACAGCAGGGGGCGCCGACGGGACACCACAAAAACACACGTTTAACATCACGTGGACTTAAAAAGACTAAAAGCGTTTGGTTTTTGGTGTTTGCAGCGGCTCCGGGACCAGTCACTTTCCTCTGGGAGAGATCCAGCTCACCATCAGACACAGCTCCCAGAGGAACCGGCTCATCGTGGTGGTCCACTGCTGCAGGTAACGACCTGTGAACGACCTGCTGCAGGTCACGACCTGTGAACGACCTGCTGCAGGTCACGACCTGTGAACGACCTGCTGCAGGTCACGACCTGTGAACGACCTGCTGCAGGTCACGACCTGTGACCTGCAGTTCACGACCTGTGACCGACTTGCTGCAGGTCACGACCTGTGAACCTGCAGGTCACGACCTGTGCTGTGCCGCCCCCGGGAGGAGCACCCGCCTCAATCCACGACCTGAAACCACGACCGTCTTCTCTTTCAGAAACCTGATCGCGTTCACGGAGCACGGCTCTGACCCGTACGTCCGTCTGTATCTGCTCCCGGACAAACGGCGGTCGGGACGCAGGAAAACCAGCACCTTCAAGAAGACCCTCAACCCCATGTTCGACCAAATGTGAGACTCCACGCCTCACGATTTTGATGATCTTCTGGATGATCTTCTGGATGATCTTCTGGATGATCTTCTGGATGATCTTCTGTGTGCTGCAGATTTGAGTTCAACGTGTCGGTGGTGGAGCTGCACAGACGGACCCTGGACGTGGCGGTGAAGAACGGTGGAGGCCTGCTCTCCAAACACAAGGGGCTCCTGGGAAAGGTGAGCACACTGAACGTTCTCCTGCTCTCACTGAACGTTCTACTGCTCACACTGAACGTTCTACTGCTCTCACTGAACGTTCTACTGCTCACACTGAACGTTCTACTGCTCTCACTGAACGTTCTCCTGCTCACACTGAACGTTCTCCTGCTCACACTGAACGTTCTCCTGCTCACACTGAACGTTCTCCTGCTCTCACTGAACGTTCTCCTGCTCACACTGAACGTTCTCCTGCTCACACTGAACGTTCTCCTGCTCACACTGAACGTTCTCCTGCTCACACTGAACGTTCTCCTGCTCACACTGAACGTTCTCCTGCTCACACTGAACGTTCTCCTGCTCACACTGAACGTTCTCCTGCTCACACTGAACGTTCTCCTGCTCACACTGAACGTTCTCCTGCTCTCACTGAACGTTCTCCTGCTCACACTGAACGTTCTCCTGCTCTCACTGAACGTTCTCCTGCTCTCACTGAACGTTCTCCTGCTCACACTGAACGTTCTCCTGCTCACACTGAACGTTCAGCGACTCTTTGACCACGTTTGATTTTCTCCTTCAGGTTCTGGTGGATCTGACGCACGACGACATCGCTAAAGGCTGGACACAATGGTGAGGCCGTCGCCGCGGGAACCAAAAGCTGCACCACACAAATGTAGAACATCCAGCTCTAGATGAGATCCAGCTCTAGATGAGATCCACCTGTAGATGAGATCCACCTCTACATGAGATCCAGCTCTAGATGAGATAAGATAAGATATTCCTTTATTGTCCCACATGGGGAAATTTCATTGTTGCAACGCAGGTAGATACAGAGGTAGATACAGAAGAACAGATCACTTATAGGAAGTCTGAAAAACACTTTCAGTAGAAGATCTCCTATAAATAAATAAAAACTCCCATAGACAAATAAATAAATAAATAAATACCATTGCATGTGATCACGACAGTAATTGCACATAATATGTGTCACGACAGCACATAGATTGCACATGAATTTCACAGTAATTGCACATACGACAGAGTTGCACATCAGTATTAGGTTAGGTCAGTATTGCGCCGGGATAACGTGACGATCTCCGGGTAAGACGACTGTTCTCCGCAGTTTCATGAGTTCCTCCTTTGTGGAAACGCGGTACGAGCCGGGGGGCGGGGCCGGAGCCGGGGGGTGGGGCCGGAGCCGGGGGGCGGGGCCGGAGCCGGGGGGCGGGGCCGGAGCCGGGGGGCGGGGCCGGAGCCGGGGGGCGGGGCCGGAGCCGGGGGACTCAGAGCCAAAACACATCGCAACGACACGACGAAAACACTCAATCCAGCCGAATAAAGTCAAAACAAGTTAATTTAAAGCGATTCCAGTGCGTGTCCCGATCGTTCGTGAAGTTCCTCTTTCATATAAACGTGTATATAAACGTGTACCGACGACACGCCGTACTTTAGCGCGGCCGGAGGGCGCGGGGGGGGGGCTGGTGGGCTCGCTCGGAGCTAGCTCACGTCACAACAACACAACGAACGCAACGAAAAACGCTCAAATCCAGCCGAAAAAAGTCAAAAACAGTTGAATTAAAAAACTATTCCAGCGCGTGTCCCTATCGTACAGTAAAATAGAAAAAATATACTAACTATATTTACAAAATATAGGAGATAAAGCACAATAAGTGTGAGAAAGAAGAGAGAGCGTTTACACCGGGCTGCCAGCTGTACCAGCGCCTTATGACGTAATGATCCAGCTCTAGATGAGATCCAGCTCTCCTCCTGGTCCTCCTCCTGGTTCTCCTCCTGGTCCTCCTCATTGTCCACCTCCTTGTCCACCTCCTTGTCCTCCTCCTGGTCCTCCTCCTGGTCCTCCTCCTTGTCCACCTCCTTGTCCTCCTCCTTGTCCTCCTCCTTGTTCACCTCCTTGTTCTCCTCCTGGTCCTCCTCCTTGTCCACCTCCTTGTCCTCCTCCTTGTCCTCCTCCTTGTCCACCTCCTTGTTCTCCTCCTGGTCCACCTCCTTGTCCTCCTCCTTGTCCTCCTCCTTGTTCTCCTCCTGGTCCTCCTCCTTGTTCTCCTCCTGGTCCACCTCCTTGTCCTCCTCCTTGTCCTCCTCCTGGTCCTCCTCCTGGTTCTCCTCCTGGTCCTCCTCCTTGTCCTCCTCCTGGTCCTCCTCCTTGTCCACCTCCTTGTCCTCCTCCTGGTCCTCCTCCTTGTCCACCTCCTTGTCCACCTCCTTGTCCTCCGCCTTGTTCTCCTCCTGGTCCTCCTCCTGGTCCTCCTCCTTGTCCTCCTCCTTGTCCTCCTCCTTGTCCACCTCCTTGTTCTCCTCCTGGTCCTCCTCCTTGTCTTGCTCCTTGTTCTCCTCCTGGTCCTCCTCCTTTCCACCTCCTTGTCCTCCTTGTCCTCCTCCTTGTTCTCCTCCTGGTCCTCCTCCTTGTTCTCCTCCTGGTCCACCTCCTTGTCCTCCTCCTTGTCCTCCTCCTTGTTCTCCTCCTGGTCCACCTCCTTGTCCTCCTCCTTGTTCTCCTCCTGGTCCTCCTCCTTGTTCTCCTCCTGGTCCACCTCCTTGTCCTCCTCCTTGTTCTCCTCCTGGTCCACCTCCTTGTCCTCCTCCTTGTCCTCCTCCTTGTTCTCCTCCTTGTCCTCCTCCTTGTTCTCCTCCTGGTCCACCTCCTTGTCCTCCTCCTTGTCCTCCTCCTTGTTCTCCTCCTGGTCCTTCTCCTTGTTCTCCTCCTGGTCCACCTCCTTGTCCTCCTCCTTGTCCTCCTCCTTGTTCTCCTCCTTGTCCTCCTCCTTGTTCTCCTCCTTGTCCTCCTCCTTGTTCTCCTCCTGGTCCTCCTCCTTGTTCTCCTCCTTGTCCTCCTCCTTGTTCTCCTCCTGGTCCTTCTCCTTGTTCTCCTCCTGGTCCACCTCCTTGTCCTCCTCCTTGTCCTCCTCCTTGTTCTCCTCCTTGTCCTCCTCCTTGTTCTCCTCCTTGTCCTCCTCCTTGTTCTCCTCCTGGTCCACCTCCTTGTCCTCCTCCTTGTTCTCCTCCTGGTCCACCTCCTTGTCCTCCTCCTTGTCCTCCTCCTGGTCCTCCTCCTGGTCCTCCTCCACGTCTCCGCTTTCTGTTTCAGGTTCGAGCTGAGTTCGGATGGAGCGAGGAAACCGCCGCTGTCGTAGCCACCCCTTTATTTGACCCCGCCCACAGTCGCCTCCCCTTTAAGACGGCGCTCTTGTGTTGCCACCGCTGTAAACACGCTGCAGACGAGACGAGGGGGGCGGGGCATACGAGGGGGGCGGGGCATTCTTTCACTCATGAATTCCAAAGGCGGAGCCAACAGAGAGCGCGCCAAAGAAATCAAGTATTGAACATGTATTTTTTGGCTTTAACTTTTGACACGATCCGCACGAGTTAAAGTCACGTGGATTTGAGTCGTTTTGTCCGTTTAACACTTTCTGTCGTCGAGGTAAAGAACGTCTCACCCGCAACAAACACCGATCTTTTTACAACTATTTCCTGATAAATATGTCACATTTTCCCTGACTTATTGTGCTTTTTTCTGCCTTTTACGGTTGATGGATCATTCTTTTTATATTTTGGACATTTTTAAATTGTAACGTTGATCCAAAACGACGACATTAAAGACACAAATGGATTAATGCGCTGGATTCCGGTTGAAAAGTGGCTTAATGTCTCCGGGACGCTGCCCAAACGTATTCACTTATGAGAAACGAGCAAAGACAAGTGGAAACAAGTGTATAAATAAATGCGTTTTCGCGAGGCCATTTCCCTGATCATCGCGGAAACTTCCACAGAAAATGACAAAAAGGTCGGTTTTGCTTCATACGCCGCCTTTAACGTCGTGTTTTTTGCTTGTTTCGAGTCATTCCAATCATTTTTTTCAGCCAGCGCGGTTCAACTGTCTCTAAAACATTATGACATTTGGAGAGAGTCTAACGCCCTAAACCTTCATCACACCCAGACGTTTCCATGGACAGGAAGTGTTCGACCTCAAACGGACTCACACGTGTCGTTTTAGCTCGTGTGGACGTCGATTTTAAGCGGACGGCGGGCTGTTTTTGCACTTTTGTGTCTTGCAGGTCATGTACAAGCAAACAGTCTCTTATTTTTACCTTTTTAGACCTTTTTTAGCGGGAAGTCAGTCCGAGCGGTGTTACGACTCCGAGTGCGTGTTTATCTTGGTTTAGACCTGGTTTAATCCTGGTTTAGACCTGGTTTAGTCCTGGTTTAGTCCTGGTTTAGTCCTGGTTTAGACCTGGTTTAGACCTGGTTTAGTCCTGGTTTAGTCCTGGTTTAGACCTGGTTTAGAGCTGGTTTAGTCCTGGTTTAGTCCTGGTTTAGTCCTGGTTTAGTCCTGGTTTAGTCCTGGTTTAATCCTGGTTTAGACCTGGTTTAGTCCTGGTTTAGTCCTGGTTTAGACCTGGTTTAGTCCTGGTTTAGTCCTGGTTTAGTCCTGGTTTAGTCCTGGTTTAGTCCTGGTTTAGACCTGGTTTAGTCCTGGTTTAGTCCTGGTTTAGTCCTGGTTTAGTCCTGGTTTAGTCCTGGTTTAGTCCAGTGTTGTAATGTTTTGGCTGAGCTTTGCTTTAAACTGTATTTTACACTTAAAGGTGCATTTACTTTGTTGCCATAGAAACATTATTTTTTACAGCTTTATTGGTTTCTTTTCACTTGTTAAACACACGATTGTATTTTATTTTAAACTGCACATAACATTTATCCACAAAAGGGACTGTTTCTGTTCAATCCTAAAATGCTGTAAGTGTTTTAAACGAATCGTGTGTCATAGATTTTAAATAATGATAATAATGTTAATATATGTATTTTCGGTCATATTTGCAGATGTTTATGTCTAATAAGAGTATGAAATGGAAATGCTTTGCCTCTGGGACCACGCCTTCTTCTGTTCAACTTGTGCCTTAATAAAACTGACAAACCCAGAGTTATTCCACTCAAACGTCGCCAAATCATGTCTTGTCATTGTATTTTAATTATATTTTAATTAATTAAAGAGCTTTATTCGCAGCCTCAGTCTTTTCCTTTCATCGTTAAACAAATCGCTTTATTAAAGTTGCATTTGTCTTTTATTTAATCTAAGAAAGAAAAACTCCATTCGAGTTTAAAGCCTCAGTGCGGGACATTCCGGGCCTGTTCTGACCCATCTTCATCCAAAGTGAGACGCTTTTATCCTGTTAATCCTGATGACGTCATAGTCTCAGCTGGAGGCGGGGCTTGTGTAACCGTGGGAGACACATGCTCCTCCTCTTTGGCGTCGCAGTCGATTAAAGGCACCACATTCTGAGGCTTCAGAGACGTTGGACTTTGTGCCAGTTTTTGTCTCATGTGGACAGAGCCGGTGGTTACCATGGTGATTACGGACGCGTGAACCATACACAGGTCAAACGGCTGACCTCTGACCTCTGACACAGGGAGTTCACGTTCTAGAAGGTTCCGTTGTCACGCGTGAACTCACCACCAGAGTAAATAAATGACACGAGCTGAAACCTGCAATAAAAGAATATAAATATAATTTGAACATGCTAAAATAATAATATAAAACATGATATAACCTGAAAAGGCCACACAATTTTACAAAAACATGTTTGTATTTGTATTAAACCTTATTTTAAGCAGATGTACTTTTCCCTGAACTTTCCCTCCGTCTCAATGATTAAATATTCACGTGGGACAAACTTCATGTTTTTATTTGAATTCTTTTTTTTTTTTTTTAAATAGTCTTTTATCAACGTGTTTTCAGGGAAATAGACTTGATTTAGTCCAATTACTACTCACAGTCTTTGAAACATAAATGTAATCAATTAAAGAAGGATAAATTTCAGCATCTCTTCGTGAGCCAAATTCGACCTCCTGGAGGGCCGGGTTGGCCCGCGGGCCCCTGTTTTATAATGTCATAGTGTCATAAACATCAGAGTTTACCTGTCTGACACGCCCTGAACCTGTCTGACACGCCCTGAACCTGTCTGACACGCCCTGAACCTGTCTGACACGCCCTGAACCTGTCTGACACGCCCTGAACCTGTCTGACACGCCCTGAGCCTGTCTGACACGCCCTGAACCTGTCTGACACGCCCTGAACCTGTCTGACACGCCCTGAACCTGTCTGACACGCCCTGAACCTGTCTGACACGCCCTGAACCTGTCTGACACGCCCTGAACCTGTCTGACACACCCTGAACCTGTCTGACACGCCCTGAACCTGTCTGACACGCCCTGAACCTGTCTGACACGCCCTGAACCTGTCTGACACGCCCTGAACCTGTCTGACACGCCCTGAACCTGTCTGACACGCCCTGAACCTGTCTGACACGCCCTGAACCTGTCTGACACGCCCTGAACCTGTCTGACACACCCTGAACCTGTCTGACACGCCCTGAACCTGTCTGACACGCCCTGAACCTGTCTGACACGCCCTGAACCTGTCTGACACGCCCTGAACCTGTCTGACACGCCCTGAACCTGTCTGACACGCCCTGAGCCTGTCTGACACGCCCTGAACCTGTCTGACACGCCCTGAACCCGTCTGACACGCCCTGAGCCTGTCTGACACGCCCTGAACCTGTCTGACACGCCCTGAACCTGTCTGACACGCCCTGAACCTGTCTGACACGCCCTGAGCCTGTCTGACACGCCCTGAGCCTGTCTGACACGCCCTGAACCTGTCTGATACGCCCTGAACCTGTCTGAAACGCCCTGAACCTGTCTGACACGCCCTGAACCTGTCTGACACGCCCTGAACCTGTCTGACACGCCCTGAGCCTGTCTGACACGCCCTGAGCCTGTCTGACACGCCCTGAACCCGTCTGACACGCCCTGAGCCTGTCTGACACGCCCTGAATCCGTCTGACACGCCCTGAACCCGTCTGACACGCCCTGAGCCTGTCTGACACGCCCTGAGCCTGTCTGACACGCCCTGAGCCTGTCTGACACGCCCTGAGCCTGTCTGACACGCCCTGAGCCTGTCTGACACGCCCTGAGCCTGTCTGACACGCCGTGAACCCGTCTGACACGCCCTGAGCCTGTCTGACACGCCCTGAATCCGTCTGACACGCCCTGAACCCGTCTGACACACCCTGAGCCTGTCTGACACGCCGTGAACCCGTCTGACACGCCCTGAGCCTGTCTGACACGCCCTGAATCCGTCTGACACGCCCTGAACCTGTCTGACACGCCCTGAGCCTGTCTGACACGCCCTGAACCCGTCTGACACGCCCTGAATCCGTCTGACACGCCCTGAGCCTGTCTGACACGCCCTGAGCCTGTCTGACACGCCCTGAACCCGTCTGACACGCCCTGAATCCGTCTGACACGCCCTGAACCCGTCTGACACGCCCTGAGCCTGTCTGACACGCCCTGAGCCTGTCTGACACGCCGTGAACCCGTCTGACACGCCCTGAACCCGTCTGACACGCCCTGAGCCTGTCTGACACGCCGTGAACCCGTCTGACACGCCCTGAGCCTGTCTGACACGCCCTGAACCCGTCTGACACACCCTGAGCCCGTCTGACACGCCCTGAATCCGTCTGACACGCCCTGAACCCGTCTGACACGCCCTGAGCCTGTCTGACACGCCGTGAACCCGTCTGACACGCCCTGAACCCGTCTGACACGCCCTGAGCCTGTCTGACACGCCGTGAACCCGTCTGACACGCCCTGAGCCTGTCTGACACGCCCTGAGCCCGTCTGACACGCCCTGAACCCGTCTGACACGCCCTGAGCCTGTCTGACACGCCGTGAACCCGTCTGACACGCCCTGAACCCGTCTGACACGCCCTGAGCCTGTCTGACACGCCGTGAACCCGTCTGACACGCCCTGAGCCTGTCTGACACGCCCTGAGCCTGTCTGACACGCCCTGAATCCGTCTGACACGCCCTGAATCCGTCTGACACGCCCTGAACCCGTCTGACACGCCCTGAGCCTGTCTGACACGCCCTGAATCCGTCTGACACGCCCTGAATCCGTCTGACACGCCCTGAACCCGTCTGACACGCCCTGAGCCTGTCTGACACGCCCTGAACCCGTCTGACACGCCCTGAGCCTGTCTGACACGCCGTGAACCCGTCTGACACGCCCTGAACCCGTCTGACACGCCCTGAGCCTGTCTGACACGCCGTGAACCCGTCTGACACGCCGTGAACCCGTCTGACACGCCCTGAGCCTGTCTGACACGCCCTGAGCCTGTCTGACACGCCCTGAATCCGTCTGACACGCCCTGAATCCGTCTGACACGCCCTGAACCCGTCTGACACGCCCTGAGCCTGTCTGACACGCCCTGAATCCGTCTGACACGCCCTGAATCCGTCTGACACGCCCTGAACCCGTCTGACACGCCCTGAGCCTGTCTGACACGCCCTGAACCTGTCTGACACGCCCTGAATCCGTCTGACACGCCCTGAATCCGTCTGACACGCCCTGAACCCGTCTGACACGCCCTGAGCCTGTCTGACACGCCCTGAACCTGTCTGACACGCCCTGAACCTGTCTGACACGCCCTGAGCTGCTCGTGTCACATCACATTCTGTTTAAGTTCAAACTAAGAAACACGTGTGTTTTAAATGAGCTTGAGGCCGCAGAATGCGCCGGAAGTGATGGTTTACACTTTTATTTTGAAGGGCTGGAGGACGTGCTTTGCGTCGTCCCGCGCGGCAGCTGTGCGTCAGGTCACGCCCATCCTCCGCCACATCCTCCTCTCTCCTCCGCCACAGCCTCCTCTCTCCTCCGCTCCGTGCCCGGGAAACAGCGCCTCATCTGCGGCCTCACGCGCCTCACGCGCCTCACGCACCGCACGCGCCTCACGCGCCTCACGCACCGCACGCACCGCGGCGCCATGGCCTTATAGCGCGGTGTCACGGGACGTTCACGCGCCGCGGAGAGGCTTTCACCCCCCGGGACGCGCCATGGCTCTTCCCCCCGCGCTCCACCTGCTCCTGCCGCTCCTGCTGCTCCTCCCGGTGTCCGCGGACCGTCAGTACGGTGAGTGTTCTGTGCGGGCCGCGCGTGGCTCCGCATCCCGGGAAAACCGTCTCATCACCCGTGGCAACGTAGTCCGATTTCAGCCCACGTAGTCCGATCTGAGGTCACGTGCCGGTGTTTACGTCACGTCACTGTAGAACGTGATAAAGATGTTTTTTGTTTGCGGAGCGTGACGTAGAGCGGTGCGCGCGTGCGTATGGCCCGCGCTAGCTTCATTATCAGCTTTTATCACGTGATCTCAGTTTGACGGCCGCATTTACCGAGATAAAGCTGAACATTTGTCTGTTTGAGTCGATAAAAGAGGCTCATTTCACTCACGCGCTAATATCTGTGTCATATCTGTGTAATATCTGTGTCATATCTGTGTAATATTAGTGTAATATTAGTGTAATATCTGTGTAATATTAGTGTAATATTAGTGTAATATCTGTGTCATATCTTTGTCATATCTGTGTAATATTAGTGTAATATTAGTGTAATATCTGTGTCATATCTTTGTCATATCTGTGTAATATTAGTGTAATATTAGTGTAATATCTGTGTCATATCTTTGTCATATCTGTGTAATATTAGTGTCATATCTGTGTAATATTAGTGTAATAATAGTGTAATATCTGTGTCATATCTGTGTAATATTAGTGTAATATTAGTGTAATATCTGTTTAATTGTACTAAAGTCTCAGGCGCTTCAGGGTTTCAATGGGAAAAATTGATAAAATCACCAGCATCAATATTAATAATAATAACAAATTAAGATGTAAACATACATAATATGTATGTTTACATATTTATACACATACACAATTTTATACATGGTTTAAGGCTGGTTTAGAGCTGGTTTATGGCTGGTTTAGAGCTGGTTTAGAGCTGGTTAATGGCTGGTTTGGGGCTGGTTAATGGCTGGTTTAGAGCTGGTTTAGAGCTGGTTTGGGGCTGGTTTATGGTTTGGGGCTTAAAGTAGGTCTTAACTCTCTCCCTTGGGTGTTGTTTTTCAGGCTGCCTCTTTGACACTGAGCTGTGTTCACCTTACGAGATCTGCGTCAACGGTAAGAACCTGAAACCTCAGGTCAGAGGAGAAGATCAGAGGAGCAGAGGAGAAGGTCAGAGGAGCAGAGGAGAAGGTCAGAGGAGCAGAGGAGAAGGTCAGAGGAGCAGAGGAGAAGGTCAGAGGAGCAGAGGAGAAGGTCAGAGGAGCAGAGGAGAAGGTCAGAGGAGCAGAGGAGAAGGTCAGAGGAGCAGAGGAGAAGGTCAGAGGAGCAGAGGAGAAGGTCAGGGAAGCAGAGGAGAAGGTCAGAGGAGCAGAGGAGAAGGTCAGAGGAGCAGAGGAGAAGGTCAGAGGAGCAGAGGAGAAGGTCAGAGGAGCAGAGGAGAAGGTCAGAGGAGCAGAGGAGAAGGTCAGAGGAGCAGAGGAGAAGGTCAGAGGAGCAGAGGAGAAGGTCAGAGGAGAAGGTCAGAGGAGAAGCAGGTGGTCAGACACCGATCTTCTCCTCCAGCTTCACACGTCCCACGACTGCAACAGTTCAGAATGTCAAGCTCTAACTTTAGACATCTTCATCATCTTCATCACGTCACAAACACCTTTGAACCCTTTCCTCCTCAAAACCAAACCTGC
>NW_027315746.1:1787719-1795219 GCF_026437365.1 Eucyclogobius newberryi | reverse complement strand
TGCTTTAGTCTTGCTTTAGTCCTGCTTTAGTCTTGCTTTAGTCTTGCTTTAGTCCTGCTTTAGTCCTGCTTTAGTCCTGCTTTAGTCCTGCTTTAGTCCTGCTTTAGTCCTGGTTTAGTCCTGCTTTAGTCCTGCTTTAGTCTTGCTTTAGTCTTGCTTTAGTCCTGCTTTAGTCCTGCTTTAGACCTGCTTTAGTCCTGCTTTAGTCCTGCTTTAGTCCTGGTTTAGTCCTGCTTTAGTCCTGCTTTAGTCCTGCTTTAGTCCTGCTTTAGTCCTGCTTTAGTCCTGGTTTAGTCCTGCTTTAGTCCTGCTTTAGACCTGCTTTAGTCCTGCTTTAGTCCTGCTTTAGTCCTGGTTTAGTCCTGCTTTAGTCCTGCTTTAGACCTGGTTTAGTCCTGCTTTGGACCTGCTTTAGTCCTGCTTTAGACCTGCTTTAGTCCTGGTTTAGTCCTGCTTTAGTCCTGCTTTAGTCCTGCTTTAGTCCTGCTTTAGACCTGCTTTAGTCCTGCTTTAGTCCTGCTTTAGACCTGCTTTAGTCCTGCTTTAGACCTGGTTTAGTCCTGCTTTAGACCTGGTTTAGTCCTGCTTTAGTCCTGCTTTAGACCTGCTTTAGTCCTGGTTTAGTCCTGCTTTAGTCCTGCTTTAGACCTGGTTTAGTCCTGCTTTAGACCTGCTTTAGTCCTGCTTTAGACCTGCTTTAGTCCTGCTTTAGTCCTGCTTTAGTCCTGCTTTAGTCCTGCTTTAGTCCTGGTTTAGTCCTGATTTAGACCTGGTTTAGACCTGGTTTAGACCTGGTTTAGACCTGGTTTAGACCTGCTTTAGTCCTGCTTTAGACCTGGTTTAGTCCTGCTTTGGACCTGCTTTAGTCCTGGTTTAGTCCTGCTTTAGTCCTGCTTTAGACCTGCTTTAGTCCTGCTTTAGACCTTGTTTAGTCCTGGTTTAGTCCTGCTTTAGTCCTGGTTTAGTCCTGCTTTAGACCTGGTTTAGTCCTGGTTTAGTCCTGCTTTAGTCCTGCTTTAGACCTTGTTTAGTCCTGGTTTAGTCCTGCTTTAGTCCTGGTTTAGACCTGCTTTAGACCTGCTTTAGACCTGCTTTAGTCCTGCTTTAGTCCTGCTTTAGTCCTGGTTTAGTCCTGCTTTAGTCCTGCTTTAGACCTGGTTTAGTCCTGCTTTAGACCTGCTTTAGTCCTGCTTTAGACCTGGTTTAGTCCTGGTTTAGTCCTGCTTTAGACCTGGTTTAGTCCTGCTTTAGACCTGCTTTAGTCCTGGTTTAGTCCTGCTTTAGACCTGCTTTAGTCCTGCTTTAGACCTGCTTTAGTCCTGGTTTAGTCCTGCTTTAGACCTGCTTTAGACCTGGTTTAGTCCTGGTTTAGTCCTGCTTTAGACCTGGTTTAGTCCTGCTTTAGTCCTGCTTTAGACCTGGTTTAGTCCTGCTTTAGACCTGCTTTAGTCCTGCTTTAGACCTGCTTTAGTCCTGGTTTAGTCCTGCTTTAGTCCTGCTTTAGACCTGGTTTAGTCCTGCTTTAGTCCTGCTTTAGTCCTGCTTTAGTCCTGCTTTAGTCCTGCTTTAGTCCTGCTTTAGACCTGGTTTAGTCCTGCTTTAGACCTGCTTTAGTCCTGCTTTAGTCCTGCTTTAGTCCTGCTTTAGACCTGGTTTAGTCCTGGTTTAGTCCTGCTTTAGACCTGCTTTAGACCTGGTTTAGTCCTGCTTTAGTCCTGCTTTAGACCTGCTTTAGACCTGGTTTAGTCCTGGTTTAGTCCTGCTTTAGACCTGGTTTAGTCCTGCTTTAGTCCTGCTTTAGACCTGCTTTAGTCCTGCTTTAGACCTGGTTTAGTCCTGCTTTAGACCTGCTTTAGTCCTGGTTTAGTCCTGCTTTAGACCTGCTTTAGACCTTGTTTAGTCCTGGTTTAGTCCTGCTTTAGTCCTGGTTTAGTCCTGCTTTAGACCTGGTTTAGTCCTGGTTTAGTCCTGCTTTAGTCCTGCTTTTGACCTAGTTTAGTCCTGCTTTAGTCCTGCTTTAGTCCTGCTTTAGTCCTGCTTTAGTCCTGGTTTAGACCTGCTTTAGTCCTGCTTTAGTCCTGCTTTAGTCCTGCTTTAGACCTGCTTTAGACCTGGTTTAGTCCTGGTTTAGTCCTGGTTTAGACCTGCTTTAGACCTGGTTTAGTCCTGGTTTAGTCCTGCTTTAGACCTGGTTTAGTCCTGCTTTAGACCTGCTTTAGACCTGCTTTTGTCCTGCTTTTTACCTGCTTTTGTCCTGCTTTAGACCTGGTTTAGTCCTGGTTTAGTTCTGCTTTAGACCTGCTTTTGACCTGCTTTAGTCCTGCTTTAGTCCTGGTTTAGTCCTGCTGTAGTCCTGGTTTAGTCCTGCTTTAGACCTGCTTTTGACCTAGTTTAGTCCTGCTTTAGTCCTGGTTTAGACCTGCTTTAGACCTGGTTTAGTCCTGCTTTAGTCCTGCTTTTGTCCTGCTTTTGACCTAGTTTAGTCCTGCTTTAGACCTGCTTTAGACCTGGTTTAGTCCTGCTTTAGACCTGCTTTTGTCCTGCTTTAGTCCTGGTTTGGACCTGGTTTAGTCCTGCTTTAGTCCTGTTTAGACCTGGTTTAGTCCTGGTTTAGTCCTGTTTAGACCTGGTTTAGACCTGGTTTAGTCCTGGTTTAGTCCTGTTTAGACCTGGTTTAGACCTGGTTTAGTCCTGGTTTAGTCCTGCTTTAGTCCTGTTTAGACCTGGTTTAGTCCTGTTTAGACCTGGTTTAGTCCTGTTTAGACCTGGTTTAGTCCTGGTTTAGTCCTGTTTAGACCTGGTTTAGTCCTGTTTAGTCCTGCTTTAGTCCTGCTTTTGACCTAGTTTAGTCCTGCTTTAGTCCTGCTTTAGTCCTGGTTTAGACCTGCTTTAGTCCTGCTTTAGTCCTGCTTTAGTCCTGCTTTAGACCTGCTTTAGACCTGGTTTAGTCCTGGTTTAGTCCTGGTTTAGTCCTGCTTTAGACCTGGTTTAGTCCTGCTTTAGACCTGCTTTAGACCTGCTTTTGTCCTGCTTTTTACCTGCTTTTGTCCTGCTTTAGACCTGGTTTAGTCCTGGTTTAGTTCTGCTTTAGACCTGCTTTTGACCTGCTTTAGTCCTGCTTTAGTCCTGGTTTAGTCCTGCTGTAGTCCTGGTTTAGTCCTGCTTTAGACCTGCTTTTGACCTAGTTTAGTCCTGCTTTAGTCCTGGTTTAGACCTGCTTTAGACCTGGTTTAGTCCTGGTTTAGTCCTGCTTTAGACCTGCTTTAGTCCTGCTTTTGTCCTGCTTTTGACCTAGTTTAGTCCTGCTTTAGACCTGCTTTAGACCTGGTTTAGTCCTGCTTTAGACCTGCTTTAGACCTGGTTTAGTCCTGCTTTTGTCCTGCTTTAGTCCTGGTTTGGACCTGGTTTAGTCCTGCTTTAGTCCTGTTTAGACCTGGTTTAGTCCTGGTTTAGTCCTGTTTAGACCTGGTTTAGACCTGGTTTAGTCCTGGTTTAGTCCTGTTTAGACCTGGTTTAGTCCTGTTTAGTCCTGTTTAGACCTGGTTTAGTCCTGTTTAGACCTGGTTTAGTCCTGGTTTAGTCCTGTTTAGACCTGGTTTAGTCCTGTTTAGTCCTGTTTAGACCTGGTTTAGTCCTGGTTCTTGACACAGTTCTTCTGTTTCTTCAGATCGCAGCGCTGACGTTCAGGAGCAGAACCTGGAGGACAAGGTAAAACATCATAAACACTTATTTAGACCTGAAATGATCAAAAAGTTCTGTTGCCTTTATTATTATTAGGCCCGAGCGCCACAAGCTGCGAGAGGCCTATTAATCTCGTAAGGCCGTGCGAAGCACGGCTGCGAAAGTGCGCACGTAGTGCGCACGAAATCGAGCGCGAAGCGCTCGCCCACTTCCAAACACTCACTAACGCACTCCTCCACTCATGCACGCCCCGTGCAGACTAATAAGTTGTAGGAAAATGGAACATTACCGTTGTAAACGGGCGAAGCCCGTGCAAAAGTTCGCACTAAACGAGCGCTTTACATTGGGATGACGACCGCAAAGCGGTCGTCATCCCCATATAAAGCACTCATTTACTCTAAGTGTCTCACGAATACGTTCCCCATCTCTTGCATGTTCCGTTCATATAAACATGTGATGCAAAAATGTAACATTATTACTGTTTAGAGGGCCAAAAACACAAAGTGGGCGGAGCCCACTCAAAATTAACGAAAGTACCCGTCAGTGACCAGGGACCCACACCATGAGTTAGGAAAGCGCGAGCGCTTTCCGAAAATGTATAGTTTATGATATTTGAAAAATGGGAAACATTGTTTTCGCATCGGAATATTATTCTTTCTTCTTCTTCTTCTCGGGACCAACCCCCCTATTTTTCACCCAGTGAACATTGACGAAAAGTCACAAAAATGTTCACACCTCTAAAAATCGTGCCTCTCTACATTCTGGCTATTTCCCTTTTCTAAAATAAAAAAAAATGGCGCATCAGCGCCCCCAAATGTACCAAAAATGCATTGAGAGATGGGAAATGACCCAAAAAAAATCTGATCGTAGAATCATGAAATTTGGCGTAGAGGTAGATGGTGACAAGAGAAGTAAAAAATATTATTACGGCAACGCCGTCCGCCCAACCAAATGTCGGCCATATTGCTTCAAAAATGGCTAAACATGACTTTGGAGTTTTTCCAAACTTTTACGAACTCCTCCCAGGACGTTGGCCCTAAAAAGCTGAAATTTGGTGAAAATGCTACTGAGGAGTGGGACATCAAAAGTTATCCAAATTACATTGATACCTGTCACGGTCTCTGTGCGGCGAAGCCGCAAACTGTAGCAAGAATTTCAGAAATCTCCCAAATTTTACATTTCTGCCGTTTGCGCAGATAAAGTCCGAATTGCGTCAAATTAGAATCAGTTGTTAAACTCTTTGCCCTAAACCTCCTTGAAGTGAAATAAATTAATTTGGCGCCACAGCGCCTCCTACAGATTTTATATGGAGGTTAAATGTTTAGTTTTGCGAAATTATATGAAATTTGACACAAAACTCAATTTTAGAATCCCCATCAAAAAAGTCAATGAGACCCATGTCATAATTGTTATGGTTTTGCCATAACGATGACCGAAACCTTCCATGTTATTCCAATGGGGAAATTGCCAGAACATGTTTACACTTTAGACTTTCACAAACTCCTCCCCCTCAGGGCGTCAGCCCTATTAACCTGAAATGTGGTGAGACTCATCTTCAGGACCGTCAAAAGTTATCCACATTTTTATTTAAAGAGTCACGGTGTCTGTGCGGCAAAGCCGCACATTTTGCCAAGAATTCAAAATAAAATTGCTTTGTGATGGTAAAACAAAGGGGAGAAGATGTGACAGCGTCACAGATTCAGCAGTAGGCGTAATAAAAGGACAATTGGGGCGCGTTAGCGCCCCCTCCTCTTGCGGTGTGGCGGCGGCGTGGCGAGGGCCGATCATTGCCGCTTGCGGCTATATTTAGGCCCGAGCGCCACAAGCTGCGAGAGGCCTATTAGTCCCGTAAGGCCGTGTGAAGCACGGCTGCGAAAGTGCGAACGAAATCGAGCGCGAAGCGCTCGCCCACTTCCAAACACTCACTAACACACTCCTCCTCACGCACGCCCCGTGCAGACTAATTAGTTGTAGGAAAATGGAACATTACCGTTGTAAACGGGCGAAGCCCGTGCAAAAGTGCGCACTAAACGAGCACTTTACATTGAGATGACGACCGCATATAAAGCACTCATTTGCCCCAAGTAGCTCACGGATACGTGTCATTTTATCATTATTACACAAAGACATGACGTTAGATCGAGATGTTCTCACACTCTCACGATACTCGAGGTTTGTGAGTAAAGCATCTAAACATGAGCTTAAAATGAAATATTCATAATGATTTCATACTTTACAGATTGTTTCTCATGTTGTGGCTGAACTTTCTCCTGTAAATCCTGTTTCCTCGCAGCCTGAAGGAGAGCAGCTGTTCAACAAGCTCCTGACCTTCCTGGACCAGTCGGACGGCTCCAGACCCGCCCCCGGACCCGCCCTCAGACCTGCCCCCGGACCCGCCCTCAGACCTGCCCCCGGACCCGCCCTCAGACCTGCCCCCGGACCCGCCCTCAGACCTGCCCCCGGACCCGCCCTCAGACCCGCCCTCAAACCCGCGGAGCCTGCGGCCGCTCGACCCGTGGGCCTGGAGAACGTTCAGAGCAGGACGAGGGCGGTGCAGGTGCAGAAGAAGGACTCGCAGTCCGTGGAGGAGCTGTCCGAGGTGCTGGGCTGGGTGAAGGAGGTACGACCGCCGCCCGCGGCTCTGGTCTACGCCCAGCCGCCGGGAGAACCCGCCCAGCCGCCGGGACGACCCGCCCAGCCGCCGGGACGACCCGCCCAGGCGCCGGGACGACCCGCCCAGGCGCCGGGACCCAGAGGAAAACCCGTCCAGGTGCCGGAACTTCAGCTGGACGTCAGGACCAACCGCAGGAGGCTGGACAAGGACGAGTTTGGCTACGTCATCACTGATACAGAGTAAGTTCCAACATTTATGAACATCTGCGTCTCTGCCGTTTCCACCTGGACTCGCTGAGGTTCTGCTCCACCTACTGTCTGAAGAGGGAACTACACCTCTCACTTCCTGGTCTCAGCTCACAGTCGTCCTGATGGTGATGACATGAGTCTGGAGATGATTTATGGAGTTTCTTAAGAGCCGCGTCACAGGTAGAACATGACATCATAGGTAGAACATGACGTATGACGTCACAGGTAGAACATGACGTCACAGGTAGAACATGACATCACAGGGAGAACATGACGTCACAGGCAGAACATGACATCACAGGTAGAACATGACGTCACAGGTAGAACATGACGTCACAGGTAGAACACGACATCACAGGTAGAACATGACATCACAGGTAGAACATGACGTCACAGGTAAAACATGACGTCACAGGTAGAACATGACGTCACAGGTAGAACACGACATCACAGGTAGAACATGACATCACAGGTAGAACATGACATCACAGGTAAAACATGACGTCACAGGGAGAACATGACGTCACAGGTAGAACACGACATCACAGGTAGAACACGACATCACAGGTATCACAGGTAGAACACGACATCACAGGTAGAACACGGCGTCACAGGAGGAACATGACATCACAGGAGGAACATGACATCACAGGAGGAACATGACATCACAGGAGGAACATGACATCACAGGAGGAACACGACATCACAGGTAGAACACGACATCACAGGTAGAACACGACATCACAGGTAGAACACGGCGTCACAGGAGGAACATGACGTCACAGGAGGAACATGACATCACAGGAGGAACATGACATCACAGGAGGAACACGACATCACAGGAGGAACATGACATCACAGGAGGAACATGACATCACAGGAGGAACACGACATCACAGGTAGAACACGACATCACAGGTAGAACACGGCGTCACAGGAGGAACATGACATCACAGG
>NW_027315746.1:1770219-1782719 GCF_026437365.1 Eucyclogobius newberryi | reverse complement strand
AGACCACGTCGGGACATTATATTTCGTATTATTATTATATTACTATTTTTACTATTATTATTATTTTTAGGCCCGAGCGCCTCAAGCTGGCGAGAGGCCTATTAGTTCCATAAGGCAAGGAAAAATGGGAAACATTGTTTTCACATCGGGATATTATTCTTTCTTCTTCTTCTTCTTCTTCTTCTTCTTCTCGGGACCAACCCCCCTATTTTTCACCCAGTGAACATTGACGAAAAGTCACAAAAATGTTCACACCTCTAAAAATCGTGCCTCTCTACATTCTGGCTATTTCCCTTTTCTAAAATAAAAAAAATTGGCGCGTCAGCGCCCCCAAATGTACCAAAAATGCATTGAGAGATGGGAACTGACCCAAAAAAAATCTGATCGTAGAATCATGAAATTTGGCGCAGAGGTAGATGGTGACAAGAGAAGTAAAAAATATTATTACGGCAACGCCGTCCGCCCAACCAAATGTCGGCCATATTGGTTCAAAAATGGCTAAGCATGACTCTGGAGTTTTTCCAAATGTCGTACTTTTGTGAACTCCTCCCAGGCTTAAATTTTGTGAAAAATGTTGCTGAGGAGTGGGACATCAAAAGTTCTTCAAATTACATTGATACCTGTCACGGTCTCTGTGCGGTGAAGCCGCAAACTGTAGCTAGAATTTCAGAAATCTCCCAAATTTAACATTTCTGCCGTTTGCGCAGATAAAGTCCGAATTGCGTCAAATTAGAATCAGTTGTTTAACTTTTTGCCCTAAACCTACTTGAAGTTAAATAAATTAATTTGGCGCGACAGCGCCCCCTACATAGTGAAATTAAATTTTATATTGAGGGTAAAATTTTTAGTTTTGCTAAATTTTACGAGATTTGGCACAAAATTCAATTTTGGCATCCCCATCAAAAAAGTCAATGAGACCCATGTCATATTTGTTACGGCGTAGCCGTAGCGATGACAGAAACCTCCCATGATATTCCAATGGGGAAATCGCCAGATCTCTGAAATGTGAACATGTTTACACTTCGTACTTTTATAATTAACCTAAAATTTCGTGAGACTCATCTTCAGGAGTGGGCCATCAAATGTTATCTAAATTTTCATTTTAAGAGTCACGGACTTTGTGCGGCGGAGCTGCAAACTTTTCCCTTCATATGTAAAATAAACGCGATAGACGCGATAGCGTCATGGATTCAGCAGTAGGTGTAATAAAAGGTCAATTGGGGTGTGTTTGCGCCCCCTCCTCTTGCGGCGGCGTGGCGAGGGCCGATCATCGCCACTTGCGGCTACATTTATTATTAGGCTACCCCAAATAAATTGTATGTTTGCTGTAACCCAACATTTTTCAAGTAGGTCGGTGGGTAGGTAAATTCGTATGTTTTTTACTTTGAAGGCAAAAAAAAAGATCCAAATCGTCGCCATTTTTTGACTCGCAGTGACCGCCAGGGGTCAGGTTTCAACAGTCAATGACGGAAAACGTCTCGATCAACCCGATCGAGAGACTAAATCTCCAGATTTTAAGATATTTCAATCGACCTTTTGTACACAGTTATCCTTTATTTTGTTAGCGAAGGCGAGTGGGGGGGACATGCCGAACATGCGGTGGACACGGGCACCGCCATGTTTGTTGTAATTTCGCTGCTGTGCGTGTTTCCCTCCCAGAATGCAAAGCGCAGGTCAAATCTAATATGAAGCAACACCATGATGCAGAACGACGTGAGCGGCGAGCACACCAGTGGACAGAGAGAAACCAACAAAAAAAAGAAAATACAGGTTCAAACCTGCATGGTCTGTTCAATACAGAAGCATATAGAGCAGGGGTGGGCCCGCGGGCCACATGTGGCCCGTTTGTCTTTATAATCCGGCCCGCCAAACATGCCAAGTAATATGAAAAAATATAAAATTAAAAACTCAGATATTTATTCTATTCTGTGGTAAGCCCCGCCCACCGGGCGGCCCTACTGAAGTAGAAGAAAAGTTGTTTGTTTCAACAGAAACTTACCCTCTTTGTTTTCTAACAAGCATCTTGTTTACCATCAGCCCTTTAATGGGCGATTAGTTTCCCTGTTGTTTGTCTGTCCCTGGCTCACTCGCCCTGAGCACCTGATGAGCATCTGAAAGCCCTGGTCCTCTACCTCTCCAGGGATACAACATTCCATTATAAACCACAGGAAGGTTGAACCTTAACCCTCAATTCCTGTTTAAAGAAGGTCTTTCTTTTTTAACAAAAATAGCCTCTTTAAGTCCTCTTTCAAACCATCGTTTCTCCTGGTTAAAATCTTCACCTCACCGTCTTCAAACGAGTGATTAGAGGCTTCAAGATGAAGCTGCACGTCGCTCTGTGGTCCTGAACTTGTATTTCTTCTGTGCACAGAAGAAATTTCTTCTGTGCACAGAAGAAATATAAGTTCAAAAGAAATATAAGAGGCTAGCTTGTTAGAAAACAAAGAGGGTAAGTTTCTGTAGAAACAAACAACTTTTCTTCTACTTCAGTAGGGCCGCCCGATGGGCGGGGCTTACCACACAAAAGAATAAATATCTGAGTTCCAGGTCTAAATTTGCTTATTGACAATGACTCTTGGATGAGAGTCGGAACGTCTAGCTTTTTCTAAACTGAGTCCAGATGAAACAACTGAACCTTTTTCTACGATGGAACACTCCTGGATGAATGAGGGATTACACCGACATATTTTTTGGCTGGTGCGACTTATACGCCGAAAAATACGGTAATCGATGGCCAGAGCATGTTTTTAGTCGAACAACAATGTCTTTATTCCAGCCCAAATATTCACAAATGTGTTAAACTCAATGTTCCATCTAAAACGTACTTCTTGCATTTCTTACTTTGCTCAAAAATCTCTTGAAAAACTACTTTTGTTTTTTTGAAATTGAGTTTTTTTTCCTCGATTTTGTTTTTTGACTGAAACAAAAAGGAGGTAAACGCCACGAGCAGCTTTCTCTCAGAGGACAAATGCTGTCGAAGTCACGTCCCACACAGAGGGAAAAGCTGAAAAGAAGGAAAGAAAAGACAGAAGATGAATCCGAAATGAAGGTGTTGTGTGGCCCGGACCACATTAGCCTCGGACCAAACGCCTGATACATTTTTCTTGTTGTTGTTGGTGATGTCAGTGTATTTCAGCGCCGCATTCAGCCTCTGCAGCGGTGAGTGATGAGAGGGGCCCCGAGAGCGAGCGGGGGGGACTCGAGAGCGAGGGAGGGGGGAGCCCGAGAGAGCAAGGGGGGGCCCGAGAGCGAGGTGGGGTGCCCGAGAGAGCGAGGGGGGGCCCGAGAGAGCGAGGGGGGGCGAGAGAAGGGGCCCAAGAGCGAGGGAGGGGCCCGAGAGCGAGGGAGGGGCCCGAGAGAGCGAGGGGGGGGCGGGTGCGAGGGGGGGCGACCAAGTTCGAGGGGGGGCCTGAGTGTGAGGGAGAGTGAGAGAAGGGGCCCAGATGTGTCGTCCTGCTGAGGTTTAAGAGCCAGAAACAAAGAGCTGAGGAAGGAGAAGACCACACAGAACCTGAGGAGCAGATTCAGACATTTTGAGGGAAATGTGATGAAAACTTTTGGAAAATTTGAGGAAAATATTAGACTTTAAAAAAAAAATCTTTTAGGAATATTTGAGTACTGGAGCTCCTTCCAGTCCCTCTCATGTGAAGGTCGTGGAACTCCTTCTCGTCCCTCTCACCTGAAGGTCGTGGAACTCCTTCTCGTCCCTCTCACCTGAAGGTCGTGGAACTCCTTCTCGTCCCTCTCGCGTGAAGGTCGTGGAACTCCTTCTCGTCCCTCTCACCTGAAGGTCGTGGAACTCCTTCTCGTCCCTCTCATGTGAAGGTCGTGGAACTCCTTCTCGTCCCTCTCACCTGAAGGTCGTGGAACTCCTTCTCGTCCCTCTCACCTGAAGGTCGTGGAACTCCTTCTCGTCCCTCTCACGTGAAGGTCGTGGAACTCCTTCTCGTCCCTCTCACCTGAAGGTCGTGGAGCTCCTTCTCGTCCCTCTCACGTGAAGCTCGTGGAACTCCTTCTCGTCCCTCTCACATGAAGGTTGTGGAACTCCTTGCAGTCCCTCTCACATGAAGGTCGTGGAACTCCTTCTCGTCCCTCTCACATGAAGGTTGTGGAACTCCTTCCAGTCCCTCTCACATGAAGGTCGTGGAACTCCTTCTCGTCCCTCTCACGTGAAGGTCGTGGAACTCCTTCTCGTCCCTCTCACCTGAAGGTCGTGGAACTCCTTCTCGTCCCTCTCACGTGAAGGTCGTGGAACTCCTTCTCGTCCCTCTCACCTGAAGGTCGTGGAGCTCCTTCTCGTCCCTCTCACGTGAAGCTCGTGGAACTCCTTCTCGTCCCTCTCACATGAAGGTTGTGGAACTCCTTCCAGTCCCTCTCACATGAAGGTCGTGGAACTCCTTCTCGTCCCTCTCACATGAAGGTTGTGGAACTCCTTCCAGTCCCTCTCACATGAAGGTCGTGGAACTCCTTCTCGTCCCTCTCACCTGAAGGTCGTGGAACTCGAATGATCTAATCCAGGCTCAGGATTAAACACAGATCAACACGTTGTCACTTGTGTGTGTTTCAGAGTCACTTGTGTGTGTTTCAGTCATTTGTGTGTGTTTCAGAGTCACTTGTGTGTGTTTCAGTCACTTGTGTGTGTTTCAGAGTCACTTGTGTGTGTTTCAGAGTCACTTGTGTGTGTTTCAGTCACTTGTGTGTGTTTCAGAGTCATTCGTGTGTGTTTCAGTCATTCGTGTGTCAGAGTCATTCGTGTGTGTTTCAGAGTTTGTGTGTGTTTCAGAGTCATTTGTGTGTGTTTCAGAGTCACTTGTGTGTGTTTCAGAGTCACTTGTGTGTGTTTCAGAGTCACTTGTGTGTGTTTCAGAGTCACTTGTGTGTGTTTCAGTCACTTGTGTGTGTTTCAGAGTCACTTGTGTGTGTTTCAGAGTCACTTGTGTGTGTTTCAGAGTCACTTGTGTGTGTTTCAGAGTCACTTGTGTGTGTTTCAGTCACTTGTGTGTGTTTCAGAGTCATTCGTGTGTGTTTCAGTCATTCGTGTGTCAGAGTCATTCGTGTGTGTTTCAGAGTTTGTGTGTGTTTCAGAGTCATTTGTGTGTGTTTCAGAGTGGTGGGCCCCGCCGTGACCTTCAAAGTCAGTCCAAACCCTCAGAACGTCTCCACGGCCGACGTGGCTAAAGTGGCAGGTACGAGTCTGTGTTGTTTGCCTCTGAGCGTTGCGTCCACGGTTTGTGTCAAGTTCTTCATCACCAACAGGGTATTTCTTGATCCTGTTCACGAGCTCGTCTTCCCTGCTCCTTCTCTGAGCCTCACAAAAAACACTCACGTTTGTAACTTTGTCAAAGACTGTTCTGTTTTTTAACTCCATAAATCATCCCGGACTCAAACCGCCTTCTTTACAACTGTGTGTTTGCGTTAGCATGTCGGAACAAGCTAGCTTTTGCTTATTTCCCCATGGTAACTTCCTCTGCTGCCAGTAGATTGAGCGCTAACTCAGATCTTGACCAGGATCACGGTGACCTCCATCAGAGTGTGTGTTCTCCATGTTTGATTCAAGCGTTCACAGTGACAGTGATGCGGGCGGCCATTACGGCTCCGGTCACGGCCATTACGGCTCCGGTCGCGGCCATTACGGCTCCGGTTACGGCCATTACGGCTCCGGTCGCGGCCATTACGGCTCCTGTCACGGCCATTACGGCTCCGGTCGCGGCCATTACAGCTCCGGTTACGGCCATTACGGCTCCGGTCGCGGCCATTACGGCTCCAGTTACGGCCATTACGGCTCCGGTCGCGGCCATTACGGCTCCGGTCACGGCCATTACGGCTCCGGTCGCGGCCATTACGGCTCCAGTCACGGCCATTACGGCTCCGGTCACGGCCATTACGGCTCCGGTCACGGCCATTACGGCTCCAGTTACGGCCATTACGGCTCCGGTCGCACACCTGAGCCCTGTGTCACATGACCTCTGAAGAAACAGACACAACCTTCAGGACATCTGTTGGTGTCTCTGTGAGTCTTAAAGCAGAACTTAGGGACATTTGACCTTATGAGACATGTAAGAGTAAGTGTGACTAGACCAGGACTAGACCAGGACTAAACTAGGTCTAAACCAGGTCTAAACCAGGTCTAAACCAGGTCTGTGTGTTTCTTTGATGATAAGTGGCCACAGTCCAGCTCTGATTGTGCTGCATTCAAGAGCTCAGAGTCTGATTACAACTGAAGTGAAGACAGAGCAGAGGGCAGAGAGGACTAAACCAGGACTAAACCTGGACTAAACCTGGTTTAGTAAACCAGGTTTAGTCCTGGACCTGGACCAGGTTTAGTCCTGGACCTGGACTTGGACATACTTGGACCTGGACCAGGACTTGGACCTGGACCTGGACTTGGACCTGGACCTGGACCTGGACCTGGACCTGGACCTGGACCTGGACCTGGACTTGGACCTGGACCTGGACCTGGACCTGGACCTGGACTTGGACCTGGACCTGGACTTGGACATACTTGGACCTGGACCAGGACTTGGACCTGGACCTGGACCTGGACCTGGACCTGGACTTGGACCTGGACCTGGACCTGGACCAGGACTTGGACCTGGACCTGGACTTGGACATACTTGGACCTGGACCTGGACCTGGACTTGGACCTGGACCTGGACCTGGACCAGGACTAGGACTAAGACCTGGACCTGGACCTGGACCTGGACTTGGACCAGGACTTGGACCTGGACCTGGACCTGGACCTGGACTTGGACCTGGACCTGGACCTGGACCAGGACTTGGACCTGGACCTGGACTTGGACATACTTGGACCTGGACCTGGACCTGGACTTGGACCTGGACCTGGACCAGGACTAGGACTAAGACCTGGACCTGGACCTGGACCTGGACCTGGACCTGGACCTGGACCAGGACCTGGACCTGGACCAGGACCTGGACCTGGACCTGGACCAGGACCTGGACCTGGTCTCTTGCTGCTTTGGGTTCAGTACGAGCCGGTTGTTTCGCGGCCGATTGATTGAGCTTTTTCCACCTGAGTCTAATTAAAAAGATAAGAGTGTGTTTTAAGACGCTCCAGCTGAATATTAAACAGGTCCATTTAAAGCCAGACTGCGGGACTTTCACACACTTCACTGTCCCACAATGGGACATTTGTTTAAAATTCTACATGTTTTCAATAACTGAGAAACACTGATCATGACTCATCTCCAACACAACATCACTCATCAGGTTCAGTCTCATCACAGCAGTGATTCTATCCTATAGAATCAGAAGGTTCTAGTTCTGGTTCTGGTTCTGGTTCTAGTTCTGGTTCTGGTTCTAGTTCTGGTTCTGGTTCTGGTTCCTCACATTTCAACTCATGAGGAACTCTTATGAAAACCGTTCATTCAGATTTGCCTTGATTCAGTGAAAATGTAATGAAATCAAAGTTTCTCTGGTTCATGTGGTTCTCTCTGTCACGAGCTCCTGAACTCTACTGTCATCTACAAGAACGACGAGAACAACGAGAACGACGAAAATGAAGAGAACGAGGAGAACAACGAGAATGAGGAGAACGAGGAGAACAAAGAAAACAAAGAAAACGACGAGAACGACGAAAAAGACAAAAACGCCGAGAACGCCGAGAACAACAAGAACAACATCAAGAACAACGAGAACAACAAGAACAACATCAAGAACAACGAGAACAACAAGAACAACATCAAGAACAACGAGAACAACAAGAACATCAAGAACAACGAGAACAACGAGAACAACAAGAACAACATCAAGAACAACGAGAACAACAAGAACATCAAGAACAACGAGAACAACGAGAACAACAAGAACAACATCAAGAACAACGAGAACAATATCAAGAACAACGAGAACAACAAGAACAATATCAAGAACAACGAGAACAACAAGAACAACAAGAACATCGAGAACAACAAGAACAATATCAAGAACAACAAGAACAACGAGAACAACAAGAACAATATCAAGAACAACGAGAACAACAAGAACAACAAGAACATCGAGAACAACAAGAACAATATCAAGAACAACGAGAACAACAAGAACAATATCAAGAACAACGAGAACAACAAGAACAACAAGAACATCGAGAACAACAAGAACAATATCAAGAACAACAAGAACAACGAGAACAACAACGAGAACAACAGTCTCTCGCGGTCTCTCGATCGTTTCCGGATCATCTCGCCGTCTCGATCGTTTCCGGATCATCTCGCCGTCTCGATGGTCAGAGACGTGGGAGGCTGTGACTCAGAGCCCCTCAGGCCTAAACAAAGCTGCTGTGGCTGTTGGGTTTAGACCAGATGCCCTCCCACAGCTCCGGCGTGTGGCCTCGGCTGAGCGCTGCCGGTGGCTCGTCCAGAGAAAAACAATGCAAAGGATCAGATTTGGTGTTAAACTATGTTGGCGTTTCACTGACGACCGTCTCGTGTTTGGAGCAGAATTACGGCTCGGCTTTGTCAAAGGTTCAAATCATGTCACTACAGTTGATTCTGACAGAAGATGTTCTGCTTTGTGCCAGTTTGTGTTTCACGAGGACCGACGGGAGGTACAACCGTCTAATCTAGACGTTACAAAAGCATCGCTTTTAGGCGAGGTTTAGTTTGAATAAATATGAATATGATTAAAACACATGAACAGATTTGGTGCAGGTTTAACACATTTCACACATAAACCTAAAACACGCAGTTTGGACACATTTATTATATGATATTTACACAAACGGCGTGGCTGTGGACACAAACGGCGACGTGGACACAAACGGTGTGGACGTGGACACAAGATCTTGTGTCATCTTACAATGAAATGATGGAAAGTTCCAGAGCTGATTACTTCCGCCAGCTAATAACATCCAACAAGAAAAACCCCAAAGTGTTGTTTGACACTATAAATTCTATTGTTTGTCCTTCAGCTGCAGTGACTCCTGTTTCCTGCAAAGCTGACAGCAACGAACTCCTCAGGTTCTTTATCGATAAGATCAAGATGATCAAAGACCAAATCCCAGTCCCATTGTCTGATAAACCTGTTTCTGTGGAGCCTGTTTCCCAAAACTGCTCTTCTTTTAAGCCTGTCACTCTAGAAGACATCTCACTCTAGAAGACATCTCAGCTCTGGTGACCAAGATGAAACCCTCCTCTTGTACATCAGATGCCCTTCCCTGCAGGCTCTTCCTCAAAGTGTTTGATGTTATTGGCCCCTGGGGGACCAAAATGGTAAATCTCTCTCTTTCTACTGGTGTGTTTCCTGGTCCATTTAAACATGCCATAGTTGAGCCTTTACTGAAAAAAACAAACTTGGACCCGACAGACCCCAAAAGTTTCAGACCCATATCAAAGCTCCCGTTCATGTCCAAGATCCTAGAGAAGGTGGTCTCTGAACAATTGTCCGATTTCCTTGATCAGTCAAACATTCACGACTCTTTTCAATCTGGTTTCCGCAAACATCATTCTACGGGAACCGCATTGTTGAAAGTCTCCAGTGACATTATGATGTCTGCTGATTCTGGAAAATGCACGGTTCTAGTTCTGTTGGATCTTGACACTGTCGACCATCATATCCTGTTGAACAGACTGAGGGACCTGATTGGACTATCGGGGTCAGTTCTTCATTGGTTTTCCTCATATTTATCCGGTCGGAGCTTTAGTGTTGCTGCAAACCAAATAATGTTCGACTCAGCTGATCTGTTGTGTGGAGTTCCTCAGGGCTCCGTATTGGGTCCTATTTCTGCTTTATATAATTCCCCTGGGAATGATTATTAAAGAGTTTAGTGATGTGTCCTATCACCTGTTCATGACGATATTCAGCTCTTTTAAACCTTCTGAGATCCAGAAGCTGAACTCCTTGGTCAGTTGTTTAGTGCAAATTAAACAATGGCTGAGCAAAAACTCCTTGCAGCTAAATGCTGACAAAACAGAAACTCTGATTATTGCCCCTGATGATGCCATTCCAGGGATAAACCAGTACTTGGGTGTTTTAGGTCAGACTGCTAAACCAAGTCTTAGAAACTTGGGTGTTGTCTTTGACAAAGACATGTCTTTAGAGCACCACTCCAAGCTGTTGACGAGGAACTGTTTCTTTCAGTTGAGGAAAATCTCTAAGCTCAGGAAAATGGTGTCTCAAAATGACCAGGAAGTTATAATTCATGCATTTGTGTCTTCACGTTTAGACTATTGTAACAGTTTGTTTTCCTGTCTTAACAAGAAGGAACTCTCTCGTCTGCAGCTGCTCCAGAACTCTGCAGCGAGGATCTTGACCCGCACAAATGGAAGGGCCCACATTTCACCCTCAAAGCCCTTCACTGGAGCCGGTCTCCATGGATACAGTTTCAAATTCTTGTTTTAACTTTTAGAGCTTTAAATGGTCAGGTCCCATCGTACATCAGCGATCTGATTAAACCATACGCTCCCTCTCGCTCACTAAGGTCCTTGGACCAGGAACTGTTGCTGGTTCCTCGCACCCGTTTTGGGACCAGAGGAGACAGATCCTTCCAGGCTGTTGCCCCCAGACTCTGGAACGATCTTCCGTTCTCCCTATGGTCACTGGACTCAGTTACTGCTTTTAAGGGTCAGCTTAAAACCTTTTTATTTAGTCAAGCCTTTTAAATGCACTTGTTTTACGGACTGATTTTACTGTATATTGTTGTATATGTATTGTTCACTGTAAGTTTTTTGTGTTTTTATTGTTTTATTCTGTGTTTTTGTGAAGCACTTTGTGACCTCTGTCTGTGAAAGGTGCTATAGAAATAAAATTTACTTACTTACTTACTTACAAACGGCGTGGCTGTGGACACAAACGGCGTGGACGTGGACACAAACGGCATGGCTGTGGACACAAACGGCGTGGACGTGGACACAAACGGCATGGCTGTGGACACAAACGGCGTGGACGTGGACACAAACGGCGTGGCTGTGGACACAAACGGCGTGGACGTGGACACAAACGGCATGGCTGTGGACACAAACGGCGTGGACGTGGACACAAACGGCGTGGACGTGGACACAAACGGCGTGGACGTAGACACAAACGGCATGGCTGTGGACACAAACGGCGTGGACGTGGACACAAACGGCTTGGATGTGGACACAAACGACGTGGACACAAACTGCGTGGCTGTGGACACAAACGGCATGGACGTGGACACAAACGGCGTGGACGTGGACGTTTGATGAGGCTTTGATCACTTTAAAGTGCCTTAAGCCTGAACGACAGTTTAGTTGTTTTTCTGTTTGTGAAGTTAAATAATATTAACACTTTGTAGATCAAAAACAGTCCAAATGTCAGCGTTTCTCCCTCTTGAAGGTGTAACACACTCTGACTCACGTCCTGGTGGTGTCTGGATGTGACTTGTGTTCTGAAGAGCCTCCAGCTGCTTCCTGTTGGAGTTCCCAGCATGCACCAGGGCCCGGGCCGGCGTGTCTTTGGTGCTGAAGCAGAGACTCGATGAGAAACTCTTATGCTTCCCCAGGCTTTTGGGTTTATTATTTACTGAAAAGATTCTTCAGGAAAAACAAATCCTCAGAAGAGTTCATGAGCTCCACGTGAGCACGAGCATGAGGGTCTAGAACCTGGACTCTAGAACCTGGACTCTAGAACCTGGGCTCTAGATCGAACCCCGCTGCCTCATGACAGTCAGAATTACAACATGGCGGGGACAGAGACCGGTCCCGCTGATACAGATGTAGGATATGCAGATGACCTCTTCATGTTGCCATGGTGACAGGCTGAAGTTGTTATCACTAACAAACCCCCACATGGAGATGTAAGATCTCTGCAGGAGCAGAGACTGTGAGCGAACAGAGACGCTTTGAACGTAGGAAATAACTTTTCCATCGAATGACTTCTGTTGGATTTAAATGAACTCATTTTCTGTCCAAGACAAAAGCTAAAACACTAAACAGACTTTGCAGTTTTAGTCAACAGATCTATAGATCAGTTCTAGAGCATGATCACGTGTATAGATCTGTTAGCATGATCACATGTATAGATCAGTTCTAGAGCATGATCACGTGTATAGATCTGTTAGCATGATCACATGTATAGATCAGTTCTAGAGCATGATCACGTGTATAGATCTGTTCTAGAGCATGATCACGTGTATAGATCTGTTAGCATGATCACATGTATAGATCAGTTCTAGAGCATGATCACGTGTATAGATCTGTTAGCATGATCACGTGTATAGATCAGTTCTAGAGCATGATCACGTGTATAGATCGGTTCTAGAGCGTGATCATGTGTATAGATCTGTTCAGTTCTAGAGCATGATCACGTATATAGATCAGTTCTAGAGCATGATCACGTGTATAGATCTGTTCTAGAGCATGATCACGTGTACAGATCTGTTCTAGAGCATGATCACGTGTATAGATCAGTTCTAGAGCATGATCACGTGTATAGATCTGTTCTAGAGCATGATCACACGTATAGATCTTTTCTAGAGCATGATCACACGTATAGATCAGTTCTAGAGCATGATCACGTGTATA
>NW_027315746.1:1625219-1765219 GCF_026437365.1 Eucyclogobius newberryi | reverse complement strand
GGCGCTCTTTCTCTCACAGACACAGGGGGCGCTCTTCCTCTCACACACAGGGGGCGCTCTTCCTCTCATAGACACAGGGGGCGCTCTTCCTCTCACACACACAGGGGGCGCTCTTCCTCTCACAGACACAGGGGGCGCTCTTCCTCTCACACACAGGGGGCGCTCTTCCTCTCACACACACAGGGGGCGCTCTTTCTCTCACAGACACAGGGGGCGCTCTTCCTCTCACACACAGGGGGCGCTCTTCCTCTCACACACACAGGGGGCGCTCTTCCTCTCATAGACACAGGGGGCGCTCTTCCTCTCACAGACACAGGGGGCGCTCTTCCTCTCACAGACACAGGGGGCGCTCTTCCTCTCACACACACAGGGGGCGCTCTTCCTCTTACACACACAGGGGGCGCTCTTCCTCTCTCACACACAGGGGGCGCTCTTCCTCTCACAGACACAGGGGGCGCTCTTTCTCTCACAGACACAGGGGGCGCTCTTCCTCTCACACACAGGGGGCGCTCTTCCTCTCACAGACACAGGGGGCGCTCTTCCTCTCATAGACACAGGGGGCGCTCTTCCTCTCACACACACAGGGGGCGCTCTTCCTCTCACAGACACAGGGGGCGCTCTTCCTCTCACAGACACAGGGGGCGCTCTTCCTCACACAGACACAGGGGGCGCTCTTCATCAAACAGACACAGGGGGCGCTCTTCCTCTCACACACACAGGGGGCGCTCTTCCTCTCACACACACAGGGGGCGCTCTTCCTCTCTCACACACAGGGGGCGCTCTTCCTCTCTCACACACAGGGGGCGCTCTTCCTCTCACAGACACAGGGGGCGCTCTTCCTCTCACAGACACAGGGGGCGCTCTTCCTCTCACACACACAGGGGGCGCTCTTCCTCTCTCACACACAGGGGGCGCTCTTCCTCTCACACACACAGGGGGCGCTCTTCCTCACAGACACAGGGGGCGCTCTTCCTCACAGACACAGGGGGCGCTCTTCCTCACAGACACAGGGGGCGCTCTTCCTCACAGACACAGGGGGCGCTCTTCCTCTCACACACACAGGGGGCGCTCTTCCTCTCATAGACACAGGGGGCGCTCTTCCTCACAGACACAGGGGGCGCTCTTCCTCACAGACACAGGGGGCGCTCTTCCTCACAGACACAGGGGGCGCTCTTCCTCACAGACACAGGGGGCGCTCTTCCTCTCACACACACAGGGGGCGCTCTTCCTCTCACACACACAGGGGGCGCTCTTCCTCTCACAGACACAGGGGGCGCTCTTCCTCTCACAGACACAGGGGGCGCTCTTCATCAAACAGACACAGGGGGCGCTCTTCCTCTCACACACACAGGGGGCGCTCTTCCTCTCACACACACAGGGGGCGCTCTTCCTCTCTCACACACAGGGGGCGCTCTTCCTCTCACAGACACAGGGGGCGCTCTTCCTCTCACACACACAGGGGGCGCTCTTCCTCTCACACACACAGGGGGCGCTCTTCCTCTCTCACACACAGGGGGCGCTCTTCCTCTCACACACACAGGGGGCGCTCTTCCTCTCACACACACAGGGGGCGCTCTTCCTCTCACACACACAGGGGGCGCTCTTCCTCTCTCACACACAGGGGGCGCTCTTCCTCTCTCACACACAGGGGGCGCGCTTCCTCTCTCACACACAGGGGGCGCTCTTCCTCTCACACACATAGGGGGCGCTCTTCCTCTCACACACACAGGGGGCGCTCTTCCTCTCTCACACACAGGGGGCGCTCTTCCTCTCACACACAGGGGGCGCTCTTCCTCTCTCACACACAGGGGGCGCTCTTCCTCTCACACACACAGGGGGCGCTCTTCCTCACAGACACAGGGGGCGCTCTTCCTCACAGACACAGGGGGCGCTCTTCCTCTCTCACACACAGGGGGCGCTCTTCCTCACAGACACAGGGGGCGCTCTTCCTCACAGACACAGGGGGCGCTCTTCCTCTCACACACACAGGGGGCGCTCTTCTTCTTAGGAGGAGCTAGGTGGATGTAGGAGGATGTAGGAGGAGCTAGGTACACCTCTCCAGGTATAAATCTCTGCCCTCTCCAGGTGTAAATCTCCGCCCTCTCCAGGTGTAAATCTCCGCCCTCTCCAGGTGTAAATCTCCTCCCCTTTCTCCTCCGTGTGCCGCAGGAGACCCAGATAAACCAGATCCCGACCAAGTACAGCCAGGCTGAGTCCACCAAGTTCCTGGTGCTGACCGTGGTGTCCATCCTGTGCATCGTGGCCGTTCTCCTGGGCTCCACCGTCATCTACTGCCTGAGGAACCGCTCCCACCACAAGCTCAAGGAGAAGCTCAGCAACCTGGGCCAGGAGAGCAGCGCTGACCCCACCTCCGCCTACCAGGTAACGCTCCCTCCACCTCGCTCCACCTCGCTCCACCTACATCCACCTGCCAGGTAACGCTCCCTCCACCTCGCTCCACCTACATCCACCTACATCCACCTGCCAGGTAACGCTCCCTCCATCTTGCTCCACCTACATCCACCTACATCCACCTGCCAGGTAACGCTCCCTCCATCTTGCTCCACCTACATCCACCTACATCCACCTGCCAGGTAACGCTCCCTCCATCTTGCTCCACCTACATCCACCTACATCCACCTGCCAGGTAACGCTCCCTCCACCTCGCTCCACCTACATCCACCTGCCAGGTAACGCTCCCTCCACCTCGCTCCACCTACATCCACCTACATCCACCTGCCAGGTAACGCTCCCTCCATCTAGCTCCACCTACATCTGTCTAGCTCCTCCTACATCCACCTAGCTCCACCTACATCCTCCTACATCCACCTAGCTCCTCCCACATCCTCCTAGCTCCTCCTACATCCAGCTCTGATGTCAGTTAATCACTGAACACTGAAGGATTTTAGACATCTATATCAGTCAAATGATGATTCAAAGTTATAATTGACAGTAAAGACATGTGTCGCCCCCTGTCTCGCCCCTGTCTCGCCCCTGTCTCGCCCCTGTGTCGCCCCTGTGTCGCCCCTGTGTCGCCCCCTGTCTCGCCCCTGTCTCGCCCCTGTGTCGCCCCTGTCTCGCCCCCTGTCTCGCCCCGTCTCGCCCCCGTCTCGCCCCCTGTCTCGCCCCCTGTCTCACCCCGTCTCGCCCCCCGTCTCGCCCCCTGTCTCGCCCCCTGTCTCGCCCCCTGTCTCGCCCCCTGCAGGAGCTGTGTCGTCAGCGCATGACGGTCAAACCCTCGTCCGAGCGCTCGGAGCCGCTGTCGTCCCGGATCAACAGCGTCACGTCTCAGTTCAGCGATGGGGCGGCGGCGGCGTTGAGTCCGTCCAGTCGAGCCAGTCTGTCGTCCTGGAGCGAAGAACCGGCCGCGTCCAGCCTGGACATCTCCACCGGTCACATGATCCTGGTAAGGCCCACTTAACATGACATGATCCTGGTACGGCCCACTTAACATGACATGATCCTGGTACGGCCCACTTAACATGACATGATCCTGGTACGGCCCACTTACCATCACATGATCCTGGTATGGCCCACTTACCATCACATGATCCTGGTACGGCCCACTTAACATCACATGATCCTGGTACGGCCCACTTAACATCACATGATCCTGGTACGGCCCACTTAACATCACATGATCCTGGTACGGCCCACTTAACATCACATGATCCTGGTACGGCCCACTTAACATGACATGATCCTGGTACGGCCCACTTAACATCACATGATCCTGGTACGGCCCGCTTAACATCACATGATCCTGGTACGGCCCACTTAACATCACACATGATCCTGGTACGGCCCACTTAACATGACATGATCCTGGTACAGCCCACTTAACATGACATGATCCTGGTACGGCCCACTTAACATGACATGATCCTGGTACGGCCCACTTACCATCACATGATCCTGGTACGGCCCACTTAACATGACATGATCCTGGTACGGCCCACTTAACATGACATGATCCTGGTACGGCCCACTTACCATCACATGATCCTGGTACGGCCCACTTACCATCACATGATCCTGGTACGGCCCATTTGACCCCTGCTGGGTGAATGATGACCCCTGCTGGATGAATGATGACTCCTGCTGGATGAACAATGACCCCTGCTGGGTGAATGATGACCCCTGCTGGATGACCTCTGCTGGATGAACAATGACCCCTGCTGGATGAATGATGACCCCTGCTGGATGACCTCTGCTGGAAGAATAATGACCCCTGCTGGATGAAATATGACCCCTGCTTGATGAACGATGACCCCTGCTGGATGAACGATGACCCCTGCTGGATGAACAATGACCCCTGCTGGATGAATGATGACCCCTGCTGGATGACCTCTACTGGATGAATAATGACCCCTGCTGGATGAACAATGACCCTGGCTCTAGATAAAAGCTCCAAACCTGGTGTAGTTCTCCGTGTCCCAGTTCTCGCTCTATATTTGTTCCTTTTGTTCCGATGCGCCATGTTCCACCCACAGATCCCACAGATCCCACAGATCCCACAGATCCCACAGATCCCACAGATCCCACAGATCCCACAGCCTCACGAGCTGAAACTGAGCCAGGAGCAAGAAGGAACATGGACTTTGGGATCCTGGTCCAGGTTTGGGGATCCTGGTCCAGGTTTGGGGATCCTGGTCCAGGTTTGGGGATCCTGGTCCAGGTTTGGGGATCCTGGTCCAGGTTTGGGGATCCTGGTCCAGGTTTGGGGATCCTGGTCCAGGTTTGGGGATCCTGGTCCAGGTTTGGGGATCCTGGTCCAGGTGCAGGTCTAAGAGGATTAGAGCACTCAGGTTAATAAAGGCTCAGATGTTTCAGAGATAGAGACGTTTATCCAGATCAGACCAGCTCCTGAGTCTCAGCTGGGACTGGACTTAGACTGGACCGAGCCAGGACCTGGTCCTGGTCTGGATCTAACTGGAGGATTGTCCTTCAGAAAGACCAAAGGGAAACCAAACCTGTCCAAAGTAATACAGAAGAGTCTCACTTTACCACCCTGGAAATGACCAAACCCAGTCAAAAACTGCAGCGCTGGTCGCACATTTACAAACCCATTATTACACCATTACAACACCATCATTACACCGCTATAACACCATTATAACACTGTTATAACCCCATTATAACACCGCCATTGTAACACCATTATAACACAATTACAAACCCATTATTACACCCCTTTAACGCCATTATAACCCCATTGTAACACCGTTGCAACTCAATTATAACTCAATTATAACTCTGTTAAAACAATGTTATAACACACACCATTATAGCACAATTACCTCACAATTACCTCACAATTACAACACCATTACACCACCATTCTAACACTATTATAACACCATTATAACACCATTATTGTGTGATAAAGTTTGACGTTGTGTGGAGCTGTCCGTGGTACTGAAACTGTTCTGAAGTGTTTGTATTTAGATGTTTTTCTCATTAGATAGTCTCCATATGTCATGTATTTGCCTGGAATGTTCCAAACCTTTTCAATTCAACTTTATTTAATGACCAGTGTTTTTATTGCTCAGAAATACTTTAAAAAGTGATGAGTCAACCCCACCTCATGTGTGCTCAGGCGTACATGGAGGACCACCTGAAGAACAAGGACCGTCTGCGGCAGGAGTGGGAGGCTCTGTGCGCGTACCAGGCTGAACCCAACAGCGCCACCATCGGGCTGAAGGACGGAAACGCCAAGAAGAACCGCTCGGCTGCCGTAGTGGCGTGTAAGTCCCGCCCTCTTAAGGGACACTGTTGTTGCATTTACAGTTTATCGATGTTTGAGAGGGATTTTTATAAATATGTGACTGACGGTGTGTGTAACTGATGAAAATGAGATTCTTTTTGACATTTTGCTTTAAACGCTGCTCTGTCCTTTTGGTGTAATAGTTCTGGAACATTCTGTCTGAATTTGGACAAACGTCGTCAGTCTTAAAACTCGACTTTGACTTGAACCTTTTCGATTTTCAGTCGATCACTCCAGAATCACACTGAAAGTGGAGAACAGCCAGGCCAACTCGGACTACATCAACGCCAGCCCCATCGTGAGTGTAGACCTGGTTCAGACCTGCTTTAATCCTGGTTTAGTCCTGCTTTAGTCCTGGTTTAGACCTGGTTTAGACCTGGTTCAGACCTGCTTTAGTCCTGCTTTAGTCCTGCTTTAGTCCTGCTTTAGTCCTGCTTTAGTCCTGCTTTAGTCCTGCTTTAGTCCTGGTTTAGTCCTGGTTTAGTCCTGGTTTAGACCTGCTTTAGTCCTGCTTTAGTCCTGCTTTAGTCCTGCTTTAGTCCTGCTTTAGACCTGCTTTAGTCCTGCTTTAGTCCTGCTTTAGTCCTGGTTTAGTCCTGCTTTAGTCCTGGTTTAGTCCTGCTTTAGACCTGCTTTAGTCCTGCTTTAGTCCTGCTTTAGACCTGCTTTAGTCCTGCTTTAGTCCTGCTTTAGTCCTGGTTTAGTCCTGCTTTAGTCCTGGTTTAGTCCTGCTTTAGACCTGCTTTAGTCCTGCTTTAGTCCTGCTTTAGACCTGCTTTAGTCCTGCTTTAGTCCTGCTTTAGTCCTGGTTTAGTCCTGCTTTAGTCCTGGTTTAGTCCTGCTTTAGTCCTGCTTTAGTCCTGCTTTAGTCCTGCTTTAGTCCTGGTTTAGTCCTGGTTTAGTCCTGCTTTAGTCCTGGTTTAGTCCTGGTTTAGACCTGCTTTAGTCCTGCTTTAGTCCTGCTTTAGTCCTGCTTTAGTCCTGCTTTAGACCTGCTTTAGTCCTGCTTTAGTCCTGCTTTAGTCCTGGTTTAGTCCTGCTTTAGTCCTGGTTTAGTCCTGCTTTAGACCTGCTTTAGTCCTGCTTTAGTCCTGCTTTAGACCTGCTTTAGTCCTGGTTTAGTCCTGCTTTAGTCCTGCTTTAGTCCTGGTTTAGTCCTGCTTTAGTCCTGCTTTAGACCTGCTTTAGTCCTGCTTTAGTCCTGCTTTAGTCCTGCTTTAGACCTGCTTTAGTCCTGCTTTAGTCCTGCTTTAGTCCTGCTTTAGTCCTGGTTTAGACCTGGTTTAGTCCTGCTTTAGTCCTGCTTTAGTCCTGCTTTAGACCTGCTTTAGTCCTGCTTTAGTCCTGCTTTAGTCCTGCTTTAGTCCTGGTTTAGACCTGGTTTAGTCCTGCTTTAGTCCTGCTTTAGTCCTGCTTTAGTCCTGCTTTAGTCCTGGTTTAGACCTGGTTTAGTCCTGCTTTAGTCCTGCTTTAGTCCTGCTTTAGTCCTGCTTTAGACCTGGTTTAGTCCTGCTTCAGTCCTGCTTTAGTCCTGGTTTAGTCCTGCTTTAGACCTGCTTTAGTCCTGCTTTAGTCCTGCTTTAGACCTGCTTTAGTCCTGGTTTAGTCCTGCTTTAGTCCTGCTTTAGTCCTGCTTTAGTCCTGCTTTAGTCCTGCTTTAGACCTGCTTTAGTCCTGCTTTAGTCCTGCTTTAGTCCTGCTTTAGACCTGCTTTAGTCCTGCTTTAGTCCTGCTTTAGTCCTGCTTTAGTCCTGGTTTAGACCTGGTTTAGTCCTGGTTTAGTCCTGCTTTAGTCCTGCTTTAGTCCTGCTTTAGTCCTGGTTTAGACCTGGTTTAGTCCTGCTTTAGTCCTGCTTTAGTCCTGCTTTAGTCCTGGTTTAGACCTGGTTTAGTCCTGCTTTAGTCCTGCTTTAGTCCTGCTTTAGTCCTGCTTTAGTCCTGCTTTAGACCTGGTTTAGTCCTGCTTTAGTCCTGCTTTAGTCCTGGTTTAGTCCTGCTTTAGACCTGCTTTAGTCCTGCTTTAGTCCTGCTTTAGACCTGCTTTAGTCCTGGTTTAGTCCTGCTTTAGTCCTGCTTTAGTCCTGCTTTAGTCCTGCTTTAGTCCTGCTTTAGTCCTGCTTTAGTCCTGCTTTAGTCCTGCTTTAGTCCTGCTTACATTTGCATGTTAAAGAGGTTCTGTCCTTCACTGCAGTCGCCCACTCAGCTTTTAAAAAACTGTGCCTCTGAGTGAGCAGCAAATGTGCCCGAGTTGTGCCCGAGTTGTGCCCGAGTTGTGCCCGAGTTGTGCCCGAGTTGTGCCCGAGTTGTGCCCGAGTTGTGCCCGAGTTGTGCCCGAGTTGTGCCCGAGTTGTGCCCGAGTTGTGCCCGAGTTGTGCCCCTGTGCTAGTTCCTCTGAAATGTGCTGTCGTCTCTTTATTGTAGAAGACACGCCTCCTCCAGCGTCTGAATTTGACTCTGTGTTTCAGATGGACCACGACCCCCGGAGCCCCGCCTACATCGCCACCCAAGGCCCGCTGCCCGCCACCGTGGCAGACTTCTGGCAGGTACAGACCCGACCAGCCAATCAGAGCGTGAAGAGCTCACCATCCCATAAAGATCAGGCCTTACAGTGGCTCCTCCCACAGAGATGTAAAGTGGCTCCTCCCACAGAGACGTAAAGATCACACGTTACAGTCGCTCCAATCAGTCGATCTCTAATGACTGTGAGCAGACGCGCCTCTCCACAGATCTGACCTGTACCTCTATAACGAACTGAAGATGAAATTCCCAGGATGTTCCAGTTCACAAAGTCACAAACCGCTCCAGCTCCTCCCCGAACCTCCAGCGGTGCGGGGACCGGACCAATCGCGGTGCGGCATTGTGGTTTGGGGCGGAGCCAAAAGCAAACTCTAATGCAGGTGGAAGCTCGTCTTCTTTTCTCTCAACCGGATTTAACGAGACCTGGACTTTTATCGGCCCATTTTTTCCTTTTAGCGTCGCAGGAAAGTTACACAGTGAAGCTTTTAACGGCCCACTGGCTCCTCCTCCTGCGGCTCCTGCTGCTCCTCCTGCTGCTCCTGCTCCTCCCGCTCCTCCTGCTGCTCCTCCTGCTGCTCCTGCTGCTCCTGCCCCTCCTGCGGCTCCTGCTGCTCCTCCCGCTGCTCCTCCTGCTGCTCCTGCTCCTCCCGCTCCTCCTGCTGCTCCTCCTGCTGCTCCTCCCGCTCCTCCTGCTGCTCCCGCTCCTCCTGCTGCTCCCGCTCCTCCTGCTGCTCCTGCTGCTCCTGCTCCTCCTGCGGCTCCTGCTGCTCCTCCCGCTGCTCCTGCTGCTCCTGCTCCTCCCGCTGCTCCTCCCGCTGCTCCTCCCGCTGCTCCTGCTCCTCCTGCTGCTCCTCCCGCTGCTCCTGCTCCTCCTGCTGCTCCTCCCGCTGCTCCTGCTGCTCCTGCTGCTCCTGCTGCTCCTGCTCCTCCCGCTGCTCCTGCTGCTCCCGCTCCTCCTGCTGCTCCTGCTGCTCCTGCTCCTCCTGCTGCTCCCGCTCCTCCTGCTGCTCCTACTGCTCCTGCTGCTCCTCCGTCGACTTTTGTAATGAGGTTAGATTTAGCCGCTGGAGCTGGTCCTGACGGAGCGCGTGGGCGAGCGGACACGTCGAGCACGTTCCTCGTGTGGAAACGCCTGGACCCAAACTTCACTCATTATCTCAGACCAAACGGAGAATAAAAAGTCTCCAAACTTCTTCTGTTTTATAAGAAAACCGTCTGATCATGTGAACGCCAAACAAGAGATCTGGGTCTGTGCGGCGTTGCTAGGGTTACGGTGCCCAGACAACGTTCACTCGAGCTCACAAAACGAATTCAAACAACGCAGCATTACTGTGAAATGAGTTAAATTATGCAATTATCTTAAAGAAATTAGGGAATCAACAACAATAACGGCAATTACGAAATACTTTTTTAAAAACCACAGCGCCACCAGGAGGTAAACCACTGTCACATGATCTGGGACTCGCCTGTTACTCACAAATATGGCACTGGAATCAATGTCGCTGTTTCTGACATTTCCATTGGGCCTCAGAACTCCTGCCATGGACACAATAAATGGAGACTTTGGGAATGTACTTTTTGACGACAGGGGAAAAAAGGTCGTCACAAAGAAATGTATGACACAAACATCACAACGATCAAGGACTGGACTGAGATGGGGACAGACATCAGGCAAATGGAAAAATTGACATTCGAACTTCATTTGGAAATGGATGACTTTGAACCAAATCTGACTATTTTTTTTATTATTAATCTAAATGAGTAATTGATGTCCGTATTCTTATTTTATCATTTGCTCTCTGGTTGTTGCAAATAAAAGGGCAGATATCTCTTTGCAATGAATTAATCTGATTTAAGTGGAAATATAAAGTAATCTAAACTAAAACTGTGAAACCTGGAAAAACGGGCGGAAAACATCAGATTTCTCTTCTTTCTGCTGCGTTAGGTCTTTGTTGCACATTTACACGTTTCACACGGTTCATGTATTTTAACTCACGTCTCTCCGGCCGCTGTGTTTCAGATGGTGTGGGAGAACGGCTGTGTGGTCATCGTCATGTTGACCCCTCTGGTGGAGAGCGGCGTCAAACAGTGCTACCACTACTGGCCCGACGAAGGCTCCAACCTCTACCACATCTATGAGGTAAGAACCTGACCTGTACCACATCTACGAGGTAAGAACCCAACCTCTACCACATCTACGAGGTAAGAACCCGACCTCTACCACATCTACGAGGTAAGAACCCGACCTCTACCACATCTACGAGGTAAGAACCCGACCTCTACCACATCTACGAGGTAAGAACCCGACCTCTACCACATCTACGAGGTAAGAACCCGACCTCTACCACATCTACGAGGTAAGAACCCGACCTCTACCACATCTACGAGGTAAGAACCTGACCTGTACCACATCTACGAGGTAAGAACCCAACTTCTACCACATCTACGAGGTAAGAACCTGACCTCTACCACATCTACGAGGTAAGAACCTGACCTCTACCACATCTACGAGGTAAGAACCCAACCTCTACCACATCTACGAGGTAAGAACCCAACCTCTACCACATCTACGAGGTAAGAACCCAACCTCTACCACATCTACGAGGTAAGAACCTAACCTCTTCCACATGACTCTGATCTAGACACTACCTAGTCTATGTAACACCTGCACAGGTTTACAATGCAACACCCTTTGTTGCCATGCAGAGTCCCTTATTGTATTATTCAGTGGTTTCTTCACACTCTTGTTAATGGTCTTCCTCAGTAGCCACAGCTGCCCTGGGTCTGTTTGAAGAGGACATTCAGTCTGTGCTCAGTGTTGTGCTTGTTTCTGCTCCTCAGGTGAACCTCGTGTCTGAACACATCTGGTGCGATGACTTCCTGGTGCGGAGCTTCTACCTGAAGAACATGCAGACCAACGAGACCCGCACTGTGACGCAGTTCCACTTCCTGACCTGGCTGAGCTCCGGAGCGCCGGACAACAGCCGCACGCTGCTGGACTTCCGCAGGTGAACACTCTGTGGTTTAGACGTTTGTGTGACTGAAGGACATGAGACACTCAGGACACGAGACACTGAAGGACACGAGAGAACGTAACTCAGCTCGACGTCTGTGACACAGCAGCGGCGTGAGATCTTTATTTGATCATTAGCAAAGCCATCTGAGCTCTAAAATAATCAGAGTGGGAACTGAGAAGCACAAAAACTGTTCCTCTTATTGTTGCTCTGACGTGAAGACGTTTTGCCACGAGCCCAGAGCGTAACATCGGGACACGAGATCAGGCTGAGGGTGGGGGAGCAGGGTGAGGGTGGGGGAGCAGGGTGAGGGAGCAGGGTGAGGGTGGGGGAGCAGGGTGAGGGTGGGGGAGCAGGGTGAGGGAGCAGGGTGAGGGTGGGGGAGCAGGGTGAGGGTGGGGGAGCAGGGTGAGGGAGCAGGGTGAGGGTGGGGGAGCAGGCTGAGGGTGGGGGAGCAGGCTGAGGGTGGGGGAGCAGGGTGAGGCTGAGGGTGGGGGAGCAGGGTGAGGGTGGGGGTGGGGGAGCAGGGTGAGGCTGAGGGTGGGGGAGCAGGGTGAGGGTGGGGGAGCAGGGTGAGGGTGGGGGAGCAGGGTGAGGGTGGGGGTGGGGGAGCAGGGTGAGGCTGAGGGTGGGGGAGCAGGCTGAGGGTGGGGGAACAGGCTGAGGGTGGGGGAGCAGGCTGAGGGTGGGGGAGCAGGGTGAGGCTGAGGGTGGGGGAGCAGGGTGAGGGTGGGGGTGGGGGAGCAGGGTGAGGCTGAGGGTGGGGGAGCAGGGTGAGGGTGGGGGAGCAGGGTGAGGGTGGGGGAGCAGGGTGAGGGTGGGGGAGCAGGGTGAGGGTGAGGGTGGGGGAGCAGGGTGAGGGTGGGGGAGCAGGCTGAGGAGAATATAAGATAATTATGTTTATTTATTATTGTTTTTAGACACAATAAAAATGTATGGGGGGCGTCGCCCCAGCACCCTTAATGGACCTGCCACTGCTGTTAGTTTGTTGTAAAACTAATTATTATTGTTGTAGTCGACTTGTCACATAATAGTTTATTTTGCACCTGTCTCTACCCCACCCCTTTTACCTGTCTCTTTCCCGTCCTGTTCACCTGTCTGCCCCGCCTGTTTTATCTGTCTCTCCCCCACCCGTTCACCTGTCTCCCGCCCGTTTAACCCCTCTACCCTGCCCCTTTTCCCTTTCTGCCCCGCCCGTTTTACCAGCTAACTAGCGGTTTCCAGTGTCATTTTTGTGATGTTGCAGCTAGTAATATGAGCCCAGTTGCATAGTCACAAAAGTGATCATTGGAGACTGTGACTCTGCAACCACAGACCCGCCCCTTTTACCCTCTAACCCCACCCACCTTTGCCCTTACCCCCACCCATTTACACACCTGTACCCACGTCTACCCAGTAAGACCCGCCCTCTGCTTTCTCATTGGTTCCCTGGCTTCTCCGTGCCTCTGCGTTCACACAAAACCAGGACTAGAACAGGACCAAACCAAGTCTAAACCTGTCCCAAAACCAGGTCTAAACCAGGTCTCAGGTCTGTGTGTGTCTGCTCCTAGAGTCAGAGCGCGTCTCTGTTTCTTTCTCTCTCCATCACGCACCGTCTGCTGCTGTTGCCACGGTAACCTCTCCTCCACCTGACTCCAGCGTTCCCTCGCTCAGAGCCTGAACTCAACTCTGCCGACGGCAACGATGACACAGCGATCATTTTCACAAACAACTGAACCCTCAAACATCTGCCCATCTCAGACCTGGTTTAGGCCTGGTTTAGACCTGGTTCAGACCTGGTTCAGACCTGGTTCAGACCTGGTTCAGACCTGGTTCAGACCTGGTTTAGACCTGGTTTAGACCTGGTTTAGACCTGGTTTAGACCTGGTTTAGTCCTGGTTTAGACCTGGTTTAGTCCTGGTTTAGACCTGGTTTAGACCTGGTTTAGTCCTGGTTTAGTCCTGGTTTAGTCCTGGTTTAGACCTGGTTTAGTCCTGGTTTAGACCTGGTTTAGTCCTGGTTTAGACCTGGTTTAGACCTGGTTTAGACCTGGTTTAGACCTGGTTTAGTCCTGGTTTAGTCCTGGTTTAGACCTGGTTTAGTCCTGGTTTAGTCCTGGTTTAGACCTGGTTTAGACCTGGTTTAGTCCTGGTTTAGTCCTGGTTTAGACCTGGTTTAGTCCTGGTTTAGTCCTGGTTTAGACCTGGTTTAGCCCTGGTTTAGTCCTGGTTTAGACCTGGTTTAGTCCTGGTTTAGTCCTGGTTTAGACCTGGTTTAGACCTGGTTTAGTCCTGGTTTAGACCTGGTTTAGACCTGGTTTAGACCTGGTTTAGTCCTGGTTTAGTCCTGGTTTAGACCTGGTTTAGACCCGCTCTGGTGGAGCGGTCAGATCCACAGGTTGGCGGTGCGATTGCAGTTGCCTCATGTGAATACTGCCGTTGTGTCCTGGGGCAAGACACTCACCCGACTCGTGTTGTTGTTTTCCAGGAAAGTGAACAAGTGTTACCGCGGCCGCTCGTGCCCGGTCATCGTCCACTGCAGGCGAGTACCATACGCCGCGCTGACCGCTCAGTCCAGAGACGTTTGAGTCTGAATCTAACGCCGGGGTTTTCTGTTTCAGTGACGGAGCCGGACGAACCGGCACCTACGTCCTGATCGACATGGTCCTCAACAAGATGGCCAAAGGTGGGCGGGGCTTCACGTCACAGCCGGTCATCGGTCACTACATAGTTACAGTCGGTCACTACATAGTTACAGCCGGTCATTACATAGTTACAGTCGGTCACTACATAGTTACAGTCGGTCATCGGTCATTACATAGTTACAGTCGGTCACTACATAGTTACAGTCGGTCATCGGTCATTACATAGTTACAGTCGGTCACTACATAGTTACAGTCGGTCAGTACATAGTTACAGTCGGTCACTACATAGTTACAGCCGGTCACTACATAGTTACAGTCGGTCATCGGTCACTACATAGTTACAGTCGGTCACTACATAGTTACAGTCGGTCAGTACATAGTTACAGTCGGTCACTACATAGTTACAGTCGGTCATCGGTCACCGTGTTCTCTCTGTGTTCAGGAGCGAAGGAGATCGACATCGCTGCGACGCTGGAGCACCTCAGAGACCAGAGGCCGGCCATGGTCCAGACCAAGGTGGGTTTACGCGCCTGATCCCGGCGGTGGAGTCACAACTAGCCAGTAGACTGTTGTTGTTGTTGTTGTTGTGTTGCTATGTCGACTGTCGTCTCTTTCTCAGGACCAGTTTGAGTTCGCCTTGACGACGGTTGCCGAGGAGGTGAACGCCATCTTGAAAGCCCTGCCGCCATAGGAGGGAGACCCCCGCGCGTGACCTCTGACCGCCACGTGACCTCTGACCCCCGTGGACCCCCGCTGTGTCTCCGGGTCTTTGCCTTGTCCACCATTTTGTGTCGACCTCTCCGGTTTCTCTCGTGCAGTTTCGTTCCCGTTGCGATCACAGAGGATTTAAATGTCACAGTTTCCACTCTTTTCACTCTTATTTTGGCGACGTTACGCTGGACATTTCCTGGACGTTTCCTGGACCTTCAGCGCATCGTCGAGCTGTCGCCAGGCGCTGCAGGTGAAACAGGAAAAATCTTAGCGTGAAACGTCTACAAACACCTTTCGCCCGCAGCGTCTGGCCTCAAACATCCGCACGTCTTTCAGAAGTTCCTCTCTCCGTTGCCCCTGGCGACCGCACAAACACCCGTGAGTTAAAACGACCGGCGTTCACAACAGTCTCGCCGTCTCGATCAGTTTCACCTTCAGCGCACGTCGACTCCGCCCGCCATATCGGACCAATCACGGGGCAGAAAACAAAAATCGACCGCTAATGCTAATGCTAATGCTAGTCCTCCGAGTAGCGATACAACCGATAAATAGCGACGGATCAGGCAGCGCACATTGAGCTGCGGAAGACTTTACAACAGAACAGACTAGAATGAGTGGACGTAGCTAGCCTGTTAGCCTGTTAGCCCGTTAGCCCATACGTTCCAAACAGGAAGTGATCACAGCCGCGTTTCCGCTCTGGCTCCGGTCACGTTCCATTTCACGCCTGCTCCCTATTGGCTCTGTGGTTGCCATGAATCCCACATTAGCCGCACAAACTGCTAGCCGCATGGCATCGCTTAGTTTTTATTCATATCAAACAAAACAGCGGCTCAAAGCGGCTCAGACTGAGATCCACCCACGACGCTCTGGTCATTTTAACTCGTGTTTCCGTGTGTTTTCTGTCGCGCTCTTAAACATCCGTGTTCCTGAACGTCAGGTGTGATGTTTCGCTGTTCTCTTTGAGAAACGCCGTGGTGACTAGCTTAGCGGCTAACTGTCTATTCCAAGGAGGTTTTCTTGTGTCGGTGTCGGTAGCAGTCGTATGTAGCACGCCTGGCTGCGCGGCACAAAATGGCATTCGATATGTACTTTGTGACACGTGTTAGCTCGTTAGCTCGTCGTTAGCGCCGGCGACTTTCAGAGATACTTTTAAATGATTTGTCTGTTTATTCAATTCTTCTGTGTTTTGACATTGACAGTTATTTATATATCATTAATGTGCTGAATATTCAATTTGCATTGGTTTGACGTGTTACTGCATGACCCCGCCCCTTTCTCTCTCTCTCTCTCTCTTTCCCTTTTCTCGTTGTTCACTACACAGTTTTTCCACATGCTAGTGCCACATGCTAGTGCCACATGCTAGTGCCACATGCTAGTGCCACATGCTAGTGCCACATGCTAGTGCCACATGCTAGTGCCACATGCTAGTGCCACATGCTAGTGCTAAATTAAGGGAAATGTGGACAAAAGTTCCCACAAGGCACTTTGAAAAGTCCATTATAGACTATATAGACCCTCTCTCTCTCTCCCCCTCCTCTCTCTCTCTCCCCCTCCTCTCTCTCCCCCTCCTCTCTCTCTCTCTCTCTCTCTCTCCCCCTCCTCTCTCTCTCTCTCTCCCCCTCCTCTCTCTCTCCCCCTCCTCTCTCTCTCCCCCTCCTCTCTCTCTCCCTCTCCCCCTCCTCTCTCTCTCTTCTCTCTCTCTCCTCTCTCTCTCCCTCTCCCCCTCCTCTCTCTCTCTCCCCCTCCTCTCTCTCCCCCTCCTCTCTCTCTCTCTCCTCTCTCTCTCTCTCTCTCTCCTCTCTCTCTCCCTCTCCCCCTCCTCTCTCTCTCTCCCCCTCCTCTCTCCCCCTCCTCTCTCTCTCTCCCCCTCCTCTCTCTCTCCCTCTCCCCCTCCTCTCTCTCTCTCCCCCTCCTCTCTCCCCCTCCTCTCTCTCTCTCCCCCTCCTCTCTCTCCCCCTCCTCTCTCTCTCTCTCCTCTCTCTCTCTCCCCCTCCTCTCTCTCTCCCTCTCCCCCTCCTCTCTCTCTCTTCTCTCTCTCTCCTCTCTCTCTCCCTCTCCCCCTCCTCTCTCTCTCTCCCCCTCCTCTCTCTCCCCCTCCTCTCTCTCTCCCTCTCCCCCTCCTCTCTCTCTCTCCCCCTCCTCTCTCCCCCTCCTCTCTCTCTCTCTCTCTCTCTCTCTCTCTCTCGCTTGTGATGAAATAAAACCAGACGCAGTGAAAAGATGATGTAATTCTGCTGCAAAAACCTCTCGTTTTATCGTTTAATCGTTTTTCCCGGCGACTGTGAAAGAGACGCTCTGACGTGAGTTTAAATGACTGGAATTTACATATTCATAATGATCATTTATTACTTTTGACACACAGTTATAGATGTATTTATTCATCTTACGTGAAGAGAAAAACAATATTGGTTTTAATTAAATATAATATTCCTTAAATGTTTTTCAAAAGTTATTTTCACTGTAAAATGGATTCTATATATTTATTTTTCATGTCGTACGTTTTGCACCATAAAAGTGAAATATATTGAAATCACATTAAACGTTGGGTCTTTTTGGCTGGCGCAGACGTGTCTTTTACAGTGTAACTTGTGTTTTATCTTTTGCTTCGTTAAAGAATCTCATGATTTAAAGATAATTATGTAGAAAACGTGTCTGAAGTGTAAATATTTAAGAGATATTTTGTTCTATTGGTGTAAAACTATGAATAAAACTATTGTTGAAGCAGAAACGTGTCGTCTTCATCTGAACTCAAATACTCAGTTTAGATGTGACATGAACCTCTGACTGCTGGCCTCTGATCTCTGACCTCTGACTGTGACTTTTGCAGAAAGAACTTGTGAATATCAGAGCCAGAGTCGGGTCTGTGGAGAGGCGAGCTCACAGTACGTTTTATGTGATAATAGTTTATATTTGTATTATTATTATTCCTTTTTGGCACATTTTTGACAGCAAAGTGACGTACTGCGGCTGTAACTCCAGCAGATGTTAAAGTTTGTGACGAGCGTCGTTTCATTTGGAGTTTTTCCTGCTCGACTTTAATGAAAATCAATTTTTTTTTAAACAAACGAGTCTAAATCTGAGCATAAAGAGAACTTAGAGAACTTAGAGCTTCAGAAAAGTCTGTCACTCTCCGTCTTCTGAAGAAAAGCACTCATAAAATAGTTGCTTTGTTTGAGAAACAAGTCTTAACTTTTATTTCAAAGTCAAAATGTGTTTTTTGTATCATTAAACATAAGCAGCATATTTGCTCTGATTGGCTGCTGGGGCCTCGGTCTCTGCGCTGTCATTGGCTGCAGCACGAGGCTGTTGCCGGGCAGATGGCGCGTGATGTGAGTGTTGCCAAGCAACAGGTGATGCTTCATATGAACAGAGAGAATAATCCAGAGAAATGAACCAAAACAAAAGTGAGTTTTTTCCCCCACGATAATCTTCAAACTCTGGGAAGAGAGGTGTTATTACATGTTATGAAAGGTTGTGGTGGTGTTATTACATGTTATTAAAGGTTGTGGTGGTGTTATTACATGTTATTAAAGGTTGTGGTGGTGTTATTACATGTTATGAAAGGTTGTGGTGGTGTTATTACATGTTATTAAAGGTTGTGGTGGTGTTATTACATGTTATGAAAGGTTGTGGTGGTGTTATTACACGTTATTAAAGGTTGTGGTGGTGTTATTACACATTATTAAAAGTCGTGGCGGTGTTATTACAAGTTATTAAAGGTTGTGGTGGTGTTATTACACGTTATTTAAGGTCGTGGTGGTGTTATTACACGTTACTAATGGTCGTAGTGGTGTTATTACATTTTATTAAAGGTGGTGGTGGTGTTATTACACGTTATTAAATGTTGTGGTGGTGTTATTACATGTCATTAAAGGTGGTAGTGGTGGTGTTATTACACGTTATTGAAGGTCGTGGTGGTGTTATTACACGTTCTTAAAGGTCATGGTGGTGTTATTACACGTTATTAAAGGTTGTGGTGGTGTTATTACGTGTTATTAAAGGTGGCGGTGGTTTTATTACGTGTTATTAAAGGTCGTGGTGGTGTTATTACTCATTATTAAAGGTGGCGGTAGTGTTATTACACATTATTTAAGGTTGTGGTGGTGTTATTACACATTATTAAAGGTCGTGGCGGTGTTATTACAAGTCATTAAAGGTCGTGGTGGTGTTATTATATCTTATTAAAGGTCGTGGTGGTGTTATTATCTTATTAAAGGTCGTGGTGGTGTTATTACACGTTATTAAAGGTCGTGGCGGTGTTATTACACGTTATTAATGGTCGTGGTGGTGTTATTACGTTTTATTAAAGGTGGCGGTGGTGTTATGTGTTATTAAAGGTGGTGGTGGTGTTATTAAAGGTGGTGGTGGTGTTATTACACGTTATTAAAGGTGGTGGTGGTGTTATTACACGTTATTAAAGGTTGTGGTGGTATTATTACACGTGATTAAAGGTTGTGGCGGTGTTATTACACGTTATTAAATGTTGTGATGGTGTTATTACACGTTATTTATGGTCGTGGTGGCGTTATTACATGAATTAAAGGACGTGGTGGTGTTATTACATATTATTGAAGGTTGTGGTGGTGTTATTACATGTTATTAAAGGTGGTGGTGGTGTTATTACACGTTATTAAAGTTGGCGGTGGTGTTATTACATGTTATGAAAGGTTGTGGTGGTGTTATTACATGTTATTAAAGGTTGTGGTGGTGTTATTACATGTTATGAAAGGTTGTGGTGGTGTTATTACATGTTATTAAAGGTTGTGGTGGTGTTATTACATGTTATGAAAGGTTGTGGTGGTGTTATTACATGTTATGAAAGGTTGTGGTGGTGTTATTACATGTTATGAAAGGTCGTGGTGGTGTTATTACATGTTATGAAAGGTTGTGGTGGTGTTATTACATGTTATGAAAGGTTGTGGTGGTGTTATTACATGTTATTAAAGGTTGTGGTGGTGTTATTACATGTTATGAAAGGTTGTGGTGGTGTTATTACATGTTATGAAAGGTTGTGGTGGTGTTATTACATGTTATGAAAGGTCGTGGTGGTGTTATTACATGTTATGAAAGGTCGTGGTGGTGTTATTACATGTTATGAAAGGTCGTGGTGGTGTTATTACATTTTATGAAAGGTTGTGGTGGTGTTATTACATGTTATGAAAGGTTGTGGTGGTGTTATTACATGTTATTAAAGGTTGTGGTGGTGTTATTACATGTTATTAAAGGTTGTGGTGGTGTTATTACATGTTATTAAAGGTTGTGGTGGTGTTATTACATAATATGAAAGATTGTGGTGGTGTTATTACACGTTATTAAAGGTTGTGGTGGTGGTGTTATTACATGTTATTAAAGGTTGTGGTGGTGGTGTTATTACATGTTATGAAAGGTTGTGGTGGTGTTATTACATGTTATGAAAGGTCGTGGTGGTGTTATTACATGTTATGAAAGGTTGTGGTGGTGTTATTACATTTTATGAAAGGTTGTGGTGGTGTTATTACATGTTATGAAAGGTTGTGGTGGTGTTATTACATGTTATGAAAGGTTGTGGTGGTGTTATTACATGTTATTAAAGGTTGTGGTGGTGTTATTACATGTTATTAAAGGTTGTGGTGGTGTTATTACATAATATGAAAGATTGTGGTGGTGTTATTACACGTTATTAAAGGTTGTGGTGGTGGTGTTATTACATGTTATTAAAGGTGGTGGTGGTGTTATTACACGTTATTAAAGGTCGTGGTGGTGTTATTACGTGTTATTAAAGGTGGCGGTGGTGTTATGTGTTATTAAAGGTCGTGGTGGTGTTATTACACGTTGTTAAAGGTCGTGGTGGTGTTATTACATGTTATTAAAGGTTGTGGTGGTGTTATTACGTGTTATTAAAGGTGGCGGTGGTGTTATTACACGATATTAAAGGTCGTGGTGGTGTTAGGGATGTGTCCCACTACGAGGGACCGGATCTGGACTTGTAAAAACGTTTCGGTTCAGGTCCAAAAAAAACGAAACCCGGTGATTCGGTTCTGGACTCATTAAAAATCGACCACTCACATTCTATATCCTTTACGTCTTCCCCGCGGCAGAAGTTGAAGCCGGCGCAATGAGTTTAAAGACGCGAGAGACGGAACCTTCGAGAAGATCGCTGGCTTCATTGAATCGTCTTAAGCCGCCGCTTGTGCCGCTTGTGCCGCTTGTGCCGCTCCGTGAGTTAGTTTGACGCTTGTTAAAGGAGCCGGTTGTGCTTTGGTTTGGGTGTAAATATTGTAATTTCTCGCTCAGGTCAGTGATGCTGGTTTAGTGTCACAAGTTGTCACTTTATTTCTTGAACAGAGTTGGTTACTGTTGGCCGTAACCATGGTGATGGAACAGGAACATCAAAAACTACCTGGTCTCCTGAGCCGCTCTTAGCTCCGCCCCAGAGACCACACGCACGCGCACTAGAGATGCTACAATATGAATAAAATAACTGTGTTATGATGTAGCATTTATTTCGGTGGGTTAATGTGCAATATACATATTTATATGTAACCCACGTACTTTTATTGCAAATAGGAAAAAAAACTACAACTCCCAATACTTCTTGTCACGTGGTTTACGTATGTTACGCGTCACGCACGCACTGCGTCACTTTAGCCAATCACACGCTTGCCGGTTCAATATCAGCTTCCTGTGTGCCTCTCCGGGCACGGGGTCGGGAGAGGCGACAGGACGGCTGAACCAGGTACGCTTTGCAACAAACATCCGCTTTTTAATCATCTTAAATGTCGCCGGTTTTAAACTCGTGTATGTGAATAGACGCTTTATCAACCGCCGCTGATGCTGGACTCGTAGCGCGCAGGAAAACGTGGAATTTGGTGAGTCTGTCTGAGTTGTCTGTCTGTGTCTTCTTGGTGTGATGCATATTGCTTTGATTATCGAGATTTATATATATATATATATATATATATATATATATATTATATATTAATTGCCGTGCCAACAGATTATTTATCTAAACAGGTATTTATTCAAGTGTTTATTTAAATGTATTTGTACAACTGAATGTAATAAGTATTTAATGCATTACTTGTAATTTAAAGAGATGAACCTAGAAGCTAGCTAAATGTTGGGTATTACACTGATGGACCTGTTTATTGATCGCAGGCCAGGTGTGCCCAGTGGGGTACCAGGTGTGCCCAGTGGGGTACCAGAACGAAGGATTAACTTGATGGCGAGCTGAGACCAGCCTGGACCCAGAACCAGAACTGAACACTGAACATTACAAAACTACAAACTTTCCAACATGAGCCACCTGCGGTATGGTAGGGGCTGATTCAGCCGTCCACTCCCACCCGAAAGACACCACACACCTTGCGAACTCTCCCCTCAGTCACAGCGCTATATTTTTGGACAATACAAGAACCCGGTTGCTTCTTTTATGGACATTTGTACTATTTTCATTGAGATTTGCAAGTGTTACTATGAGTGTGTGTGCTTTCTACCATGGATGTCTTGCACTGAACATTATTGAACCTTGGATTGTTATTGATACCACCAGAAATTGAAATATGTTTCAGTATACCATTAGAAATCTGCAGATTGTATATATTGTAAATATTGGTATGTTGGTCACTGTAAATATATAAGGCACAGCCGCACTTTGATTCGCTGGTTTTTGTATTATTACTTACATGCACCTCCCTGAGTCGAACCTTCTGATCTAGCCAAATGGCATATTCTCACATATGCTACATAAGAAAAACATGGCGAGCTAGCCAGGAGGTCATGTTAAGTATATGATACATTGCTAGTTAATTTAATTTCATTCAGACTCACCAAATTAAATCAATGATGAATGTGTTGGACTCACTCGGTGTTAAAATTCCTAACTCCGTGCTAGTGAGCGGGATACCGAATTGTGATTCAGAGGAAGTGGAAGACTTCCTGCTACAATACGGGGCCATAGAACGCGCAGTTAAAGTAGATTCACCCGAAAGTGAATTTCACAAGAAATTAGTGGTTGAGTTTAAAACCGGTTCTGCGTTTGAGTTGTTAACACCTATTCTACCTTACACGTTTAAACCAGAGGAAAATGAATATTGTGTGGAGAGTTTATCCAAGATTTATGCAGCTAATGTAGGTTGTGATAAGACACGGACTTATTTAGCTGACTTAAAAGAAGTGGCAAAATTGTCTGGCCAGGACTTTACTGACGTTTTACAAGAATGAATGACCCAAATAAATGAAGCAGTTGCTGAGATGCGCACTGTTAAACCTGAACGCCCCACAGAATTCAAAATGGCTGATCCCTCAACACCACCACAATACAAAATGGCTGCTGATTCTGAACTGGTTACCACACCTGCTGCACAATCACCATGTCTCCTGCGGATTTGAATCCACCTGGAATACAGAGGTATGTGGTGGAACACATTGTAAAAAGTGACGATGTGCGTTCTTCACACAGATTACGAATGTTTTCCGGAAGAACCCCCCGACCACAGCATGAAGTGGATTACGACGCATGGCGTTCGAGTGTGGATATTATCTTGAAAGACCCTGCTGCATCTGAAATGCAAAGAACACGGCAGATCCTTGACAGCCTACTGCCGCCTGCTGTGGACCTTTTGAAACATCTCGGTGCAGATTTGCCTGCGGAAATATTTATTCAACATTTAGATTCTGCCTTTGGAACTGTACAAGATGGGGAAGAACTTTACATAAAGTTTATGGATACTTTGCAAGATTCTGGTGAGAAGCCATCCGTCTATTTACAGCGACTGCAAGTAACACTTAGTCTTGCTGTAAAGAGGGGAGGAGTAAAACCAAGGGACATCAACAGGCACCTGCTGAGCCAATTCTGCAGGGGATGCTGGGATAATAACCTCATTTCTGAGCTCCAGTTAAAACAGCGGAAATCAAACCCACCTTCTTTTGCGGAGCTGTTGTTACTATTGAGGACTGAAGAAGATCGTGAAGCAAGTAAGGTGCAGAGGATGAAACAACATCTTGGGACATCAAGACGTGTCGCTGCTCAAGCACAGTTCGCCGTCGAAGGAAGTGATGTTTCTGCTGCCCTGTCGACGCTCACCAAGCAAATGGCTGAGGTACAACAGCAACTGGCTGCGCTGACTGTTTCCCGGGTTACCCAGTCCAACCACCACTCATTTACTCCAAGAGTCCAGCAGTCAAGTCAAAATCCCAGACCTGCTCGGACTACATCTTATTCATCGTCTCCAAGCCCCAAGCCTGGATTTTGTTTCCGATGTGGTGAAGATGGACATATACGACCACAGTGTGAGAATCGACCAAATGAAGAGCTTGTAAATACAAAACGTAAACAGTTTAATGAGAGGAAACAGAAATGGCAGCGGTGCCATCAGGCAATCAATGGACATTTAAACTAATCTCAGCTCCTGTGGAGGGACATACAGGAGCTGTGCAGGACCCCCACTGTCCCGCAAAGAAAAGGAATATTCACAGTGTTAATTCACAGCAAACTGGTCCGGGGTTATTACCAAAAATTCCCTGTGGGCTTGTTGGATCCCGATGCACTGCAGAGGTCAGTATTGCTGGTCAAACCCATAAGTGCCTGCTCGACACAGGGTCACAGGTGACCACAGTATCTGCATCCTTTTACAATAAACACCTCTACGAACAACCGATCCAGCCACTCCATGATCTTCTGCAAATTGAGGGTGCTGCTGGACAAACCATTCCATACCTTGGGTACATAGAGCTCTCCGTTGAGTTTTCTAAAGACTTTGTGGGCAAAAAGGAAGTTGTTTCAACACTTTCATTAGTTGTTCCGGATGCAAGCCCACACATCGCAACTCCTATCCTCATTGGCATGAACACACTAGAGACACTATATGGACAGTGCTGTCATTCAGCATTCCAGCCGAATGCCCAGGGTTACAGAGCGGTTTTAAAGACATTACAGCTGTTACAGCAATGCAAGGACTATGGCAAAATAGGCGTTGTGAGACTTAACAACAAGGCACCAGTGTGCGTTCCGGCGGGTCGCACCATTGTCATCGAGGGCTCTGCTAAAGTCTCTTCTCCACCACCCAGCCACAGTGTCCTTTTGCAACGTCCTGCCTCTGCTCTGCCTGGTGGAATATACGTCAGCAGCTGTCTCATCATGCTTCCAGCTCTACCTCCATTTAAGGTTCCGGTAGTAATTTCAAATGAATCCGAATGGGACACTTTTATTCCCCCACTGAGTGTGATCGCTGATTTAGAGGACTATCACTGCATGTTAACCGAACATCAGGTGACAAACCATGCTACAACTCCATCATCCAAATTAAACATCAACTTTGGAGATTCGCCTCTCTCAGCTGAATGGCAAGAGAGGATCACAGAGAGACTAAACACTGTTTCGGAGGTATTTTCTCAACATGACTTAGATTTTGGATGTACCACTACTGTAAAGCATAAGATCCCACTTCACGACTCCACACCGGTGAAGCAGCGTGCTCGGCCAATTCACCCACAGGATATCGAAGCAGTCAGACGCCATCTACGTGACCTTCTTGAGGCCGGAGTCATACAGGAATCTACTTCTCCTTTCTCGTCTCCTGTAGTGGTGGTGAGGAAGAAAAATGGTGATGTACGGTTATGCATAGACTATCGCAAATTGAACCTTCAGACCATTAAAGATGCATATGCTTTACCAAATCTTGAAGAATCATTTTCTGCCCTCACTGGGTCAAAATGGTTCTCCGTGCTGGATCTAAAGAGTGGATACTACCAGATAGAGATGGATGAGGAGGACAAACAGAAAACTGCATTTGTGACCCCCCTTGGGTTTTGGGAGTTTAATCGCATGCCACAAGGGATTACAAATGCACCCAGCACCTTTCAGCGCTTGATGGAGCGATGCATGGGAGATCTCCACCTGAAAGAGGTGCTGGTGTTTATAGACCATTTGATAATTTTTTCTGACACTTTGGAGGAGCATGAGCGAAGGCTTCTTAGAGTTCTTAAGCGATTGGGGGAATATGGACTAAAATGATCACCAGAGAAATGTCGGTTTTTCCAGACATCTGTCCGATACCTGGGACATATAGTATCTGAAAATGGTGTGGAAACAGACCCAGAAAAGATCAAAGCCATAAAAACCTGGCCAATTCCCACGACACTTAAGCAATTAAGATCATTTCTGGGTTTTGCCGGATACTATCGCCGATTTATACGAGACTACGCCGTCATTGCCAAACCACTAAATGACCTGACTCGTGGATACCCACCAGCTCGCAAGTCAAAGAACTCTAGACCACAATCATCACTGTATAGTCCGAACCAGCCATTCGGGGAAAGGTGGACTAGCCAATGTCACGACGCTTTCGACGCACTCATTGTAAAGCTGACCACTGCTCCAGTGCTTGGTTTTGCAAATCCAACTCATCCGTACATTCTCCATACGGACGCTAGTGTGACGGGACTGGGAGCAGCGTTGTACCAGGAGCAGGAGGGGAAGCTTCGGGCCATAGCCTACGCCAGCCGTGGACTGTCGCAAAGTGAAAGCCGTTACCCCGCACATAAACTAGAATTTCTTGCCCTCAAGTGGAGTGTAACGGAAACATTTCAGGATTATCTTTATGGATCAAACTTTACAGTGGTTACTGACAGCAACCCCCTCACCTACCTCCTCACCACTGCTAAACTGGACGCTACAGGACATCGTTGGTTGGCTGCTTTGTCTACCTATTCTTTCAAAATCCAATACCGGGCTGGAACACAGAACAAAGACGCAGATGCTCTCTCCAGACGTCCTCATTGTTCTTCAAGTGACGACATCCTGCAAGACCATGAGATGGTAAATCAATTCATAACTCGGCATGCCGCTGACTTTGAAGTGATTTCAGAAGACATTGTGAATGCCATATGCCAAGGTCATTATGTCCGCTCTACACATGACCAAGGGTTCACTTATGTGGAGTCAATGTCCGTCACAGCTGACACTATTCCGGACGATTATAGCTCTGGAGGTATACACCATTTGCCAGTCATTCCTGCCTTCGATGTTAAAGAAAAGCAACACGCTGACCCATGCATCCGAGAGTTAATCCATCAGCTCGAAACGGGTGAAAAGCCTCCGCCAACCGCAAGGGCTGAACTCCCTGAACTGCCACTCTTGTTAAGAGAATGGTCAAGGATGGAGCTGATGGACGGAGTGTTGTACAGGAAGAGGCGAGATAATGAAAATATTTCGTATCAACTAATTCTCCCTGAAGAACTGCGTCCAGTGGTTCTGAAAAATCTTCATGATGACATGGGTCACATGGGGATTGAACGTACCCTTGACCTGGTACGAACAAGATTTTATTGGCCGAAAATGGCAGCAGATGTGGAGCAAAAGATCAAAAATTGCGGTCGTTGTGTCCGTCGGAAAGCACTGCCTGAAAGAGCTGCTCCACTTGTCAACATTAAAGCAACACGTCCGCTTGAACTTTTGTGTATGGATTTCCTGAGTCTTGAGCCTGACACCAGCAACACCCGTGACATTTTGGTCTTGACTGATCATTTCACAAAATTTGCATTTGCCATCCCCACACCTAACCAAAAAGCAAAGACTGTAGCCAAATGTTTGTGGGAGAATCTCATTATTCATTATGGCATCCCCGAGCGAATTCACACAGACCAGGGGGCAGATTTTGAGTCTAAACTAATTAAAGAATTATGTGAAGTTGCTGGTATTCTCAAGAGTAGAACAACGCCGTACCAGCCACGAGGAAACCCAGTTGAACGATTCAACCGAACACTACTTGCAATGTTGGGAACACTGGAAACAAAACAGAAAACAAAATGGAAGGAATATGTAAAACCACTGGTTCACGCATACAACTGCACCAGGAACGAGGTTACCGGTTTTACCCCATACGAGTTATTAAAGGTTGTGGTGGTGTTATCACATGTTATTAAAGGTTGTGGTGGTGTTATTACACGTTATTAAAGGTTGTGGTGTTGTTATTTCACGGGTCAACTTTTATCACAGAAACATGTTCCATTTAAAGACCTTGTTGACTTAAAAACGGCACAATTCACATGTAAAATGATGAATAAAAATGTTTAAAAATCAAATGTGAGACAAATGTAAAGCAGCATTTTCAGCTGATAAAGTCTGAAGAAGATTGTAACTAGTAGTAGTAGTAGTAGTAGTAGTAGTAGTAGTAGTAGTAGTAGTAGTAGTAGTAGTGGTAGTGGTAGTGGTAGTGGTAGTGGTAGTGGTAGTGGTAGTGGTAGTGGTAGTAGTAGTAGTCTCCAAATGAAATGTTCTCTTCAAATACTTCATTTTCACTCTTTTCTTAAAGTCTGAACCGTGGATCCGCATCAAACTGTACGATGCCACCACCTGCTGGTCTTTACCTCTCGTTGCGTTATCTTCGAGCTGAAGGTGCATTTTTGTCGTTGCTCAAATGAAACTAAACAAAGAGGAGACAATAAACCCGCCGTGGACTTATTCAAACTCCATTTCAAACGACTCACGTGAAACAAACGCTTTGTAAAGGCAGAGGGGGTTTTATTTTGGAAGTTAAGTCAGCCGGAAGTAATTGTAGCTCATGTGACGCGCTGTTTCCTGTTTACTTACGGCTTCTCTCCATGCGCTGTGCACTTGTTTTGATGATCACACTTTAGGGTCCTCTTTCTCTCCTCTGTCCCGGGAAGTCTGTCCTCTGTACCGGGTCTTAAACGGTGGTCCCGGTGAGAGCCATGAGCGCCGTGATCCCGCGCGTGGAGCAGCTGTCCGCTCGCGTGATGCGGGTCCTAGGCTGTAACCCGGGGCCCATGACTCTGCAGGGGACCAACACTTACCTGGTGGGCACCGGGCACAGGTGAGGGGCACTACACCGGGCACAGGAGAGGGGCACTACACCGGGCACAGGTGAGGGGCACTACACCGGGCACAGGTGAGGGGCACTACACCGGGCACAGGAGAGGGGCACTACACCGGGCACAGGTGAGGGGCACTACACCGGGCACAGGCGAGGGGCACTACACCGGGCACAGGCGAGGGGCACTACACCGGGCACAGGAGAGGGGCACTACACCGGGCACAGGAGAGGGGCACTACACCGGGCACAGGCGAGGGGATCTACACCGGGCACAGGCGAGGGGCACTACACCGGGCACAGGAGAGGGGCACTACACCGGGCACAGGTGAGGGGCACTACACCGGGCACAGGAGAGGGGCACTACACCGGGCACAGGTGAGGGGCACTACACCGGGCACAGGTGAGGGGCACTACACCGGGCACAGGAGAGGGGCACTACACCGGGCACAGGTGAGGGGCACTACACCGGGCACAGGCGAGGGGCACTACACCGGGCACAGGCGAGGGGCACTACACCGGGCACAGGAGAGGGGCACTACACCGGGCACAGGAGAGGGGCACTACACCGGGCACAGGAGAGGGGCACTACACCGGGCACAGGCGAGGGGATCTACACCGGGCACAGGCGAGGGGCACTACACCGGGCACAGGAGAGGGGCACTACACCGGGCACAGGAGAGGGGCACTACACCGGGCACAGGCGAGGGGCACTACACCGGGCACAGGCGAGGGGATCTAGACAATGTTCCGTGCTGTCTTTAGGGACCGTCCACAAATGACCGACTTGGACAAAAGTGCAAACAAAGTTTGTTTTCTTGTTGACAAGTACATTAGATAAATACATGTCCACGTGGCGTCAGGACAACTCATTACAAGAGACTCACTATTATATTTCATTATAAATGATACTTTATACATTTATGTTTTTTCTTCAATAACGTTGAGGCCCGTTCACCCCAAACTAATCCAGAATAGTTCTAATTGATGATTAGGATCATGACCCTGACTCTGGCACCAGCAGGAGGCCGGTCCATGTTTAGTCCTGACTCTGGCACCAGCAGGAGGCCGGTCCATGTTTAGTCCTGACTCTGGCACCAGCAGGAGGCCGGTCCATGTTTAGTCCTGACTCTGGCACCAGCAGGAGGCCGCTCCATGTTTAGTCCTGACTCTGGCACCAGCAGGAGGCCGCTCCATGTTTAGTCCTGACTCTGGCACCAGCAGGAGGCCGCTCCATGTTTAGTCCTGACTCTGGCACCAGCAGGAGGCCGGACCATGTTTAGTCCTGACTCTGGCACCAGCAGGAGGCCGGTCCATGTTCAGAGCTGACTCTGGCACCAGCAGGAGGCCGGTCCATGTTCAGAGCTGACTCTGGCACCAGCAGGAGGCCGCTCCATGTTTAGTCCTGACTCTGGCACCAGCAGGAGGCCGCTCCATGTTTAGTCCTGACTCTGGCACCAGCAGGAGGCCGCTCCATGTTTAGTCCTGACTCTGGCACCAGCAGGAGGCCGCTCCATGTTTAGTCCTGACTCTGGCACCAGCAGGAGGCCGCTCCATGTTTAGTCCTGACTCTGGCACCAGCAGGAGGCCGCTCCATGTTTAGTCCTGACTGGCACCAGCAGGAGGCCGGACCATGTTTAGTCCTGACTCTGGCACCAGCAGGAGGCCGGTCCATGTTCAGAGCTGACTCTGGCACCAGCAGGAGGCCGGTCCATGTTCAGAGCTGACTCTGGCACCAGCAGGAGGACGGTCCATGTTTAGTCCTGACTCTGGCACCAGCAGGAGGCCGCTCCATGTTTAGTCCTGACTCTGGCACCAGCAGGAGGCCGCTCCATGTTTAGTCCTGACTCTGGCACCAGCAGGAGGCCGGTCCATGTTTAGTCCTGACTCTGGTACCAGCAGGAGGCCGGTCCATGTTTAGTCCTGACTCTGGCACCAGCAGGAGGCCGCTCCATGTTTAGTCCTGACTCTGGCACCAGCAGGAGGCCGCTCCATGTTTAGTCCTGACTCTGGCACCAGCAGGAGGCCGCTCCATGTTTAGTCCTGACTCTGGCACCAGCAGGAGGCCGCTCCATGTTTAGTCCTGACTCTGGCACCAGCAGGAGGCCGCTCCATGTTTAGTCCTGACTCTGGCACCAGCAGGAGGCCGGACCATGTTTAGTCCTGACTCTGGCACCAGCAGGAGGCCGGTCCATGTTCAGAGCTGACTCTGGCACCAGCAGGAGGCCGGTCCATGTTCAGAGCTGACTCTGGCACCAGCAGGAGGCCGGTCCATGTTTAGTCCTGACTCTGGCACCAGCAGGAGGCCGCTCCATGTTTAGTCCTGACTCTGGCACCAGCAGGAGGCCGCTCCATGTTTAGTCCTGACTCTGGCACCAGCAGGAGGCCGCTCCATGTTTAGTCCTGACTCTGGCACCAGCAGGAGGCCGCTCCATGTTTAGTCCTGACTCTGGCACCAGCAGGAGGCCGCTCCATGTTTAGTCCTGACTCTGGCACCAGCAGGAGGCCGCTCCATGTTTAGTCCTGACTCTGGCACCAGCAGGAGGCCGGTCCATGTTTAGTCCTGACTCTGGCACCAGCAGGAGGCCGCTCCATGTTTAGTCCTGACTCTGGCACCAGCAGGAGGCCGGTCCATGTTTAGTCCTGACTCTGGCACCAGCAGGAGGCCGCTCCATGTTTAGTCCTGACTCTGGCACCAGCAGGAGGCCGCTCCATGTTTAGTCCTGACACATGGACAATATGATCAGAACTCAATATTGTTTGTCGTTTGCTGTGAGTCAGTGTCGTACTTGTGCAAGAGGAGGAGCAAGAGGAGGTGGAGGAGGAGCAAGAGGAGGGGGAGGAGCAGGAGGTGGTGGAGGAGGAGCAGGAGGAGGTGGAGGAGCAGGAGGTGGTCATGGGTTGTCTCTGTGTCCTCAGACGTGTCCTCATTGACACTGGAGAACCCTCTGTCCCCGAGTACGTCTCAAACCTGAAACGAGCTCTGGTCCAGTCCAGCTGCAGCGTCCAGGAGATCCTCATCACTCACTGGCACAGTGACCACAGCGGAGGAGTGGAGGACATCAGGCGTGACATCACAGGTCTGACCCCCTGACCCTCTGACCTTCTCCTCTCCTCCTCTGACCCTCCTCTCCTCCTCTGACCTCTCCTTTCCTCCGTACCTCTCCTCCTCTTCTCCCCTCCTCTGCTCCGCTCCTCCTCTAACCCTCTCTTGCGTCTCCTTTCCTTTTCCAGGTCCGGAGGTGAAAGTGAGTAAACTCCCTCGAGCCGACGGTTCTAAAGAATCGATGGAGAACAAGAATTACACGTATTTAAAAGATGGAGACTTGATTCGAACGGAGGGAGCAACTCTCAAGTATGTAGCTCCTGTCCACCACTGTATGACACTGTCCTGCTCCCTGCTCCTCCCTCAGGGTCCTGCTCCTCCCTCAGGGTCCTGCTCCTCCCTCAGGGTCTTGCTCCTCCCTCAGGGTCCTGCTCCTCCCTCAGGATTCTGCTCCTCCCTCATGGTCATGCTCCTCCCTCAGGGTCCTGCTCCTCCCTCATGGTCCTGCTCCTCCCTCAGGGTCATGCTCCTCCCTCAGGGTCATGCTCCTCCCTCAGGGTCCTGCTCCTCCCTCAGGGTCCTGCTCCTCCCTCAGGGTTCTGCTCCTCCCTCAGGGTTCTGTTCCTCCTCCTCCCTCAGCTCAGGGTTCTGTTCCTCCCTCAGGGTTCTGCTCCTCCCTCAGGGTTCTGCTCCTCCCTCAGGGTTCTGTTCCTCCCTCAGGGTCAGGCTCCTCCCTCAGGGTCATGCTCCTCCCTCAGGGTTCTGTTCCTCCCTCAGGGTTCTGCTCCTCCCTCAGGGTTCTGTTCCCCCTCCTCCCTCCCTCAGGGTCCTGCTCCTCCCTCAGGGTTCTGTTCCTCCCTCAGGGTCAGGCTCCTCCCTCAGGGTCATGCTCCTCCCTCAGGGTTCTGTTCCTCCCTCAGGGTTCTGCTCCTCCCTCAGGGTTCTGTTCCCCCTCCTCCCTCCCTCAGGGTCCTGCTCCTCCCTCAGGGTCCTGCTCCTCCCTCAGGGTCCTGCTCCTCCCTCAGGGTCCTGCTCTTCCCTCAGGATTCTGTTCCTCCCTCAGGATTCTGTTCCTCCCTCAGGGTCATGCTCCTCCCTCAGGGTCATGCTCCTCCCTCAGGGTTCTGCTCCTCCCGCAGGGTTCTGTTCACGCCGGGGCACACAGATGACCACATGTCTCTGCTCCTGGAGGAGGAGGAGGCGCTCTTCTCTGGAGACTGTATTCTGGGCGAAGGCACCGCCGTCTTTGAGGATCTGTACGACTACATGAAGAGCCTGGACGTTCTACTGCAGCAGGGCCCGCAGCTCATCTACCCAGGTCAGTGTGTACCCGGGCCAGGATGTACCCGGGCCAGTGTGTACCTGGTCCAGGATGTACCCGGGCCAGTGTGTACCCGGGCCAGGATGTACCCAGGCCAGGATGTACCCGGGTCAGTGTGTACCCGGGTCAGTGTGTACCCGGGCCAGTGTGTACCCGGGCCAGGGTGTACCCGGGCCAGGGTGTACCCGGGCCAGTGTGTACCCGGGTCAGTGTGTACCCGGGTCAGTATGTACCCGGGTCAGTGTGTACCCGGGTCAGTGTGTACCCCCGGGCCAGTGTCACTTTATAGTTATAAAACATTCTGGGATAAATCTTTATTGATCATTAGATTAAACTCAAATTGTCTCATTTGTGCTGTTGACGTCATCGAACAATTAATCGATCTTTCAGGTTGTAATTATTGAATTTGGAGTTAATTTTATCCACTTTTTAGTCCTTTTTAGAACTGGTCTAGATCTGCTGGTTCTGAAGTGTCCAGTGTAATGTTTCTGGAAAGTTTGGGAACGTTTACACTCGACGTTTTCTGACAGACTGACCGCGCCTGCCCCCTGGTGGTCACTCTGACAGCTCTATCAGACTGACCGCGCCTGCCCCCTGGTGGTCACTCTGACAGCTCTATCAGACTGACCGCGCCTGCCCCCTGGTGGTCACTCTGACAGCTCTATCAGACTGACCGCGCCTGCCCCCTGGTGGTCACTCTGACAGCTCTATGGCTCTACGGACCATCAACAGAGACGAAGGAGCCTTTACTTTGTCTCACACCTGGGACTCGCTCCAGAGACCACCACCAGGGGGCAGCAGCGGTCAGTGGAGAACATCTGATAAAAGACATGACATCATCAGAGTGAATAATAATAACAGCATCACACCGTCGTGTCTCCTCCTCGTCCCGTCGTGTCTCGTCGTGTCTCCTCCTTGTCCCGTCGTGTCTCCTCCTCGTCCCGTCGTGTCTCCTCCTCGTCTCGTCGTGTCTCCTCCTTGTCCCGTCGTGTCTCCTCCTTGTCCCGTCGTGTCTCCTCCTCGTCCCGTCGTGTCTCCTCCTCGTCCCGTCGTGTCTCGTCGTGTCTCCTCCTTGTCCCGTCGTGTCTCCTCCTCGTCCCGTCGTGTCTCCTCCTCGTCTCGTCGTGTCTCCTCCTTGTCCCGTCGTGTCTCCTCCTTGTCCCGTCGTGTCTCCTCCTCGTCCCGTCGTGTCTCCTCCTCGTCTCGTCGTGTCTCCTCCTTGTCCCGTCGTGTCTCCTCCTTGTCCCGTCGTGTCTCCTCCTCGTCCCGTCGTGTCTCCTCCTCGTCCCGTCGTGTCTCGTCGTGTCTCCTCCTCGTCCCGTCGTGTCTCCTCCTCGTCCCGTCGTGTCTCGTCGTGTCTCCTCCTTGTCCCGTCGTGTCTCCTCCTCGTCCCGTCGTGTCTCCTCCTCGTCTCGTCGTGTCTCCTCCTTGTCCCGTCGTGTCTCCTCCTTGTCCCGTCGTGTCTCCTCCTCGTCCCGTCGTGTCTCCTCCTCGTCCCGTCGTGTCTCCTCCTCGTCCCGTCGTGTCTCCTCCTCGTCTCGTCGTGTCTCCTCCTTGTCCCGTCGTGTCTCCTCCTCGTCTCGTCGTGTCTCCTCCTTGTCCCGTCGTGTCTCCTCCTTGTCCCGTCGTGTCTCCTCCTTGTCCCGTCGTGTCTCCTCCTCGTCTCGTCGTGTCTCCTCCTCGTCCCGTCGTGTCTCCTCCTCGTCTCGTCGTGTCTCCTCCTCGTCCCGTCCAGGCCATGGTCCAGTGGTGCAGGACGCCGTGTCAAAGATCCAGATGTACATCGCCCACAGAAACCAGAGAGAGCAGCAGATCCTGAGCATCGTGAAAGACGCCGAGACGGGCCTGACATCCAGCGAACTCGTCAAGCAGGTGTACAAGGTCTGACTGCAACACGCTACACCAGAGCAGTGCCAATAATAGAGCCTTTAAAGAGCTTGTTGTTGTTGTTTTATGGCAGTTGGCATCCGAGTGTTGCATTACCGCCAGACTTTATTCCTTAGACTTTGTGGTGTTTTATGTTGTTGTTGTTTTATGGCGCTTTTATAGAGCTTTTATAGAGCCTTAATAGAACCTGTATAAAGCCTCTATAGAGCCTTTATACAGCGTTTAAAGAGGCTTTATATAGATTTAAAGAGCCTTTATAGAGCTCTATAGCTCTTTATAGAGCTTTTACAATGGAAGAAGAAGAAGAGCTAGTCTCCGGTCTGGGAGAGACGGGAGATGGCGGAGGAGAGTGGATCGGTGGTCGAAGACGTTCTGGACGGCGTGGAGGAGCAGCCTTTTCTGGCTGCACGTGCCCGGAAACGTAAAAAGTCCCTTAGCTCGTCCGAGGGTTCTGGGAATGAGCAGCAGGATGAGGCTGAAGCTATTGATGTCCGGGGTGAGAGCAGAGACTGTAAGGTGATCATAAAGCTTGCACAGGATAGTGCATCCTTTAAGGAGTGGAATTCAGTGGCATTGTCAAAGAGCCTAACTGTAGCTGTGGGAGTGATCAAGAGTGCGAGTGTCCTTAGAGATGGCTCGCTGCTGGTCGTGTGCAAGGACGCGGCTCAGCAACGGAAGGCGATTGGAACTAAACGTCTGGGTGGAAAGGACATTCTTATGTCTGATGCTGAAAGAAACACGGTCAGAGGAGTTATCGTAGGTGTCCCTACGGCGACGTCTGTGGATGAAGTTAAGGAGAATTTGACTGGAGCTAAGGTGGTGGACGCTAGGCGTTTGAAGGTGACCCGGTCTGGGGTAAGATGTGACAGCTTGTCGGTAATGGTAACACTTGAAGGGAGGTGCCTGCCTAGTAAGGTGTTCATTGGGTTCATGTGCCATGACGTTAGGCCATATGTTCCACCGCCCCTGCGTTGCTTTAAGTGCCAGCGCTTTGGGCATATTGCAGCGGTCTGTAGAGGGAGGCAAAGATGTGGTAAATGTGCAGGAGACCACGAGTATGGGAAGTGTGACGTGGGAGCAAAACTGAAGTGCTGTAACTGTGGGGAAGAACATAGCTCTGCCTACGGGGGATGCAGGTTTAGCAAAAGAGCTGCTGAGGTGCATAAAATAAAGGTCTCTCAAGGTATATCCTATGCAGTCAAGAAAGTTTCAAGTAATGAGTTTAGAGTAAATACAGAGAGAGGAGCCAGCGCTGCTCCCAGCCAGGGCGAAATGAGAGAGGCCAGCGTGGCTCCCAAGAAGTGTGAAGGTTTCAAGAGTGGAGGTCCCAAGTGTGCAGGTTCCAGAATTAATGAGAATACCCTGGTTGTGGATAGAGAGGATTTTGTACTCTTTATGGTGGATGTTGTAAACTGTGCTGCTCAGACTCAAAGCAGAACTGAAAGGATCAGGATCATTGCTAAAGCTGCAGGGAGATTCCTTGGAACAAAGGAGCTTGATTGGGCAGATATAGAAAACAGGCTAAAGGCGCTAAATGGGGGTCGGAGTGATGGGGGTCTGCTTTTGGGGAGTCAGGGTGATCAGAGTGACGAGATGGGGGTGGGGGTGGTCTCCTGTCCTCGTCCAGTCTCGTAGACGCACGGCTACCAAGCGGCGACATCAGTGGACATATTAAAGCCTATAGAATGAAGCCTAAAGAATAAAGCTGTACGATGGAAGCACCGAATGTCAAAGAAGGAGAGGAAGGTGAAGAAGAGTCTCCCTGGAATAAAGCCGGTTGGTCTCTGAAACAACAACTATTCTAGTCACAAAGACATATCATGACCTCATGGGCTTTGTAACACCAAAGCAATGGGAGGAGTTCTTTTACGGACTACGACACGTCTGAGGACTACGAAAAGTCTGAGGAATAAAGTCTGGCGGTAATGCAACGCTTGGATGCCAACCGCCATAAAACAACAACAACAACAACAACAACTATTCTAGTCACAAAGACATATCATGACCTCATGGGCTTTGTAACACCAAAGCAATGGGAGGAGTTCTTTTACGGACTACGACACGTCTGAGGACTACGAAAAGTCTGAGGAATAAAGTCTGGCGGTAATGCAACGCTTGGATGCCAACCGCCATAAAACAACAACAACAACAACAACAACTATTCTAGTCACAAAGACATATCATGACCTCATGGGCTTTGTAACACCAAAGCAATGGGAGGAGTACTTTTACGGACTACGACAGTCTGAGGACTACGAAAAGTCTGAGGAATAAAGTCTGGCGGTAATGCAACAATTGGATGCCAACCGCCATAAAACAACAACAACAACAACAAAGCCTCTATAAAGCCTCTATAGAGCTTCTATAGAGCCGTTATAGAGCTTCTATAGAGCCTGTATAGAGCCTGTATAGAGCCTGTATAGAGCCTTTATAGAGCCCTGTCTCTGTGGTGTAGGACACTCCTGAGCACCTGCACAGAGCGGCTGAGCTGAACCTGCTCCATCACCTGCAGAAGCTGCAGAAGGACGGCCTCGTCACTCTGAGTACGACTCAAACATCTCTGTGTTTCTAGATCCTTCCTCACACTTCTCGTCTTTTGTCCTCAGCAAACGCCGTGTGGAAGAGTCGCCTGTGACGTCTCTGACCGCCTACTGACCACCTACTGACCACCTACTGACCGCCAGTGTGTCCACTTGGCTTATGTTCAATTAAAACATTTTGCCTGTAAAGATCATACGTTTGTGTGAATTAATTGTAAATAAGAATCAATATTTTGCTGAATAAACTGGAACAATTTGTCCTTTTATTTTCTTCTTTCACTGATTGGTCCAAAATCCTGCTTTTGTTTACATGTGAGGCTCCTCCCCCTTTAGTCTCAATAGCGCTAAACTATGTTACACGTTTGTCTAATTAGCATAAATACATGATTGCTTCAATATGATTAAAACTATTCAGTTTTATAAAGTAGTGATAGTGGGATTATATGACTTTAAGCCACTCCCCTCAGGCAGGCCACTCCCCTCAGACAGGAGGCCACTCCCCTCTGACAGCTGGTTTATCATTTTATGTGAATGATGAACGAAAACAACAAACTCAATTCTATCCACCTTTAATTTAGGGCCCCCCCCTCTTTCTCTCCGCCCCCCCTCTTTCTCTCCGCCCCCCCCCCCCCTCTTTCTCTCCGCCCCCCCCCCTCTTTCTCTCCGGCCCCCCCCTCTTTCTCTCCCCCCCTCTCTCTCTCTCTGGGCCCCCCCTCTCTCTCTCCGGGCGCCCTCTCTCTTCAGGCCCCCCTCCCTCCGCCCCCCCTCTTTCTCTCCGCCCCCCCCCCTCTTTCTCTCCGCCCCCCCCCCCTCTTTCTCTCCGCCCCCCCTCTTTCTCTCCGCCCCCCCCTCTTTCTCTCCGGCCCCCCCCCTCTTTCTCTCCGCCCCCCCTCTCTCTCTCCGGGCCCCCCCCTCTCTCTCTCTCTGGGCCCCCCCTCTCTCTCTCCGGGCGCCCTCTCTCTTCAGGCCCCCCTCCCTCCGCCGCCCCTGCTCTCGTGTGCGTGCGCCCGTGTGCGCGTGCGCGCTGGCGCGTGCTAATGAGCTGAGGAGGAGGAGGAGGAGGAAGAGCTGAAGCTGGATAAACAGCGCCTGTAACACGGGAACATGGCGGCTCCAGCTGTCGCTCCGTCCCGCTGACTCTGACCCTGTGCACCGGGGCCGCCGCTGCAGGAGCCGGGGGCCAGCGCACACCGGGGGCCGCCGCGCGCACACCGGGCACACCGCCGCGTCTCTCCCCGCTCTCCGCGCACTCATGGCCGGCCGCCGTCGCGTCTCTCTCCGGTAAGCGTCCCGTGTCTCTTAAGTTTGTGCGCGTCCGTGACCGCTGCCGGCTCCGTTACAAACGAGCGCTCCGTTTTACAGCAAATCCCTTCCGTTTATTCCCGTTTTTGTTCATTTTCAAAGACGTTTTTACCGTTATTACGCTCTATTCCACCTTGCGCGGTGCGTTTGCGCTTTTTGACGCGCACTTCAGCAGATTTACGCGTTGCCTCTGGAACTAAACGCGTTGCCACTTTCAAACAAATGAAATAAAACGCGTTTCTTTCCCTCCCGCGCGACAGGCGCGTGACTTTAGAGGAATAAAAGCTTAAATCTTGTGCATATGACGCTTGTAACGTTGGTGTGACGCGTCCTTCCTGCTTTACGCTCCAGAGCGCGTGAAGCCTCCGGCGCGCGCGGCCGTTCAACTTGTTTTACGTGCGTTTTACGTGCGTTTCGAAGCGTTCGTTTGCGCATTCGCAGCGAAAGTCGACGCGTTTTGTCCGCGTTGTTTGCGGCGCGAGGGGAAAAGTGCACGTTTAAAACATTTACATTTCAAAACACCGAGTTTTTATTTGCACTTCCTCAACCGCGCGCGTAAAGGCGGCGTGACACCTGCGCGCCACTTCCGCTCACGGCTGCCAAAGTAAAAGCAAATCAAAGCTGTAAACAAACAAATACAACACATTTATTCCTCGCGTGGGTCATTTTTATGTGAGAGAAGTTATGTAACAGGAAGTGACACGACGGAGTCAGTTATTGATTTGTTGCTGATGTTTATGTTTGTTTTGATGACAGTTCAGTAAAGTTATGTATTTTTGAATCATTTTGAGAATGAGGATGATGAAAAGCTGCTGTTGGACTGATTTTGTCATTTTGTTTTTGCCTTTTCTACTTTTAAAGTATTTCTCATGTGATTCGATGGTCACTTTCAGTGAAATTCTGCCGAAAGGTTTAGAGTTTTGATTTAGAATTGGGCCCCTGTATATTATTTGTACTTTTACTTCACAATCGTAGTACTTCTGCCCCTGTATATTATTTGTACTTTTACCTCACAATCGTAGTACTTCTGCCCCTGTATATTATTTGTACTTTTACTTCACAATCGTAGTACTTCTGCCCCTGTATATTATTTGTACTTTTACTTCACAATCGTAGTACTTCTGCCCCTGTATTTGTGTACTTTTACTTCACAATCGCTCTGGCACATGAAGGGTTAAAGTCGCTGCTGCTTTTGCCGACGCTGCCGTTTCACCAGAGAGTTGTGTAAGTGACTGAAGGAATGTCCTTTTCCTCTCTCTCCCCCCTCCTCTTCTCACCTTACACTTACACACAAGCTACATACATGATACACACATGATACACACATGCTACATACGTGATACATACATGATACACACATGCTACATACGTGATACATACATGATACACACATGCTACATACATGATACACACATGCTACATACGTGATACACACTTGATACACACATGCTACATACGTGATACATACATGATACACACATGCTACATACGTGATACATACATGATACATACATGCTACATACGTGATACATACATGATACACACATGCTACATACGTGATACATACATGATACATACATGATACACACATGCTACATACATGATACACACATGATACATACATGATACACACATGCTACATACATGCTACATACGTGATACATACATGATACACACATGCTACATACGTGATACACACATGCTACATACGTGATACACACATGCTACATACGTGATACACACATGCTACATACGTGATACATACATGATACACACATGCTACATACGTGATACATACATGATACACACATGCTACATACGTGATACATACATGATACACACATGCTACATACGTGATACATACATGATACACACATGCTACATACGTGATACATACATGATACACACATGCTACATACGTGATACATACATGATACACACATGCTACATACGTGATACATACATGATACATACATGATACACACATGCTACATACATGATACACACATGATACATACATGATACACACATGCTACATACATGCTACATACATGATACACACATGCTACATACGTGATACACACATGCTACATACGTGATACATACATGATACACACATGCTACATACATGCTACATACGTGATACATACATGATACACACATGCTACATACGTGATACACACATACTACATACGTGATACACACATGCTACATACGTGATACACACATGCTACATACGTGATACACACATGCTACATACGTGATACACACATGCTACATACGTGATACATACATGATACACACATGCTACATACGTGATACACACATGCTACATACGTGATACATACATGATACACACATGCTACATACGTGATACATACATGCTACATACGTGATACATACATGATACACACATGATATACACGTGCTACATACATGCTACATACATGCTACATACATGCTACAAACATGCTACATACATGATACACACATGCTACATACATGCTACAAACATGATACACACATGCTACAAACGTGCTACATACATGATACACACGTCCTACATACGTGATACATACATGCTACATACGTGATACATACATCATACATACATGATACACACATGCTACATACATGCTACATACATGCTACATACATGCTACATACATGCTACATACATGATACACACATGATACACACATGATACACACATGATACACACATGCTACACACATGCTACACACATGCTACACACATGCTACACACATGATACATACATGATACATACATGATACACACATGACACACACATGCTACATACATGCTACAAACATGCTACATACATGATACACACATGCTACATACATGCTACAAACATGATACATACATGCTACATACATGCTACACACATGCTACAAACATGCTACACACATGCTACATACATGCTACACACATGCTACACACATGCTACACACGATACACACATGCTACACACATGCTACACACATGATACATACATGATACACACATGACACACACATGCTACATACATGATACACACATGCTACACACTTGATACACACATGCTACATACATGATACATACATGATACACCCATGCTACATACATGCTACATACATGATACACACATGCTACACACATGATACATACATGATACACACATGCTACACACATGCTACACATATGCTACATACATGCTACATACATGATACACACATGCAACAAACATGCTACACACATGATACACACATGCTACACACATGCTACACACTTGATACACACATGCTACATACATGATACATACATGATACACCCATGCTACATACATGCTACACACATGCTACACGCATGCTACGCGCATGATACACATGCTACAAACATGATACATGCATGCTACATACATGCTACAAACATGATACATACATGCTACAAACATGATACATACATGCTACACACATGCTACACACATGCTACACAAATGATACACACATGCTACACACATGCTACAAACATCATGCACCATACATGGTACACACATGCTACATACATGGTACAAACATGATACACACATGCTACATACATGCTACAAACATCATACACACATGCTACATACATGCTACATACATGCTACAAACATCATACACACATGCTACATACATGCTACACACATGCTACATACATGCTACAAACATGATACATACATGCTACACACATGATACACACGTGCTATACACGTGCTACATACATGCTACATACACGCTACATACACGCTACATACACGCTACACACGTGCTACACACATGATACACACATGATTCACACATGATACACACATGCTCGGCGTTGATACGAGATTCTGGGTCTCACACTTTTAAGCATAATTTCTTTCCAAATTGCTGATGTTTTCTCCCCGTTTTACCCGACAACACTCAAACGTCACGGACTCTCATCCCTCCTTCCTCTTGTCCCTCTCTCCTCTTTTCTCCTCCTCTCTTTCCTCCCTCCCTCTCCTCCTCTCTCTTCCACTCTCTCTCCCCCCTCTCCTTTTTTTCTCTCTCTCTATCACGTTGCGGTTTCTTTCACGTTGCGGTTTCTTTCACGTTGCGGTTTCTTTCACGTCCAGTGTTTGCTTACGTGCTCCAGTCTTATCAGGGTCTGGAAGTGGCGCCGTGGCCCTTTCTCTCACCTCCTTTCTCCCCTCTCTCTCTCTTTCTCTTTCTCTTTCTCTTTCTCTTTTCTCTCTCCTCCTTTTCTCTCCGTCATGTTGCAGTTTCTTTCACGTCCAGCATTTGCTTACGTTCTCTGGTCTTATCGGGGTCTGGACGCGGCGCCTTCGCTCACTCGTGTGTTTTGGAGTTAACTTTGAGAGTTGCGACACTCGGGTCACGTGACGTTTGGGCCTCTCGCGTCGCTCTGTTTCCACTCACCCGGGGCTTTGTTTTGAACGATTCTCCAGCGCGTGAGATGGTGTCTTTGGTTCTGTGCCGTGTAGAACTGTCGCCATGTCATTAGTTTTCATCAAACATATGACAAACGTGTAGCTCGCCAACATATGACAAACGTGTAGCTCGCCAACATATGACAAACGTGTAGCTCGCACTCGCCAACATATGACAAACGTGTAGCTCGCCAACATATGACAAACCTGTAGCTCGCCAACATATGACAAACCTGTAGCTCGCCAACATATGACAAACCTGTAGCTCGCCAACATATTTAAAGTCCATGTGAAAGAGTTTAAAATGACAGGAAGTGGAGCTGAGTCCCTCTGTAATGTCTTCAGTGTGCAACACAGAGACGGTTTAAACCATGGTTGGACTAAATAAAGGTGTTTTTATGGTATTTTGTCAGATCAGAACTGTTGTGTTTACAGTCTGGTTGCTAGGTAACAGCTGTGGAATGACTTTTGCCTGTGTCATGTTTGTGCTCATGTCCATCTATGAACTTTGCCCCAAAAATTGGGACAAACGGCCAACATTTTTTGTAAAATTCACCACGTTTTAGTGAAATGTGTCAAACGTCTCGTCTTTAAGCTTCTATTTGAGCGTTTGAATTGGAATTAGCCCAGAATTGCAGGATTTCGTTCATTTACATGACATTATTAATTGGGCTGGGTAAACGCTCTTTTTCTGCTCGTTTTTAGGTTGTCGAGGCGCAGAGGTCAGACTCGCTTCATCTGCATCACTGGTTCAGTGCCTAAGTGTGGCCGGTGCAGAGCAGAGGATAAGACGTGCTAAGAACATAACAGGCTTTCACTGCACACGTGCGGCGCAGGTTACCCATGAGCCACCGCGTCGGGCTTCAGAGGTTTAGCTTCTACTCACACTTTAAAATGCTCAGCGGGTTAAAGTTGAAATGAATAACTGACCACAGCTCGGGATGAGACGCCATGTTTGTTGTGGTGCTAAACGTCCTTAGAGATAAATATATAGAGTTAAATGAGCCAAAACATTGTAAAAAGTAGACAAAGCCTGTTTACCAGCTGAGTCACTGCTGGTAAACACATTTATCACTCTAAAGTAGGGCTGGGTATCATGGCCAATTTCCTAAATCGATTTGATTTCGATTCATAACGTCCTGAATCGATTAATCACGATTCAATTCTATTCTATTCAATTCAATCTGCTCTTAAATAATGAAAATGGCTCAACTGTGTTACAAAATGCAAATGTACTTTATTATTTTCTTGTCACCATAAACAGGTTTTAAGTGCAAACTTTTAAATTGGACAGTTTAAACTTCAGCTGTAACAAAACTGTCTCAAGTCTCAAAAGTACAATTTTGAAACATAAAGTCGTTTTTAGAGCTGTTTGTGAGGCTCAGTTCAGTGAGACCTGCATCAGCTGCTGCACCTCCACTGCACCAACCATTATCTGCAGCGTTGTCCGTCACGACTGCTGGGTCTTTGCTGGTCAGCCCCCCACTCCTGTATGACCCCCCCACTCCTGTATGACCCCCCCACTCCTGTATGACCCCCCCACTCCTGTATGGCCCCCCCCACTCCTGTATGACCCCCCCACTCCTGTATGGCCACCCCCCCACTCCTGTATGACCTCCCCACTCCTGTATGACCCCCCCACTCCTGTATGACCTCCCCACTCCTGTATGACCCCCCCACTCCTGTATGGCCCCCCCACTCCTGTATGACCCCCCCACTCCTGTATGGCCACCCCCCCACTCCTGTATGACCCCCCCACTCCTGTATGACCTCCCCACTCCTGTATGACCCCCCCACTCCTGTATGGCCCCCCCACTCCTGTATGGCCCCCCCCACTCCTGTATGACCCCCCCACTCCTGTATGGCCCCCCCACTCCTGTATGGCCCTCCCCACTCCTGTATGACCCCCCACTCCTGTATGCCCCTCCCCCACTCCTGTATGGCCCCCCCCACTCCTGTATGGCCCCCCCACTCCTGTATGACCCCCCCACTCCTGTATGACCCCCCCACTCCTGTATGGCCCCCCCCACTCCTGTATGGCCCCCCCACTCCTGTATGGCCCCCCCACTCCTGTATGCCCCCCCCCCACTCCTGTATGGCCCCCCCCACTCCTGTATGGCCCCCCCACTCCTGTATGACCCCCCCACTCCTGTATGACCCCCCCACTCCTGTATGGCCCCCCCCACTCCTGTATGGCCCCCCCACTCCTGTATGGCCCCCCCACTCCTGTATGGCCCCCCCACTCCTGTATGACCCCCCCCACTCCTGTATGACCCCCCCACTCCTGTATGGCCCCCGTCAACATATTAGCTATATTATTAGGGAGTGTCTACAGAGCCGCGGCAAAACTGCCATGTTATTTTGTGCCGCAGCTCCTGAAACTGCTGCGCTATTTGACCACGCCGTTTTAGACCGCGCCAAGTTAAGGTTAGGGTTATGGTCAGGGTTAGGGTCAGGGTTAGGGTTAGCGTTAGCCATGAGGCCATATGGCAGTGCCGCGGTTCCTGAAACTGCTGGGCCATTTGACCGCGCCGCGGCTCTGCAGCCACGGCCATTATTATTAGCGGTGTGGCTCGTCAGGAGTACAGGTGCGTAAATCTTTGCGACGGCCTCTGTTATCTTTATGACCAGCAGAGAATCGTCTGGTCATGTTAGTGATTCCCTCAGTTTCATTTGTTTTGCCCCGGACGGCTTGTTGTCGGAAGCTAACGTTAGCGTAGTGTGATACCTTATCAAGTGGTTTCTGAGGTTTGTAGTATTTCCACAATAACTGACCTCCGCTTTGCAGATTTTGCAAACCACTTTGGTTTTATCCGGCTCTTTGTTTTAGATCTGAAATGGTTCCAGACGTCAGACTTGAGTTGGGACGGCTGCTGAGCCCAGTTTGACCTGCGTCTTGCAGCTTGACAAGCGGACGTAAACGTGCCACTGCTGCACCTGCACAAGACGACTGGGGTTAACTTCATGGGGGAAAATCGATCTCATGCCTTATGAATCGATATTGCAAAATTTTAATTACATCGATTCAAAATACATTTTTTTACCCAGCCCTACTCTAAATAGTCAGAATACTTATGAAAAACCGCTGAGTTTAGTATTTAGCATCTTAAAGTCAACATTGGTTTAACATTAGGCTAACGCTAACTGGAAATTCTGTGATGACGTCACAATCTTTTACAAAAAGTAAGCAACAACTTTGAATTTCCAAGGGAGAAAATCATTTTTAATTTTAAAAAATGGGAAATATATAATTTTCTTGCCTCAAAAATGAGCTCTTCACAGTAGCAGTTGGCTAAGCTAACAGCGTTAGGGTTACCCAGTTTGTTTATTTTTAATTGTTTCTTTATCTTTTACGCCTCAACAGTAGAATTAGCATTAGCATTAATCAAAATACTACGTGTGTCCAAATGTGCTAATAAATTCCAGTAAAAGCTGGTGGAGTAAAGGCCGGTGGAGTAAAGGCCGGTGGAGTAAAGGCCGGTGGAGTAAAGGCCGGTGGAGTAAAAGCCGGTGGAGTAAAAGCCGGTGGAGTAAAAGCCGGTGGAGTTCTGCGTTTGGTTGACACTGATACAAGCTCAATATTTTCTCTGCTCGCCTCCTGCTGCTCACGCGCCAGCGTTTACACTTTTACACAGCTGTTTGTCCAGAAGACTCTGGACGCCGCTCCGTAGACCTTAACCTCTTCAGCGCTGAGTTCATTCGTCGTGAGGAAACTTCAGTACGTGATCTTCGTGTTGTTGACAGTAAAAGTACAGATACACGGTGTGTACACGTCGCCCTTTACAGTAAAAGTACAGATACACGGTGTGTACACGTCGCCCTTTACAGTAAAAGTACAGATACACGTGTCGTCGCCCTCGTCCCGTGGTGTTCCTCAAGGGTCCATCTTGGGGCCACTTGTTTTTCTGACGTACATATTTCCTTTTGGTCGAATTGTAAATCATTTTAAACATGTTTCCTACTTCCTGCTTTTTTTTTACCCCTGTGTGGTCACTGTCCCCGTGTGGTCACTGTCCCCGTGTGGTCACTGCCCCGTGTGGTCACTGTCCCCGTGTGGTCACTGTCCCCGTGTGGTCACTGTCCCCGTGTGGTCACTGCCCCGTGTGGTCAACAACAGTTTTGACCATTTACAGAACATGACTAAACTTCAAATACTGATCTCAGAAATGATTCTCCGTCATTGTTTCTTTTAGACTTTTGTAACTCTCTTTTAGCCCCGGGTCAGACTCAGAGCCCCGGGTCAGACGCAGAGCCCCGGGTCAGACTCAGAGCCCCGGGTCAGACTCAGAGCCCCGGGTCAGACGCAGAGCCCCGGGTCAGACTCAGAGCCCCGGGTCAGACTCAGAGCCCCGGGTCAGACGCAGAGCCCCGGGTCAGACTCAGAGCCCCGGGTCAGACTCAGAGCCCCGGGTCAGACTCAGAGCCCCGGGTCAGACTCAGAGCCCCGGGTCAGACTCAGAGCCCCGGGTCAGACGCAGAGCCCCGGGTCAGACTCAGAGCCCCGGGTCAGACTCAGAGCCCCGGGTCAGACTCAGAGCCCCGGGTCAGACTCAGAGCCCCGGGTCAGACTCAGAGCCCCGGGTCAGACGCAGAGCCCCGGGTCAGACTCAGAGCCCCGGGTCAGACTCAGAGCCCCGGGTCAGACTCAGAGCCCCGGGTCAGACTCAGAGCCCCGGGTCAGACTCAGAGCCCCGGGTCAGACGCAGAGCCCCGGGTCAGACTCAGAGCCCCGGGTCAGACGCAGAGCCAGGAGTTTATTTACCCCAGATGCCCGTTCTGCAGTGTGTGTTTACCCCGGTCGGATTATGAAGCCTGTTCCCTGTCGAGCGTGTGCAGAGAGGAGAGGCGGGGCTTATGCCAGTGTGGGCGGGGCCAGAGCAGGTGGGGGGAGGGGCTAGTTTAATCCTCTGTGTGAAACTCCCATGGTTCTGAACACGACTCCTGCTCGAGTCTGACGACGGCGGCGACGGCGGCGGCGACGGCGACAACATGACAAAACTAATGTTTTTGGCCTTTCGTGTACTCGATGATCACGTCTTTGTGTTGAAAAACGGCACCACTTTATGAACATTTTCTGAACAAATGATCCACATTTGTGATTATTTAAAGCCCCTCTATGTAACTTTGTGTACTAACCACACTGTAGAAGAGTTTAGCCAAAGGTACGAGTCAGGTTTGTGGAGAGGCGAGCGCATTCAGAGTAAAAGGATTTTTACGGGTTTTTCCAACGTTTTTAAAGTGTAACAAGAACAACCAAAATGAAAACTGTGCTTTATTTTCATCTCTGTGACTTTGTGTTTTTTGTTCTTAAAGTTCACGTGAAGCTTTTTGTAATAATGACAAAATAACTGTAATTGTGCTGTAAAAATACTGTAATTATGGGAGTAAAGGACCTGAAATATTGATCACAGTTTTACTTTTGTGACTCTTTCAGTTTGTGAGGAAAAATCTGAGTTCAAAATGCCAGGAAGACGAGCTGAGTCCCTCTGTGATGTCATCAGTGTGCGACACAGTTTAGACCATCGCTGGACTAAATAAAGGTGTTTTATGTATAATATATATATTCTTATATATTATACATTATAAGTATATGATACTTATACATCAGTATAAGTATCAGGCGTCGGACCCAGAATACTGCCAGATCACTTTCCCCGTGTATTTGTACTGCACATACTTTAAAGTACTTTCCCTGTTTATTTGTACTGCACATACTTTGGAGTACTTTCCCCGTGTATTTGTACTGCACATACTTTGGAGTACTTTCCCCGTGTATTTGTACTGCACATACTTTGGAGTACTTTCCCCGTGTATTTGTACTGCACATACTTTGGAGTACTTTCCCCGTGTACAGTATTTGTACTGCACATACTTTAAAGTACTTTCCCTGTTTATTTGTACTGCACATACTTTGGAGTACTTTCCCTGTGTATTTGTACTGCACATACTTTGGAGTACTTTCCCTGTGTATTTGTACTGCACATACTTTGGAGTACTTTCCCCGTGTATTTGTACTGCACATACTTAGTTATTGTGCGCGTGGACTTTGACTCGTTCTGTCTGAGTCAGTGGACCACGGCTGAAAGAACTCTGCTCCGTCAGCACAAAGCTACACCACACACTTACCCACAATCCCCTCTGTCACCTCCTGCTTACCCACAATCCCCTCTGTCACCTCCTGCTTACCCACAATCCCCTCTGTCACCTCCTGCTTACCCACAATCCCCTCTGTCACCTCCTGCTTACCCACAATCCCCTCTGTCTCCTCCTGCTTACCCACAATCCCCTCTGTCTCCTCCTGCTTACCCACAATCCCCTCTGTCTCCTCCTGCTTACCCACAATCCCCTCTGTCTCCTCCTGCTTACCCACAATCCCCTCTGTCTCCTCCTGCTTACCCACAATCCCCTCTGTCTCCTCCTGCTTACCCACAATCCCCTCTGTCTCCTCCTGCTTACCCACAATCCCCTCTGTCTCCTCCTGCTTACCCACAATCCCCTCTGTCTCCTCCTGCTTACCCACAATCCCCTCTGTCACCTCCTGCTTACCCACAATCCCCTCTGTCTCCTCCTGCTTACCCACAATCCCCTCTGTCTCCTCCTGCTTACCCACAATCCCCTCTGTCTCCTCCTGCTTACCCACAATCCCCTCTGTCTCCTCCTGCTTACCCACAATCCCCTCTGTCTCCTCCTGCTTACCCACAATCCCCTCTGTCTCCTCCTGCTTACCCACAATCCCCTCTGTCTCCTCCTGCTTACCCACAATCCCCTCTGTCTCCTCTGACTCCTCGTTTGTCATCGAAGCTGAAACAGTTTTTGTGACGGAGCAAAGTCAGAATCAGCTCAATGTTATTGATCCTCAATCAATCTGTCACATTACATCACAGTAAACCAGGACTAAACCAGGACTAAACCAGGACTAAACCAGGACTAAACCAGGACTAAACCAGGACTAAACCAGGTCTAAACCAGGACTAAACCAGGACTAAACCAGGACTAAACCAGGTCTAAACCAGGACTAAACCAGGACTAAACCAGGACTAAACCAGGACTAAACCAGGTCTAAACCAGGACTAAACCAGGACTAAACCAGGACTAAACCAGGACTAAACCAGGACTAAACCAGGACTAAACCAGGACTAAACCAGGTCTAAACCAGGACTAAACCAGGTCTAAACCAGGACTAAACCAGGTCTAAACCAGGACTAAACCAGGACTAAACCAGGACTAAACCAGGACTAAACCAGGACTAAAGCAGGACTAAACCAGGTCTAAACCAGGACTAAACCAGGTCTAAACCAGGACTAAACCAGGTCTAAACCAGGACTAAACCAGGACTAAACCAGGACTAAACCAGGTCTAAACCAGGACTAAACCAGGTCTAAACCAGGACTAAACCAGGTCTAAACCAGGACTAAACCAGGACTAAACCAGGACTAAACCAGGTCTAAACCAGGACTAAACCAGGTCTAAACCAGGACTAAACCAGGACTAAACCAGGTCTAAACCAGGACTAAACCAGGACTAAACCAGGTCTAAACCAGGTCTAAACCAGGACTAAACCAGGTCTAAACCAGGTCTAAACCAGGTCTAAACCAGGACTAAACCAGGACTAAACCAGGACTAAACCAGGTCTAAACCAGGACTAAACCAGGTCTAAACCAGGTCTAAACCAGGTCTAAACCAGGTCTAAACCAGGTCTAAACCAGGACTAAACCAGGTCTAAACCAGGACTAAACCAGGTCTAAACCAGGACTAAACCAGGACTAAACCAGGTCTAAACCAGGTCTAAACCAGGACTAAACCAGGACTAAACCAGGACTAAACCAGGTCTAAACCAGGACTAAACCAGGTCTAAACCAGGACTAAACCAGGTCTAAACCAGGACTAAACCAGGTCTAAACCAGGTCTAAACCAGGACTAAACCAGGACTAAACCAGGTCTAAACCAGGACTAAACCAGGTCTAAACCAGGACTAAACCAGGACTAAACCAGGTCTAAACCAGGTCTAAACCAGGACTAAACCAGGACTAAACCAGGACTAAACCAGGACTAAACCAGGACTAAACCAGGTCTAAACCAGGTCTAAACCAGGACTAAACCAGGACTAAACCAGGTCTAAACCAGGTCTAAACCAGGACTAAACCAGGACTAAACCAGGTCTAAACCAGGACTAAACCAGGTCTAAACCAGGTCTAAACCAGGACTAAACCAGGACTAAACCAGGTCTAAACCAGGACTAAACCAGGTCTAAACCAGGACTAAACCAGGTCTAAACCAGGTCTAAACCAGGTCTAAACCAGGACTAAACCAGGTCTAAACCAGGTCTAAACCAGGTCTAAACCAGGACTAAACCAGGTCTAAACCAGGACTAAACCAGGTCTAAACCAGGTCTAAACCAGGTCTAAACCAGGACTAAACCAGGTCTAAACCAGGACTAAACCAGGACTAAACCAGGTCTAAACCAGGACTAAACCAGGACTAAACCAGGTCTAAACCAGGACTAAACCAGGACTAAACCAGGTCTAAACCAGGACTAAACCAGGTCTAAACCAGGACTAAACCAGTTCTAAACCAGGACTACTAAACCAGGACTAAACCAGGTCTAAACCAGGACTAAACCAGGACTAAACCAGGACTAAACCAGGTCTAAACCAGGTCTAAACCAGGTCTAAACCAGGTCTAAACCAGGACTAAACCAGGACTAAACCAGGACTAAACCAGGACTAAACCAGGTCTAAACCAGGTCTAAACCAGGTCTAAACCAGGACTAAACCAGGACTAAACCAGGACTAAACCAGGACTAAACCAGGTCTAAACCAGGTCTAAACCAGGACTAAACCAGGTCTAAACCAGGACTAAACCAGGTCTAAACCAGGTCTAAACCAGGTCTAAACCAGGTCTAAACCAGGTCTAAACCAGGTCTACTAAACCAGGTCTAAACCAGGACTAAACCAGGTCTAAACCAGGTCTAAACCAGGACTAAACCAGGACTAAACCAGGACTAAACCAGGACTAAACCAGGACTAAACCAGGTCTAAACCAGGTCTAAACCAGGACTAAACCAGGTCTAAACCAGGTCTAAACCAGGTCTAAACCAGGACTAAACCAGGACTAAACCAGGACTAAACCAGGACTAAACCAGGTCTAAACCAGGTCTAAACCAGGTCTAAACCAGGACTAAACCAGGTCTAAACCAGGACTAAACCAGGACTAAACCAGGACTAAACCAGGTCTAAACCAGGACTAAACCAGGTCTAAACCAGGACTAAACCAGGTCTAAACCAGGACTAAACCAGGACTAAACCAGGACTAAACCAGGACTAAACCAGGACTAAACCAGGTCTAAACCAGGACTAAACCAGGTCTAAACCAGGACTAAACCAGGACTAAACCAGGTCTAAACCAGGACTAAACCAGGACTAAACCAGGTCTAAACCAGGTCTAAACCAGGACTAAACCAGGTCTAAACCAGGTCTAAACCAGGTCTAAACCAGGACTAAACCAGGACTAAACCAGGTCTAAACCAGGACTAAACCAGGTCTAAACCAGGTCTAAACCAGGACTAAACCAGGTCTAAACCAGGACTAAACCAGGTCTAAACCAGGACTAAACCAGGTCTAAACCAGGACTAAACCAGGACTAAACCAGGACTAAACCAGGACTAAACCAGGACTAAACCAGGTCTAAACCAGGACTAAACCAGGTCTAAACCAGGACTAAACCAGGTCTAAACCAGGTCTAAACCAGGACTAAACCAGGACTAAACCAGGTCTAAACCAGGACTAAACCAGGTCTAAACCAGGACTAAACCAGGACTAAACCAGGTCTAAACCAGGACTAAACCAGGACTAAACCAGGACTAAACCAGGTCTAAACCAGGTCTAAACCAGGACTAAACCAGGACTAAACCAGGTCTAAACCAGGTCTAAACCAGGACTAAACCAGGACTAAACCAGGTCTAAACCAGGACTAAACCAGGTCTAAACCAGGTCTAAACCAGGACTAAACCAGGACTAAACCAGGTCTAAACCAGGACTAAACCAGGTCTAAACCAGGACTAAACCAGGTCTAAACCAGGTCTAAACCAGGTCTAAACCAGGACTAAACCAGGTCTAAACCAGGTCTAAACCAGGACTAAACCAGGACTAAACCAGGACTAAACCAGGTCTAAACCAGGACTAAACCAGGTCTAAACCAGGACTACTAAACCAGGACTAAACCAGGACTAAACCAGGTCTAAACCAGGTCTAAACCAGGACTAAACCAGGACTAAACCAGGACTAAACCAGGACTAAACCAGGACTAAACCAGGTCTAAACCAGGACTAAACCAGGTCTAAACCAGGACTACTAAACCAGGACTAAACCAGGTCTAAACCAGGACTAAACCAGGACTAAACCAGGTCTAAACCAGGTCTAAACCAGGTCTAAACCAGGTCTAAACCAGGACTAAACCAGGACTAAACCAGGTCTAAACCAGGTCTAAACCAGGTCTAAACCAGGTCTAAACCAGGACTAAACCAGGACTAAACCAGGACTAAACCAGGACTAAACCAGGACTAAACCAGGTCTAAACCAGGTCTAAACCAGGACTAAACCAGGACTAAACCAGGTCTAAACCAGGACTAAACCAGGTCTAAACCAGGTCTAAACCAGGTCTAAACCAGGTCTAAACCAGGTCTACTAAACCAGGACTAAACCAGGTCTAAACCAGGACTAAACCAGGTCTAAACCAGGTCTAAACCAGGACTAAACCAGGACTAAACCAGGACTAAACCAGGTCTAAACCAGGTCTAAACCAGGACTAAACCAGGTCTAAACCAGGTCTAAACCAGGTCTAAACCAGGACTAAACCAGGACTAAACCAGGTCTAAACCAGGACTAAACCAGGTCTAAACCAGGTCTAAACCAGGACTAAACCAGGTCTAAACCAGGACTAAACCAGGTCTAAACCAGGTCTAAACCAGGACTAAACCAGGTCTAAACCAGGACTAAACCAGGACTAAACCAGGACTAAACCAGGACTAAACCAGGACTAAACCAGGACTAAACCAGGACTAAACCAGGTCTAAACCAGGTCTAAACCAGGTCTAAACCAGGTCTAAACCAGGACTACTAAACCAGGTCTAAACCAGGACTAAACCAGGACTAAACCAGGTCTAAACCAGGTCTAAACCAGGTCTAAACCAGGACTAAACCAGGACTAAACCAGGACTAAACCAGGACTAAACCAGGACTAAACCAGGTCTAAACCAGGTCTAAACCAGGACTAAACCAGGTCTAAACCAGGTCTAAACCAGGACTAAACCAGGTCTAAACCAGGACTAAACCAGGACTAAACCAGGACTAAACCAGGTCTAAACCAGGTCTAAACCAGGTCTAAACCAGGACTACTAAACCAGGACTAAACCAGGACTAAACCAGGTCTAAACCAGGACTAAACCAGGTCTAAACCAGGACTAAACCAGGACTAAACCAGGTCTAAACCAGGACTAAACCAGGTCTAAACCAGGTCTAAACCAGGTCTACACCAGGTCTACACCAGGACTAAACCAGGACTAAACCAGGTCTAAACCAGGTCTAAACCAGGACTAAACCAGGTCTAAACCAGGTCTAAACCAGGTCTAAACCAGGACTAAACCAGGACTAAACCAGGACTAAACCAGGACTAAACCAGGACTAAACCAGGTCTAAACCAGGACTAAACCAGGACTAAACCAGGTCTAAACCAGGACTAAACCAGGTCTAAACCAGGTCTAAACCAGGTCTAAACCAGGACTAAACCAGGACTAAACCAGGTCTAAACCAGGACTAAACCAGGACTAAACCAGGTCTAAACCAGGACTAAACCAGGTCTAAACCAGGTCTAAACCAGGTCTAAACCAGGTCTAAACCAGGACTAAACCAGGTCTAAACCAGGACTAAACCAGGACTAAACCAGGTCTAAACCAGGTCTAAACCAGGTCTAAACCAGGACTAAACCAGGACTAAACCAGGTCTAAACCAGGTCTAAACCAGGACTAAACCAGGACTAAACCAGGTCTAAACCAGGACTAAACCAGGTCTAAACCAGGACTAAACCAGGACTAAACCAGGACTAAACCAGGACTAAACCAGGTCTAAACCAGGACTAAACCAGGTCTAAACCAGGACTAAACCAGGTCTAAACCAGGACTAAACCAGGACTAAACCAGGTCTAAACCAGGACTAAACCAGGACTAAACCAGGTCTAAACCAGGTCTAAACCAGGACTAAACCAGGTCTAAACCAGGTCTAAACCAGGTCTAAACCAGGACTAAACCAGGACTAAACCAGGACTAAACCAGGTCTAAACCAGGACTAAACCAGGTCTAAACCAGGTCTAAACCAGGACTAAACCAGGTCTAAACCAGGACTAAACCAGGTCTAAACCAGGACTAAACCAGGTCTAAACCAGGACTAAACCAGGACTAAACCAGGACTAAACCAGGACTAAACCAGGTCTAAACCAGGTCTAAACCAGGACTAAACCAGGTCTAAACCAGGACTAAACCAGGTCTAAACCAGGACTAAACCAGGTCTAAACCAGGACTAAACCAGGACTAAACCAGGTCTAAACCAGGACTAAACCAGGACTAAACCAGGTCTAAACCAGGTCTAAACCAGGACTAAACCAGGACTAAACCAGGACTAAACCAGGACTAAACCAGGACTAAACCAGGTCTAAACCAGGTCTAAACCAGGACTAAACCAGGACTAAACCAGGTCTAAACCAGGTCTAAACCAGGACTAAACCAGGACTAAACCAGGTCTAAACCAGGACTAAACCAGGTCTAAACCAGGTCTAAACCAGGACTAAACCAGGACTAAACCAGGTCTAAACCAGGACTAAACCAGGTCTAAACCAGGACTAAACCAGGTCTAAACCAGGTCTAAACCAGGTCTAAACCAGGACTAAACCAGGTCTAAACCAGGTCTAAACCAGGTCTAAACCAGGACTAAACCAGGACTAAACCAGGACTAAACCAGGTCTAAACCAGGACTAAACCAGGTCTAAACCAGGACTAAACCAGGTCTAAACCAGGACTACTAAACCAGGACTAAACCAGGACTAAACCAGGTCTAAACCAGGACTAAACCAGGACTAAACCAGGTCTAAACCAGGACTAAACCAGGTCTAAACCAGGACTAAACCAGGTCTAAACCAGGACTACTAAACCAGGACTAAACCAGGTCTAAACCAGGACTAAACCAGGACTAAACCAGGACTAAACCAGGTCTAAACCAGGACTAAACCAGGACTAAACCAGGTCTAAACCAGGACTAAACCAGGTCTAAACCAGGACTAAACCAGGTCTAAACCAGGACTACTAAACCAGGACTAAACCAGGTCTAAACCAGGACTAAACCAGGTCTAAACCAGGACTAAACCAGGTCTAAACCAGGTCTAAACCAGGTCTAAACCAGGTCTAAACCAGGTCTAAACCAGGACTAAACCAGGACTAAACCAGGTCTAAACCAGGTCTAAACCAGGTCTAAACCAGGACTAAACCAGGACTAAACCAGGACTAAACCAGGTCTAAACCAGGTCTAAACCAGGACTAAACCAGGTCTAAACCAGGACTAAACCAGGTCTAAACCAGGACTAAACCAGGTCTAAACCAGGTCTAAACCAGGTCTAAACCAGGTCTACTAAACCAGGTCTACTAAACCAGGTCTAAACCAGGACTAAACCAGGACTAAACCAGGACTAAACCAGGACTAAACCAGGTCTAAACCAGGTCTAAACCAGGACTAAACCAGGACTAAACCAGGTCTAAACCAGGTCTAAACCAGGTCTAAACCAGGACTAAACCAGGACTAAACCAGGTCTAAACCAGGACTAAACCAGGTCTAAACCAGGACTAAACCAGGTCTAAACCAGGACTAAACCAGGTCTAAACCAGGTCTAAACCAGGACTAAACCAGGTCTAAACCAGGACTAAACCAGGTCTAAACCAGGACTAAACCAGGACTAAACCAGGACTAAACCAGGACTAAACCAGGACTAAACCAGGTCTAAACCAGGTCTAAACCAGGTCTAAACCAGGTCTAAACCAGGTCTAAACCAGGACTACTAAACCAGGTCTAAACCAGGACTAAACCAGGACTAAACCAGGTCTAAACCAGGTCTAAACCAGGTCTAAACCAGGACTAAACCAGGACTAAACCAGGACTAAACCAGGACTAAACCAGGACTAAACCAGGACTAAACCAGGACTAAACCAGGTCTAAACCAGGTCTAAACCAGGACTAAACCAGGACTAAACCAGGACTAAACCAGGACTAAACCAGGACTAAACCAGGTCTAAACCAGGTCTAAACCAGGACTACTAAACCAGGACTAAACCAGGACTAAACCAGGTCTAAACCAGGTCTAAACCAGGACTAAACCAGGTCTAAACCAGGACTAAACCAGGACTAAACCAGGTCTAAACCAGGACTAAACCAGGTCTAAACCAGGTCTAAACCAGGTCTAAACCAGGTCTACACCAGGTCTACACCAGGTCTACACCAGGACTAAACCAGGACTAAACCAGGTCTAAACCAGGTCTAAACCAGGACTAAACCAGGTCTAAACCAGGTCTAAACCAGGTCTAAACCAGGACTAAACCAGGACTAAACCAGGACTAAACCAGGACTAAACCAGGACTAAACCAGGTCTAAACCAGGACTAAACCAGGACTAAACCAGGTCTAAACCAGGACTAAACCAGGTCTAAACCAGGTCTAAACCAGGTCTAAACCAGGTCTAAACCAGGACTAAACCAGGACTAAACCAGGTCTAAACCAGGTCTAAACCAGGACTAAACCAGGACTAAACCAGGTCTAAACCAGGACTAAACCAGGTCTAAACCAGGACTAAACCAGGTCTAAACCAGGTCTAAACCAGGACTAAACCAGGACTAAACCAGGTCTAAACCAGGACTAAACCAGGTCTAAACCAGGACTAAACCAGGTCTAAACCAGGACTAAACCAGGTCTAAACCAGGACTACTAAACCAGGACTAAACCAGGACTAAACCAGGTCTAAACCAGGACTAAACCAGGACTAAACCAGGTCTAAACCAGGACTAAACCAGGACTAAACCAGGACTAAACCAGGACTAAACCAGGTCTAAACCAGGACTAAACCAGGTCTAAACCAGGACTAAACCAGGTCTAAACCAGGTCTAAACCAGGACTAAACCAGGTCTAAACCAGGTCTAAACCAGGTCTAAACCACGTCTAAACCAGGTCTAAACCAGGACTAAACCAGGTCTAAACCAGGACTAAACCAGGACTAAACCAGGTCCAAACCAGGTCTAAACCAGGACTACTAAACCAGGACTAAACCAGGACTAAACCAGGACTAAACCAGGTCTAAACCAGGACTAAACCAGGACTAAACCAGGTCTAAACCAGGACTAAACCAGGACTAAACCAGGTCTAAACCAGGTCTAAACCAGGACTAAACCAGGACTAAACCAGGACTAAACCAGGACTAAACCAGGTCTAAACCAGGACTAAACCAGGTCTAAACCAGGTCTAAACCAGGTCTAAACCAGGTCTAAACCAGGACTAAACCAGGACTAAACCAGGTCTAAACCAGGTCTAAACCAGGACTACTAAACCAGGACTAAACCAGGACTAAACCAGGACTACTAAACCAGGACTAAACCAGGTCTAAACCAGGACTAAACCAGGTCTAAACCAGGACTAAACCAGGACTAAACCAGGTCTAAACCAGGTCTAAACCAGGTCTAAACCAGGACTAAACCAGGACTAAACCAGGACTAAACCAGGACTAAACCAGGTCTAAACCAGGTCTAAACCAGGACTACTAAACCAGGACTAAACCAGGTCTAAACCAGGACTAAACCAGGTCTAAACCAGGTCTAAACCAGGACTAAACCAGGTCTAAACCAGGTCTAAACCAGGTCTAAACCAGGACTAAACCAGGACTAAACCAGGTTTAAACCAGGTCTAAACCAGGACTAAACCAGGTCTAAACCAGGTCTAAACCAGGTCTAAACCAAGACTAAACCAGGTCTAAACCAGGTCTAAACCAGGACTAAACCAGGTCTAAACTGCTAATGCTGGATGTTCTCTTCCTGCAGGTGGCGATAGAGAGAGAGATGAGCAGTGGGGGGCGGAGCCCGGAGCCTCTCAGGGCCGAGTCCCTGAAGAGGAAGGACTGTCCCTCTGAGCTGCAGGGGCCCAGGTACAACCACACACAAGCCCTGGTCCCCGCTCAGTCTGAAGGCTCCAGGGGGAGGAGCTTCACAGCACAGCCAGATGATTGGACGAGAGAGAATGCAGACTCAGGCTAAAAGAGACAAATAGCAGAGAAACACAAAAGAATCATTCGTCTCCAAACTTTGACTTGATCTCGTGCTAAAGTGCTGTGTTTCCCCTGACGCTAACGACTATGTGGAGCCTTAGCAACACAAAGCTAGCAAAGCGCGTTAGCAACACAGAGCTAGCAAAGCATGTTAGCAACAGCTGTTTCCTATTTCTGGCCGCACGGCTCTCGCTTTGTCAAGAGTCACAATCTGATATTTCCAGGTCATAATGCGTCTGTCATTAGCGTTAGCATTAGCATTAGCATTAGCATGACATAAAGCCAGGTTCAAACGCGGCGTAGAGGCTTTAGCCACGCCCTTCACATGCAGAGAAGTCAAAGAAATGAGGCTTTTACGTTTTAAAAAACACTGTCTGATCTGAGCCCTTCTTCACCTCCTTTTCGCCTCCTTATTCACCTCCTTCTTCACCTTCTTCTTTGCCTCCTTCTTCACGTTGTTCTTCACCTCCTTCACCTCCTCCTTTACCTCCTTCTTCACCTCCTTCGCCTCATCCTTCACCTCCTTCACTGCCTTCTTCACCTCCTCCTTCACCTCATTCTTCGCCTCCTTCTGCACCTCCTTCTCCTGCACCTCCTCCTTCACCTCCTCCTTCTTGGCCTCCTTCTTCACCTCCTCAGTCCAAAGCGCAGCGCCGAGAGGAGGAACCGGGAGCAGGAGAACAAGTACATCGAGGAGCTCGCTGAGTTGATCTTCTTCAACATGAAGGACATGGACGACCTGAACGTGAAGCCGGACAAATGTGCCATTCTCAAGGAGACGGTCAAGCAGATCCGCCAGATCAAGGAGCGAGGTACGGTCAGGTCACTCACGGTCACTCACGGTCACTCACGGTCACTCACGGTCACTCACGGTCACTCGTCGTCACTTACAGCTGCTGCCGCACGCTCACTCATGGTCACTCAGAAAGAGAGAAAGAGAAAGACAGTAAATATATACACATATATACAGACAGTTCTACAACATCCAGAGACTTTAGGTCAGGATCTTATCCCCGGTGCCACTGAGGAGCCACTGAGGAGCCACTGAGGAGCCACTGAGGAGCCACTGAGGAGCCACTGAGGAGCCACTGAGGAGCCACTGAGGAGCCACTGAGGAGCCACTGAGGAGCCACAACCTGAGTTTTCAGGCTCTGCTTCCTCAGTCTCTGCTTCCTCAGTCTCTGCTTCCTCAGTCTCTGCTTCCTCTTCAGAAGACGTAACAGTGGGATTAAGGAGGTCCTCAGAGTCCTTCCACCGTCCGGCGACCTCCGGAGGTCAGGTCGAGGTCAGCAGGTCTCCCCCCGCACCGTAAACAGTGTTGAAGAAGCACTGCGTCCCCTTGGTTTGCCAGAATGTCTTTGAAGTCCTCCTCCATGGCCTCCACAAACTCCTCCACAAACTCCTCCACAAACTCCTCCACAAACTCCTCCCAGCTCCGGGTTTTTGCCTCTGTGACATCACAAGCTGCACCCGCCTGGCCTGTCGATACCTGTCAATGACCTCAGGAGTCCTACAGGCCAAAGAGGCCTGTGTTGTCAGGATTATTACTTGTTTCTGGTGTAATTTAGAGGGATTGTGTTCCTTGTTTACAGTCTGGTTGCTAGGTAACCCTGTTATGTTGCAGAGAAAGCCGCAGAGGTGGATGCAGAGGAGGTGCAGAAGGCCGACGTCTCGTCCACTGGACAAACGGTCATCGACAAAGACGCTCTGGGACCCATGATGCTCGAGGTATTCGACACAGCCCCGCCCATCGACACAGCCCCGCCCATCGACACAGCCCCGCCCATCGACACAGCCCCGCCCATCGAAACAGACTTAAACACAAGGGTTAGGAGGAGAGGAGGAGGAGGCACAAAATAACATGGCAGTTTTGACTGCGGCTCTGTAGACACTCCCTAAAACTATAACATAGTAGGACTGCCACTGGTCCTACAATGATATAGTATATTCCAGGATTTTGAAACAGGGATGGGCAGAGGGGTTCAGGGGGTCAGGGGTTCAGGGGGTCAGGGGGTCCACACCCTGGAAAATGTGAAAATAACACATCCCATTTCCAGTCATTTGGTGCTTTTTTAAGGGTTTCTTGCAAGTCGGGGTGTAAGAAAGAACTGAGCAGAATGCACTCATAACAAATCAGACAGACAAGGGTGGCACCCCAGGCCACCCCTCTGATGTGCCCCTGGACGGTCCCCTTGGCTCACTTCTGTTCTGTGTCAGGCTCTGGACGGGTTTTTCTTCGTGGTCAACATGGAGGGGAACATCGTGTTTGTGTCGGAGAACGTGAGTCAGTACCTGCACTACCAGCAGGAGGCGCTGATGGGCTCCAGTGTCTACAGCGTCCTACATGTGGGGGACCACGCCGAGTTTGTGAGGAACCTGCTGCCCAAGAGTCTGGGTGAGTCCCTTTAACTCCGTGTGAGTCCCTTTAACTCCGGATGAGTCCCTTTAACTCCGGATGAGGCCCTTTAACTCCGGGTGAGGCCCTTTAACTCCGGGTGAGGCCCTTTAACTCCGGGTGAGGCCCTTTAACTCCGGGTGAGGCCCTTTAACTCCGGGTGAGGCCCTTTAACTCTAAAGGGGTCTGTGTTTCCTGTGGTCAGTGAGTCACCGCTGCAGCGAGTCGTCCAGTCGTAACAGCCGCACGTTCACCTGTCGAATGCTGATCAACCCTCAGTGCGACGTGGCCTCTGCACCTGCCACACCCGCCCCGGACTCCCAGGACCCCCAGGAGCCTCCGCACCAGCAGGAGGCGCCGGACTCGGGGCCGCAGAAGTACGAGAGCATGCAGTGCTTCACCGTGTCCGAGCCTCAGTCCATCAAAGAGGAAGGAGAAGGTACTTTATATATGCAGTAAATATATATCATACTTTATATATATCATACTTTATATATGCAGTAAATATATATCATACTTTATACATATCATACTTTATATATGCAGTAAATATATATCATACTTTATATATATCATACTTTATATATGCAGTAAATATATATCATACTTTATACATATCATACTTTATATATGCAGTAAATATATATCATACTTTATATATATCATACTTTATATATGCAGTAAATATATATCATACTTTATACATATCATACTTTATATATGCAGTAAATATATATCATACTTTATATATGCAGTAAATATATATCATACTTTATACATATCATACTTTATATATATCATACTTTATATATGCAGTAAATATATATCATACTTTATATATGCAGTAAATATATATCATACTTTATATATATCATACTTTATATATGCAGTAAATATATATCATACTTTACATATGCAGTAAATATATATCATACTTTATATATATCATACTTTATATATGCAGTAAATATATATCATACTTTATATATGCAGTAAATATATATCATACTTTACATATGCAGTAAATATATATCATACTTTATATATATCATACTTTACATATGCAGTAAATATATATCATACTTTATATATGCAGTAAATATATATCATACTTTATATATATCATACTTTACATATGCAGTAAATATATATCATACTTTATATATATCATACTTTACATATGCAGTAAATATATATCATACTTTATATATATCATACTTTACATATGCAGTAAATATATATCATACTTTATATATATCATACTTTACATATGCAGTAAATATATATCATACTTTATATATATCATACTTTACATATGCAGTAAATATATATCATACTTTATATATATCATACTTTACATATGCAGTAAATATATATCATACTTTATATATATCATACTTTACATATGCAGTAAATATATATCATACTTTATACATATCATACTTTACATATGCAGTAAATATATATCATACTTTATATATGCAGTAAATATATATCATACTTTATATATGCAGTAAATATATATCATACTTTACATATGCAGTAAATATATATCATACTTTATATATATCATACTTTACATATGCAGTAAATATATATCATACTTTATATATGCAGTAAATATATATCATACTTTATATATATCATACTTTACATATGCAGTAAATATATATCATACTTTATATATATCATACTTTACATATGCAGTAAATATATATCATACTTTATATATATCATACTTTACATATGCAGTAAATATATATCATACTTTATATATATCATACTTTACATATGCAGTAAATATATATCATACTTTATATATATCATACTTTACATATGCAGTAAATATATATCATACTTTATATATATCATACTTTACATATGCAGTAAATATATATCATACTTTATACATATCATACTTTACATATGCAGTAAATATATATCATACTTTATATATGCAGTAAATATATATCATACTTTATATATATCATACTTTACATATGCAGTAAATATATATCATACTTTATATATATCATACTTTACATATGCAGTAAATATATATCATACTTTATATATATCATACTTTACATATGCAGTAAATATATATCATACTTTATATATATCATACTTTACATATGCAGTAAATATATATCATACTTTATACATATCATACTTTACATATGCAGTAAATATATATCATACTTTATATATGCAGTAAATATATATCATACTTTATACATATCATACTTTACATATGCAGTAAATATATATCATACTTTACATATGCAGTAAATATATATCATACTTTACATATGCAGTAAATATATATCATACTTTATACATATCATACTTTACATATGCAGTAAATATATATCATACTTTATATATGCAGTAAATATATATCATACTTTATATATATCATATTTTATTGCTAGTTGTTGCTAGTTGACTGACGGTGGTGAAAAGTTCTCTGTGAGGAAATGAGGAAAGTGAGTCACGTTTGGAACGCTACAAAATATTTAAACACATTTTTTAGTACAAAGTCGGTCAAATTGTAAATTTTCAAATGAATTCTGTAAAACGACTTTGACATTTTGACATTTCAGATTTCCAGTCGTGTCTGATCTGTGTCGCACGAAGAGTTCCTCCCGTCAAAGAACGAGCAGTGACCTCCACCTACGAGAACTTCACCACCAGACAAGACCTGCAAGGTACCAGGCCACTCCCACTGGACACTCCCACTGGACACTCCCACTGGACACACCCACTGGACACACCCACTGGACACTCCCACTGGACACTCCCACTGGACACACCCACTGGACACACCCACTGGACACACCCACTGGACACACCCACTGGACACTCCCACTGGACACACCCACTGGACACTCCCACTGGACACACCCACTGGACACTCCCACTGGACACACCCACTGGACACACCCACTGGACACACCCACTGGACACACCCACTGGACACACCCACTGGACACAGACTGGACACAGACTGGACATAAGCTGGACATAAGCTGGACATAAGCTGGACATAAGCTGGACACGGACTGGACACGGACTGGACACGGACTGGACACAGACTGGACACAGACTGGACATAAGCTGGACATAAGCTGGACACGGACTGGACACGGACTGGACACGGACTGGACACAGACTGGACATAAGCTGGACATAGGCTGGACACAGGCTGGACTAGGGATGCATGCCTAAACCCACGTTTAGGTTCAAGTCCGGATTCGAATCCAGAGGTTCAGGTTCAGGTCCGGACCTAATGAGTCCGGACCTGAACTCATACCATATTTACATATTGTTATAACAACATAACACAAGACACTTGAACAAGGACGACTATCAAACACAAGGCTTAACTGTAGACTGAAATAAACTCAATTGATCTGGTTTATTCACTGTTTTTAACAGAAGTTACAACTTACAAATCACGAGCTACGAGCTACGAGCTACGAGCTAACACGCATCATGTGTTTTACTAGAGGAACAAGAGCATGTTGAGTATTGGTATTGGAGCAGCTTTTTCAGCCGATACTGTGTGTGTAAGTGTGTTACTGGTGTGTAAGTGTGTTACTGGTGTGTAAGTGTGTTACTGGTTTGTAAGTGTGTTACTGGTGTGTAAGTGTGTTACTGGTTTGTAAGTGTGTTACTGGTTTGTAAGTGTGTTACTGGTGTGTAAGTGTGTTACTGGTGTGTAAGTGTGTTACTGGTGTGTAAGTGTGTTACTGGTGTGTAAGTGTGTTACTGGTTTGTAAGTGTGTTACTAGTGTGTAAGTGTGTTACTAGTGTGTAAGTGTGTTACTGGTGTGTAAGTGTGTTACTGGTGTGTAAGTGTGTTACTGGTGTGTAAGTGTGTTACTGGTGTGTAAGTGTGTTACTGGTGTGTAAGCGTGTTACTGGTGTGTAAGCGTGTTACTGGTGTGTAAGCGTGTTACTGGTTTGTAAGTGTGTTACTGGTTTGTAAGTGTGTTACTGGTTTGTAAGTGTGTTACTGGTGTGTAAGTGTGTTACTGGTGTGTAAGCGTGTTACTGGTGTGTAAGCGTGTTACTGGTTTGTAAGTGTGTTACTAGTGTGTAAGTGTGTTACTGGTGTGTAAGCGTGTTACTGGTTTGTAAGTGTGTTACTGGTGTGTAAGTGTGTTACTGGTGTGTAAGTGTGTTACTGGTGTGTAAGTGTGTTACTGGTGTGTAAGTGTGTTACTGGTGTGTAAGTGTGTTACTGGTGTGTAAGTGTGTTACTGGTGTGTAAGTGTGTTACTGGTTTGTAAGTGTGTTACTGGTGTGTAAGTGTGTTACTGGTGTGTAAGCGTGTTACTGGTGTGTAAGCGTGTTACTGGTGTGTAAGCGTGTTACTGGTTTGTAAGTGTGTTACTGGTTTGTAAGTGTGTTACTGGTTTGACTGGGCTGTTCCCACACCTGAAGTTTAAAATGCTTTAGATACATTTCCACTCTTTAATTTTGCAGATCCATTGGCATCAAAGTCATGTAAAAACCTTCAAAAACTGTCAACTCGAACCACTATAAATCAACTTATCAGTATCAAAAATAGAATATGAAAATATTTGACACTACACACAATACATCATATTAACAGCATTAAACACAAGACCATATTTAACAACTGTAGAATACAAATACTATTATAAAATATAAGCTCCAATGAATGAATCCAGCAATTAAACAATATTACTTTGACTTAGTATTTACTTAGATGTATAAATATGTATATTGCACATTAACCCACCGAAATAAATGCTACATCATAACACAGTTATTTTATTCATATTGTAGCATCTCTAGTGCGCGTGCGTGTGGTCTCTGGGGCGGAGCTAAGAGCGGCTCAGGAGACCAGGTAGTTTTTGATGTTCCTGTTCCATCGCCATGGTTACGGCCAACAGTAACCAACTCTGTTCAAGAAATAAAGTGACAACTTGTGACACTAAACCAGCATCACTGACCTGAGCGAGAAATTACAATATTTACACCCAAACCAAAGCACAACCGGCTCCTTTAACAAGCGTCAAACTAACTCACGGAGCGGCACAAGCGGCACAAGCGGCACAAGCGGCGGCTTAAGACGATTCAATGAAGCCAGCGATCTTCTCGAAGGTTCCGTCTCTCGCGTCTTTAAACTCATTGCGCCGGCTTCAACTTCTGCCGCGGGGAAGACGTAAAGGATATAGAATGTGAGTGGTCGATTTTTAATGAGTCCAGAACCGAATCACCGGGTTTCGTTTTTTTTGGACCTGAACCGAAACGTTTTTACAAGTCCAGATCCGGTCCCTCGTAGTGGGACACATCCCTAGGCTGGACCCTCTGACCGTGTCTCTGGTTTGTGTTGTTGGACCAGGAAAGATCACGTCGTTGGACACGAGTCTGCTCCGCGCCTCCATGAAGCCGGGATGGGAAGATCTGGTACGACGCTGCATCCAACGCTTCCACCTGCAGAAGGACGGAGAGACGTCCTACGCCAAGAGGCACCAGCAAGAAGGTGAGAACCATGAACACACGTGCAAGAAGGTGAGAACCATGAACTCACCAGCAAGAAGGTGAGAACCATGAACACACCAGCAAGAAGGTGAGAACCATGAACTCACCAGCAAGAAGGTGAGAACCATGAACTCACCAGCAAGAAGGTGAGAACCATGAACTCACCAGCAAGAAGGTGAGAACCATGAACACACCAGCAAGAAGGTGAGAACCATGAACACACCAGCAAGAAGGTGAGAACCATGAACTCACCAGCAAGAAGGTGAGAACCATGAACTCACCAGCAAGAAGGTGAGAACCATGAACTCACCAGCAAGAAGGTGAGAACCATGAACACACCACGCACCAGCAAGAAGGTGAGAACCATGAACACACCAGCAAGAAGGTGAGAACCATGAACTCACCAGCAAGAAGGTGAGAACCATGAACTCACCAGCAAGAAGGTGAGAACCATGAACACACCAGCAAGAAGGTGAGAACCATGAACTCACCAGCAAGAAGGTGAGAACCATGAACACACCAGCAAGAAGGTGAGAACCATGAACTCACCAGCAAGAAGGTGAGAACCATGAACACACCAGCAAGAAGGTGAGAACCATGAACACACCAGCAAGAAGGTGAGAACCATGAACTCACCAGCAAGAAGGTGAGAACCATGAACTCACCAGCAAGAAGGTGAGAACCATGAACTCACCAGCAAGAAGGTGAGAACCATGAACACACCACGCACCAGCAAGAAGGTGAGAACCATGAACACACCAGCAAGAAGGTGAGAACCATGAACTCACCAGCAAGAAGGTGAGAACCATGAACTCACCAGCAAGAAGGTGAGAACCATGAACGCACCAGCAAGAAGGTGAGAACCATGATCGCACCAGCAAGAAGCTGAGAACCATGAACGCACCAGCAAGAAGGTGAGAACCATGAACACACCAGCAAGAAGGTGAGAACCATGAACTCACCAGCAAGAAGGTGAGAACCATGAACACACCACGAACCATTAAGAAGGTGAGAACCATGAACACACCAGCAAGAAGGTGAGAACCATGAACTCACCAGCAAGAAGGTGAGAACCATGAACTTACCAGCAAGAAGGTGAGAACCATGAACTCACCAGCAAGAAGGTGAGAACCATGATCGCACCAGCAAGAAGCTGAGAACCATGATCGCACCAGCAAGAAGGTGAGAACCATGATCGCACCAGCAAGAAGGTGAGAACCATGATCGCACCAGCAAGAAGGTGAGAACCATGATCGCACCAGCAAGAAGGTGAGAACCATGATCGCACCAGCAAGAAGGTGAGAACCATGATCGCACCAGCAAGAAGGTGAGAACCATGAACACACCAGCAAGAAGGTGAGAACCATGAACGCACCAGCAAGAAGGTGAGAACCATGAACACACCAGCAAGAAGGTGAGAACCATGAACACACCAGCAAGAAGGTGAGAACCATGAACTCACCAGCAAGAAGGTGAGAACCATGAACTCACCAGCAGGAAGGTGAGAACCATGATCACACCAGCAAGAAGGTGAGAACCATGAACTCACCAGCAAGAAGGTGAGAACCATGAACTCACCAGCAAGAAGGTGAGAACCATGAACACACCACGCACCAGCAAGAAGGTGAGAACCATGAACACACCAGCAAGAAGGTGAGAACCATGAACTCACCAGCAAGAAGGTGAGAACCATGAACTCACCAGCAAGAAGGTGAGAACCATGAACTCACCAGCAAGAAGGTGAGAACCATGAACGCACCAGCAAGAAGGTGAGAACCATGAACTCACCAGCAAGACGGTGAGAACTATGAACTCACCAGCAAGAAGGTGAGAACCATGAACTCACCAGCAAGAAGGTGAGAACCATGAACTCACCAGCAAGAAGGTGAGAACCATGAACGCACCAGCAAGAAGGTGAGAACCATGAACTCACCAGCAAGAAGGTGAGAACCATGAACACACCACGCACCAGCAAGAAGGTGAGAACCATGATCACACCAGCAAGAAGGTGAGAACCATGAACTCACCAGCAAGAAGGTGAGAACCATGAACTCACCAGCAAGAAGGTGAGAACCATGAACACCCCAGCAAGAAGGTGAGAACCATGATCACACCAGCAAGAAGGTGAGAACCATGATCGCACCAGCAAGAAGGTGAGAACCATGAACGCACCAGCAAGAAGGTGAGAACCATGAACTCACCAGCAAGAAGGTGAACTCACCAGCAAGAAGGTGAGAACCATGAACACACCACGCATCAGCAAGAAGGTGAGAACCATGAACACACCAGCAAGAAGGTCCAGCAAGAAGGTGAGAACCATGAACACCCCAGCAAGAAGGTGAGAACCATGAACACCCCAGCAAGAAGGTGAGAACCATGAACTCACCAGCAAGAAGGTGAGAACCATGAACTCACCAGCAAGAAGGTGAGAACCATGAACTCACCAGCAAGAAGGTGAGAACCATGAACTCACCAGCAAGAAGGTGAGAACCATGAACTCACCAGCAAGAAGGTGAAAACCATGAACACACCACGCACCAGCAAGAAGGTGAGAACCATGATCACACCAGCAAGAAGGTGAGAACCATGAACCCACCAGCAAGAAGGTGAGAACCATGATCACACCAGCAAGAAGGTGAGAACCATGAACTCACCAGCAAGAAGGTGAGAACCATGAACTCACCAGCAAGAAGGTGAGACCCATACAAGAAAAACACAACCGTTATGAGCATGATTATTTTGCTAATAGTCCAGCGATACATGGTGTCATCTTTATAACATGTATTCGCCGCAATGACCTGGTTCCAACCCTTGACTTTTGGATTGATGGTTGTCTCGCCCAGCTCTCACAGTCATCTCTGAGGTAAACCCTGGTTTGCCTGTGTTCCCTCTGCAGTCCTGCGGAGCGGCCACGCCCTCAGCCCCCTGTACCGCTTCGTCCTCGCCGATGGTACCGTCGTCTCCGCCCACACCAAGAGCAAACTGGTGCGAAACCCCGCCTCCAACGAGCCGCAGCTCTACATGTCGCTGCACGTGCTGCAGAGGTAACGCCCACTTTAGAGTTTAGAGTCTCAACGATGGAGTCGTCTTATGTTTTTGTGTTTCCAGGGAGAAGAACATGCCTGAGCTCACCCCCGACACGCCGGCGCCCCCCGCTGTCACGCCCAAGCCCGCGTCCCCCCTGAGCTTGCCTGCCGCCTCCGCGCTCTCTCCTGAACCCGGGGCCGTTTCCTCCGCCCCGCACCCCGGCTCGTGCTCCTCCCCCGGGGATCGCTCCTCCCCCGGGGGCCTCTCCTCCCCCGGTGGCCGCTCCTCCGTCTCGCCGCCTCCCCCGTCTCTGGGCAGCCCGTACGTCTCCTCCGCCGCTCACGCCTCGGTGAGCTCGCCCGCGACGCACCGGAAGAGCCCCGGTTTGGTCGCGGGCAGCGGCTGTAGCTCGCCGCGCCTTAGCCGGAGCAGCTCGCCGCAGCAGTCGCCATCCTCCGTCGGCAGCGCGTCGAGGACCAAAGCGAAGTCGGCGTCGCAAAGCCCCCCGAACATCACCAAGTCGAGTTCGGACGCCGACCCTTTTGGCGAATCGAGCGACGAGCAATCGAAAGAGGATGCAGACGGCGGCTTGGACGAGCTCGTGGACATCCCGAAGCAGCTCCTGAACTCCAAAAGCCACACCAAGCTCCTGCAGCTCCTCACCAACAGTAAACTGGACGCCACGGACCCGTGTTCGCCTGGCGACGACTCGAGTAAAGACAGCGAGATGGGACCGGGCGGAGCGGGACAGGGCAACGCCTCGTCCTCGTCCCTGAAGGAAAAACACAAAATCCTGCACCGGCTGCTCCAGAACAGCTCGTCGCCCGTGGAGCTGGCGAAGCTGACGGCCGAGGCCACGGGGAAAGAGAGCGCGGCGTCGGCGGCGGCAGATTCAAGCGAGCAAACGGGAGCGGACGGCGAGCGGAGGCAGGAGCAGCCGGGAAGCCCCAAGAAGAAGGACAACGCTCTGTTGCGCTACCTGCTGGACAGAGACGACAACGGCATCCTGGACAAGGCCCTGAAGATGGAGTCGAACGACGGGCCCAAGCTGAAGCAGGAGCGACAGGAGCAGCAGGAGCGTCAGGAGCAGGGCTTCGTCGTGGGCCCACAGGTGAGAGAACGTTTATAGAAAATCCCAGTGTCGCAGCAAAACGAGCTTTACACATTTCACATGAACGACTTTTAAACGATTGTGTTTTAGTCATTATTAGGCCCGAGCGCCACAAGCTGGCGAGAGGCCTATTAGTCCCGTAAGGCCGTGCGAAGCACGGCTGTGAAAATCGAGCGCGGAGCAAAATCGAGCGCGGAGCGCTCGTCCACTTCCAAACACTCCCTTAACGCACTCCTCCACTCATGCACGCCCCGTGCAGACTAATTAGTAGTAGGAAAATGGAACAATTGCCCGTTTACAACGGTAATGGTAAACGTGCAAACGGTAAACGTGCAAAAGTTCGCACTAAACGAGCGCTTTACATTGGGATGACGACCGCAAAGCGGTCGTCATCCCCATATAAAGCACTCATTTGCCCTAAGTAGCTCACGAATACGTTCCCCATCTCTTGCATGTTCCGTGCATATAAGCATGTAATGCAAAAATGTAACATTATTACTGTTTAGAGGGCCAAAAACACAAAGTGGGCGGAGCCCATTCAAAATTAACGAAAGTACCCGTCAGTGACCAGGGACCCACACCATGAGGTAGGAAAGCGCAAGCGCTTTCCGAAAATGTATAGTTTATGATATTTGAAAAATGGGAAACATTGTTTTCGCATCGGAATATTATTCTTTCTTCTTCTTCTTCTTCTTCTTCTTCTTCTTCTCGGGACCAACCCCCCTATTTTTCATCCAGTGAACATTGACGAAAAGTCACAAAAATTTGCACACCTCTAAAAATCATGCCTCTCTACATTCTGGCTATTTCCCTTTTCTAAAATAAAAAATTGGCGCGTCAGCGCCCCCAAATGTATCAAAAATGCATTGAGAGATGGGAAATGAGCCAAAAAAAATCTGATCGTAGAATCATGAAATTTGGCGCAGAGGTAGATGGTGACAAGAGAAGTAAAAAATATTATTACGGCAACGCCGTCCGCCCAACTAAATGTCGGCCATATTGGTTCAAAAATGGCTAAGCATGACATTTTCCAAATGTCGTACTTTTACGAACTCCTCTCAGGGCGTTGGCTCTAAAAAGCTGAAATTTGGTGAAAATGGTTCTGAGGAGTGGGACATCAAAAGTTATTCAAATTACATTGACCCTGTCACGGTCTCTGAGCGGCGAAGCTGCAAACTGTAGCTAGAATTTCAGAAATCTCCCAAATTTAACATTTCTGCCGTTTGCGCAGATAAAGTCCGAATTGCGTCAAATTAGAATCAGTTGTTAATCTCTTTGCCCTAAACCAACTTGAAGTGAAATAAATTAATTTGGCGCTACAGCGCCCCCTACAGATTTTATATGGAGGTTAAATGTTTAGTTTTGCAAAATTATCTGAAATTTGACACACAACTCAATTTTAGCATCCCCATCAAAAAAGTCAATGAGACCCATGTCATAATTGTTATGGTTTTGCCGTAGCGATGACCAAAACCTCCCATGTTATTCCAATGGGGAAATCGCCAGAACATGTTTACACTTTAGACTTTCACAAACTCCTCCCCCTCAGGGCGTCAGCCCTATTAACCTGAAATTTGGTGGGACTCATCTTCAGGGGTGGACCATCAAAAGGTATCCACATTTTTATTCAAAAAGTCACGGTCTCTGTGCGGCAAAGCCGCACATTTTGCCAAGAATTCAAAATAAAATGTCTTTTTGATGGTAAAACAAAGGGGAGAAGATGTGACAGCATCACAGATTCAGCAGTAGGCGTAATAAAAGGACCATTGGGGCGCGTTAGCGCCCCCTCCTCTTGCAGCGAGGGCCGATCATTGCCGCTTGCGGCTTTAATTGTGGTTATTATCAGGAAACAGACGATATTTTATGACGTGAAACGCCAACTTTAAAAAATAGAAGAACAAATAAAACTGGTTTATGTAAATATTAGACATATTCGCTGTTTTTATGATTAAAATGTGTTTCATATTAACTTAAAATAGTGACATAGAGAGAACATGCATCACATGTATCGAGTCCTGATGGATTCAGCCAGATGCCCCGACATCAGTGCAGACGGTTCTCCTGATGAACTTCAGTCGATGAAGGTTTAGCCTCTCCCTCCCTCCCTCCTTCTCTCTCTCCCTCTCTCTCTCTGTTTCTATGTGAGCTGTGACTCTGGTGTATTTTTAGCTGTAGTTCATCAGTCTAATGACCAGAGGAAGAGAGCTTCTCCTGTCAACACACTCAGACCATTAACACGCATGAACCACACGCAACACGACACCACGCTAACAACACGCTAACAACAAGCTAACAATATGACACCAAACTAACACCATGCTAACACCACGCTAACAATATTACAAGGCAACCCTTACAACACAACACAATGCTAACAAAACAACGCAACACAAACAAGGCATCACAACGCTAACAACGCAACATTACCGTTGTAAACGGGCGAAGCCCGTGCAAAAAACGAGTGTGCACTAAACGAGCGATCTTCATCCCCATATAAAGCGCTCGTTTGCGCTAAGTAGCTCACGAATACGTTCCCCATCTCTTGCATGTTCCGTGCATATAAGCATGTAATGCAAAAATGTAACATTATTACTGTTTAGAGGGCCAAAAACACAAAGTGGGCGGAGCCCACTCAAAATTAACGAAAGTACCCGTCAGTGACCAGGGACCCACACCATGAGGTAGGAAAGCACGAGCGCTTTCCGAAAATGTATAGTTTATGATGTAAGAATGTACCAAAAATGCATTGAGAGATAGGATATGACAAAAACAAAGTCTGATCGTAGAATCATGAAATTTGGCGCAGAGGTAGATGGTGACAAGAGAAGTAAAAAATATTATTATGGCAATACCGTCCGCCCAACCAAATGTCGGCCATATTGGATCAAAAATGGCTAAGCATGACTCGGGAGTTTTCCAAACGTCGTACTTTTATGAACTCCTCCCAGGACGTTGGCCCTAAAAAGCTGAAATTTGGTGAAAATGGTGCTGAGGAGTGGGACATCAAAAGTTATCCAAATTACATTGACCCTGTCACGGTCTCTGAGCGGCGAAGCCACAAACTGTAGCTTGAATTTCAGAAATTTCCCAAATTGTAAATTTGCTGCCGTTTGCGTAGATAAAGTCCGAATAGCGTCAAATTAGAATCAGTCGTTAAACTTTTTGCCCTAAACCTACCTGAAGTTAAATAAATTAATTTGGCGTGACAGCGCCCCCTACATAGTGAAATAAAATTTTATATGGAGGGTAAAATGTTTAGTTTTGCGAAATTTTACAAAACTTGGCACAAAATTCAATTTTGGCATCCCAATCAAAAAAGTCAAAGAGAACCATGTCATATTTGTTACGGCGTAGCCGTAGCGATGACAGAAACCTCTCATGTTATTCCAATGGGGAAATCGCCAGAACATGTTTACACTTTAGACTTTCACAAACTCCTCCCAGGGCGTTAGCCCTATTAACGTGAAATTTGGTGAGACTCATTTTCAGGGGTGAACCGTCAAAAGTTATTACATTCTTTATTCTTAGAGTCATGGTCTCTGTGCGGCAAAGCCACACATTTTGCCAAGAATTTAAAATGAAATTGCTTTTGGATCAAAATGTATCAAATTTTGCACAAAATTCTAGTGGGCCATCAAAGGTTATCAACATTTTGATTCTAAGAGTCATGGACTTTGTGCGGCGGAGCTGCAAACTTTTCCCTTCATATGTAAAGCAAAGGGAAGAAGACGCGATAGCGTCACAGATTCAGCAGTAGGTGTAATAAAAGGAAAATTGGGGCACGTTAGCGCCCCCTCCTCTTGCGGCGGCGTGGCGAGGGCCAATCATCGCCGCTTGCGGCTATATTTTTATTTTATTTGAATGAATGAATGATTTCTTTTTGCATAAACACAAACAGATTGTGACTCAAGTTCTTTCCCTCAGACTTATGGCACCTGAAGAAAACCAACATTGTTAATTCATATTCATCCATCTTCTTCCTCTTATCCGGGGCCGAGTCGTGGGGGCAGCAGTCTGAGCAGGGACTCCCAGACTTCCTCCTCCCCAGACACTTCTTCCAACTCCTCCGGGGGGATCCCGAGGCGTTCCCAGGCCAGCCCAGACGCATAGTCCCTCCAGCATGTCCTGGGTCTTCCCCGGGGTCTCTTCCCGGTGGGACATGCCCGAAGCACCTCCCCAGGGAGGAGCCCAGGAGGAGCAGTGGCTCTACTCCGAGCTCCCCTCGTGTGACTGAGCTCCTCACCCTATCTCCTAAGGGAGCGCCCAGCCACCCGGTGGAGGAAACTCATTTCGACCGCTTGTATCCGCAATCTTGTCCTTTCAGTCATTACCCAAAACTCATGACCATAGGTGAGGTCAGAACGTAGACGATCGGTAAATCGAGAGCTTTGTGTTTGGACTCAGCTCCTTCTTCACCACAACAGTCGATGCAGCGACTGCACCGATCCCACTGTCAATCTCACGCTCCATCCTTCCCTCACTCGTTAACAAGACCCCGAGATACTTGAACTCCTCCACTTGGGACAAGGACTCCCCACCCACCTGAAGAGGACAAGGACCCCCCACCCACCTGAAGAGGACAAGGACTCCCCACCCACCTGAAGAGGGCAAGACACATTTTTCCGGTTGAGAATCATGGCCTCGGATTTGGAGCTGATTCTCATCCCAGACGCTTCACACTCTACTCAAACCGTCCCAGTGCAGCTGCAGGTCCGGGTTTGATGGAGCCATCAGGACAACATCGTCTGCAAACAGCAGAGATGAGATCCTGTGGTCCCCAAACCGGACACCCTCCGACCCCTGACCACACCCTCCGACCTTTGACTGCGCCTAGAAATTCTGTCCATAAAAACTATGAACAGAACCGGTGACAAAACATAGCCCTGAGGAGTCCCTCACTGGGAGCAGGTCTGACTTACTGCAGTGAACACAGCTCCTGCTTCAGTCAGACAGGGACCGGACAGCCCTGAGCAAAAGGCCCCGGACCCCGTACTCGCGGAGCACCCCCCAAAGAACACCCAGAGGGACACGGTCGAAAGCCTTCTCCAGATCCAAAACTGGGCAAACTCCCATGAACCCTCGAGCACCCGATGGAGAGTCTAGAGCTGGTCCAGTGCTCCACGACCAGGACAAAAACCACTCTGCTCCTCCTGAATCCGAGGTTCCTTTATCGGTTGAAGTCCCCCAGTAGAACAACGGAGTCCCCGGTCGATGCACTGTCCAGTACCCCTCCCAAGGACTCCAAGAAGTCCGGGTACTCTGCACTATTGTTCGGTGAGAGGTGAGAGATCTGTCCCCCACCCGAAGGCGTAGGGACGCGACCCTCTCGTCCCCCGCGTAAACTCCAACACGTGGCGGCTGAGTGGCTATAAGCCCACACCAGCCCCGCCCACACCAGCCCCGCCTCTCCCCGCGGGCAACACCAGAGAAGTGGAGCATCCAGCCCCTCTCAAGGAGATGGGTTCCAGAGCCCAAACTGTGCGTGGAGGTGAGGCTGACTATATCTAGTCGATACCGCTCAACCTCCCGCACAAGCTCAGGCTCTTTCCCCCCCAGCGAGGTGACATTCCGTGTCCCCAGAGTTAGTCTCTGTGTCCTGAGATCTGGTCGTCGAGGCCCCTGCCGTCAACTGCCGCCCAGATCTTTCTGCACTGGCCCCTTATGGATCCTCCTGCGGGTGGTGGGCCCACGGGAGGGTGGCCCCACGCCGCTCTTTTGGGCGGTGCCCAGCCGGGCCCCTTGGGTAAAGACCCAGCCACCAAGCGTTCGCCATCGAGCACCCATCCCAGGCCTGGCTCCAGGATGGGGCCGCGGTGACACCGATCCGGGCGACGTAACTGGCCTTGATCTTTTACTTATTCATATTCATGTAATAAATAAATAAATACATCTTTGAAAAGCAGTGGGTGAAAGTATAAGCTCCTTTAGCCCCACCCCTTTTCCCCATGGTTCAGAAACACGTTTTCTTCACATTTCCTTATCATTTGATCAGAACATTTTTTACTACATTATTAATTTACTCATTGTTCAATACATTATTAGTAGCACATTTTCCCCCTTCTTGTATTATGTAACGTCTCCATCACTCTGGTGTCTCGTAGGCTTGAGCTTTCATCATTCTAGATGTGCAGTTTGTCTGATGTTTTGGCTCTTTGTCCAGGCGAGTGAGCTGGAGGAGCTTCTGGAGGACCTCCAGAGCAGCAGCACGCAGCAGATGGCTTTCCCCGGTGGACCTCAGCCTCGAGCCTCTGCCTCCTCTGCCTCCTCTGCCTCCTCGCTGTCCTCACTGTCCTCACTGTCCTCGCTCTCCTCTGTCTCTGGAGCTTCTGCTGAACTCCTGCACCTGAACAACTCGTCAGGGCAGCACCGCGCCTTTCCTCCCATCAGCCCTGCAGGTAACACAGCCACGCACCAGGGACACTTGTCTCCCCTCACACTTGTCTCATACTTGTCTCATACTTGTCTCACACTTGTGCACAGACGTGTGCAGCGGCAGATAGCGCGCTGACATCTAGGGACGGTCAAACATGGGAAAGAATCAATCTAAAAGTGATTTGTCCATCCCGGAGACGCCTGTCACTATGGCAACATCAAATACATATGGGAAAGAGTATTTGCCAATGTGGGCCATTGTGGGCCAATAGATTTGGTTTTCCATCTAGTGAAACACTCATTACCGCGCGCCAAAGACCTCAACAGCTTCAGGCCGGTGGCTCTCTCGTCACATCTGATGAAGACACTGGAGCGGCTGGTCCTGGACCACCTCCGCTCCACCGTGAGCTCAGCCATGGACCCGCTGCAGTTTGCATATCGGTCTGGCATCGGAGTGGAGGACGCCGTCATCTCCCTGCTGCACCGCTCTCTCTCTCACCTGGAAAAGCCTGGCAGCTCTGTGAGGATCCTGTTCTTTTATCTTTCCAGCGCCTTCAACACCATCCAGCCGCTGCTCCTGAGGGACAAGCTGGAGACGGCTGGTGTGGAGTATGACCTGGCAGAGTGGATCCTGGACTACCTCACAGACCGACCCCAGTTTGTGAGAGCACGGGACTGTGTGTCTGACACTCGGACCTGCAGTGTGGGGGCGCCCCGGGGCACTGTCCTCGCACCCTTTCTCTTCACCCTTTACACTGCAGACTTCAGATACGACACAGACAGCTGTGTCCTGCAGAAGTTCTCTGACGACTCTGCCATCATCGGACTCATCACGGACGATGATGTGGAGGACAGAGGACTGGCGCAGGACTTTGTGGACTGGTGTCAGCGGAACCACCTCCTCATCAACGCGGGGAAGACCAAGGAGATGGTGGTGGACTTCCACAGAGGCCACGCCCCCCTCACCAGAGAACATCCAGGGACGGGACATTGAGAGAGTGACTCATACAAGGACCTGGTGTTTCATCTGAACCACAAACTGGACTGGACTCATAACACAGACGCACTGTACAGGAAGAGCCAGAGTCGGCTCTACCTCCTGAGGAGACTCAGGTCTTTTGGAGTGACAGGGCCGCTCCTGACAGGGCCGCTCCTGACAGGGCCGCTCCTGACAGGGCCGCTCCTGACAGGGCCACTCCTGACAGGGCCACTCCTGAAGACCTTCTCTGACTCTGTGGTGCATCAGCTCCTGTAGGTGTGGTCATCACAGAGAGGGAGAGGAAGAAGCTGGACAAAGCTCCGTCCTGGGCTGTCCTCTGGACTCGGTGCAGGAGGTGGGGGACAGAAGGGTCCTGGCTAAACTCACATCTATGCTGGACCATGAGTGTCGCCCCCTGCAGGACACTCTGCCCCCTGCAGGACACTCTGTCCACTCTTCACTCTTCAGTGACTGATCCACCCTCGCTGTGTGAAGGAGACGTTTCAGTCTGTCCTTCTGCTGCTGTCACACTCTACAACAAATACTGTCATACACATGTTACTGTCGTACTCACACGCAATAATGTCACATTCATGTGCATATAACTGATGAAAATAGTGTTTATTAGGCCCGAGCGCCACAAGCTGGCGAGAGGGTACCAAACTTGTCTCACACTCGTCTCACACTTGTCTCACACCTGTCTCACACTCGGCTTGTCTCACTCTTGTCTCACACTCTTCTCAAACTCGTCTCACACTCGTCTTGTCTCACACTCGTCTCACTCTCGTCTCACTCTTGTCTCACTCTTGTCTCACTCTTGTCTCACTCTTGTCTCACACTCGTCTCACACTCGTCTCACACTCGTCTCACACTCGTCTCACACTCGTCCCACACTCGTCTCACACTTGTCTCACACTCGTCTCACTCTTGTCTCACACTTGCAGGAGGCTTCTCTGGCCCCAGAGCAGTGCATCCGAGCAGAGCGCCCCCTACAGCCCACAGCATGGCCGCCTCCCCAAACATGCAGCGCAGCTTCCCTCCTCAGCACCGGAACAACGTGGCGTCGTACTCACTCATGCAGCAGCAAAGCATCATGGGAGGGCACTCGGGTCTGGGCTGCCAAGGTGAGAACGGCAAACGTGTCATTGTTGTGGGACAATCGAACCCTGGAAGAAAACGGAGAAAGTCAAAGAAAGTCAAGGTGCATTACAGGTCCACATATGTTTGGTCCACACATGTTTGGTCCATGTTTGGTCCACACATGTTTGGTCCACACATGTTTGGTCCACACATGTTTGGTCCACACATGTTTGGTCCATGTTTGGTCCACACATGTTTGGTCCACAGATGTTTGGTCCACAGATGTTTGGTCCACAGATGTTTGGTCCACACATGTTTGGTCCACAGATGTTTGGTCCACAGATGTTTGGTCCACAGATGTTTGGTCCACAGATGTTTGGTCCACACATGTTTGGTCCACACATGTTTGGTCCACACATGTTTGGTCCACACATGTTTGGTCCACACATGTTTGGTCCACACATGTTTGGTCCACACATGTTTGGTCCACACATGTTTGGTCCACACATGTTTGGTCCACAGATGTTTGGTCCACACATGTTTGGTCCACAGATGTTTGGTCCACACATGTTTGGTCCATGTTTGGTCCACAGATGTTTGGTCCACACATGTTTGGTCCACACATGTTTGGTCCATGTTTGGTCCACAGATGTTTGGTCCACAGATGTTTGGTCCACAGATGTTTGGTCCACACATGTTTGGTCCACACATGTTTGGTCCACAGATGTTTGGTCCACACATGTTTGGTCCACAGATGTTTGGTCCACAGATGTTTGGTCCACAGATGTTTGGTCCACACATGTTTGGTCCACACATGTTTGGTCCACACATGTTTGGTCCATGTTTGGTCCACAGATGTTTGGTCCACACATGTTTGGTCCACACATGTTTGGTCCACACATGTTTGGTCCACAGATGTTTGGTCCACACATGTTTGGTCCACACATGTTTGGTCCACACATGTTTGGTCCACACATGTTTGGTCCACAGATGTTTGGTCCACAGATGTTTGGTCCACACATGTTTGGTCCACACATGTTTGGTCCACACATGTTTGGTCCACACATGTTTGGTCCACACATGTTTGGTCCATCTGACTTTATGACTTTATTCCATGTTGATTCTCAGATATGATGAGTCCAGGCCCAGTGCAGCCGGGCTGGGGGCCGCAGGGGCCTGTAGGGGGCGCTCCAGGACACATGATGAACCAGGGGCCACACGCACAGAGCAGAATGGCCCCAAGCATGAACCCAGCGCTGGTCAGTCGAGCCGTGGCGAACAGACTCAACATGCAGATGATGAACGGTAAGAAGTGGCTCTGATGCTCCTGTGACGGGAACCATCCCACACATGACGATGTACGGACGACGATGTACGGACGACAATGTACGGACGACAATGTACGGACGACGATGTACGGACGACAATGTACGGACGACGATGTACGGACGACAATGTACGGACGACAATGTACGGACGACAATGTACGGACGACGATGTACGGACGACAATGTACGGACGACGATGTACGGACGACAATGTACGGACGACAATGTACGGACGACGATGTACGGACGACAATGTACGGACGACGATGTACGGACGACAATGTACGGACGACAATGTACGGACGACAATGTACGGACGACGATGTACGGACGACAATGTACGGACGACGATGTACGGACGACAATGTACGGACGACAATGTACGGACGACAATGTACGGACGACAATGTACGGACGACGATGTACGGACGACAATGTACGGACGACAATGTACGGATGACGATGTATGGATCTATGTTCATGTGGAGGATTCTGTAAACGATCAGACGGTTTTATGTCAGAAAGAAGACGCAACACAAACTGAAACGTTGTAGGTTCAATTGTCTTTGTGTTTGTGTGTTTTGGTCCAATCAGAAATGGAAATGACCAACAGTTATCCTCAGCCTCCGCCCAATCAGACGGCTCCATGGCCCGAGCGCATGATGGGTGTGGATCACTATGGAAACCAAAGCAGGTGCGGTCTTTTTACCTACGTCAGATGTTCGTCCTTAAGCTGACCCTCTGGAGACACGGTGGGGCTTTAGTTTAATCTTAGTTGATCTACTGTCCTCCTAAGATCTAACTGACCTCCTGAGATCTACTGTCCTCCTGAGATCTACTGTCCTCCTGAGATCTACTGTCCTCCTGAGATCTACTGTCCTCCTGAGATCTACTGTCCTCATGAGATCAAACTGTCCTCATGAGATCAAACTGTCCTCATGAGATCAAACTGTCCTCATGAGATCAAACTGTCCTCATGAGATCTAACTGTCCTCATGAGATCTAACTGTCCTCATGAGATCTAACTGTCCTCATGAGATCGAACTGTCCTCATGAGATCGAACTGTCCTCATGAGATCGAACTGTCCTCATGAGATCGAACTGTCCTCATGAGATCGAACTGTCCTCATGAGATCGAACTGTCCTCATGAGATCTAACTGACCTCTTTGAGATCTAACTGACCTCCTTGAGATCTAACTGTCCTCCTGAGATCTAACTGTCCTCCTGAGATCTAACTGTCCTCCTTGAGATCTAACTGTCCTCCTTGAGATCTAACTGTCCTCCTTGAGATCTAACTGTCCTCCTTGAGATCTAACTGTCCTCCTGAGATCTAACTGTCCTCCTTGAGATCTAACTGTCCTCCTGAGATCTAACTGTCCTCCTGAGATCTAACTGTCCTCCTGAGATCTAACTGTCCTCCTTGAGATATACTGTCCTCCTTTAGCTCTTCCTGTGTCTCTGAGGTCTTGCTCTGTGCACAAGCGTTAACCCTGTAGGTTCTTCTGTCACGTTAATGCTTCTGGCCTTGTCTTGTCCTGTCTTGTCTTGTTCAGAGCCTCCTTCGCTCACCAAGATGAGTCCATGCCCTGCTGCAGTGAAGCCCACGGGGACGAGGGGGCGCTGTTGAGCCAGCTCTGCTCCGTGCTCAAAGACTTCGAGGGCCTGGAGGAGATTGACAAGATGCTGGGGATCCCCACACTGGCCGGGCAGGTGAGTCTTCAGGTGCTTCTGCTGGTTCTTCTGCTGGTGCTTCTGCTGGTGCTTCTGTTGGTGCTTCTGCTGGTGCTTCAGCTGGTGCTTCAGCTGGTGCTTCTGCTGGTGCTCGGGGCCGCATAATCTTTGGTCATTGAATTGTACGTTTCTATAGTTGTCAAAGCTGCAGTTTAGACGTTTACGTTCTCACATTCATGAGCTTCTGTTCATCTGACAGTTCAACAATCACCACTTTAGGAACTACTTTCTGAAGCAAACACTCTCCTGAGCTCTGATTGATTGGTCCTGCACAAAGGGGGAGGGGCAGCTACACTCCTCTTAGCTCTGATTGGTCCTGCTCAAAAGGGGAGGGGCAGCTACACTCTAATTGGTCCTTCCTTAGCGCCCGGGGCCCATCTCCAGACCTATGTGCTAGACTTGGTCTTGGTGTTTATGTGGTTTCTGAAAATCGATACACGCTCAAATGAGTATCTAGTTGCATTACTAGTTGCAGTACTAGTTGCAGTACTAGTTGCAGTACTAGATGCAGTACTAGATGCAGTACTAGATGCAGTACTAGTTGCAGTTCTAGATGCAGTACTAGTTGCAGTACTAGATGCAGTACTAGTTGCAGTTCTAGATGCAGTACTAGTTGCAGTACTAGTTGCAGTTCTAGATGCAGTACTAGATGCAGTACTAGTTGCAGTTCTAGATGCAGTACTAGATGCAGTACTAGATGCAGTACTAGTTGCAGTTCTAGATGCAGTACTAGATGCAGTATTAGTTGCAGTACTAGATGCAGTACTAGATGCAGTACTAGATGCAGTATCGATCAGTATCTGGCGTTTGATACATTTCACGTTTGTTCATTTTTACCAACGCAGAAGACGTTGAACTTTGTGTCAGTTTTATGTCATGTGAATGGGCGTGTTTACAGAGACATGAGCCATGAACCCGCCCAACACATGTGACCTCTGACCCTTACACAGCGTTAGACTGTAGCACTGTACGTGACCCCGCCCCCTCTGGGCCCCTCTGGTCTGTGCAGGGCCCCATGGACCAGGAGCAGCCCCCTCACTACAGCCAGCACATGCAGCAGTACGACGCCTCCTACCACCGCACCTCCATCCCCGCCCACATGGGGCAGCAGCGAGTCTACGCATCCATGATGAGGCCCCCGCTGCACCGACCAGGGGCCCCCGGCCAGCCCGGGGCCCCCAACCAGCCCGGGGCCCCGCAGCCAAACAACCTCAGGCTCCAGCTCCAGCACCGGCTTCAGGCTCAACTGGTGAGTCAAAACTGTGCTCCCCCTGACGCGCTCCCCCTGACGCGCTCCCCCTAACGCGTTCCCCTAACGCGCTCCCCCTGACGCGCTCCCCCTGACGCGCTCCCCTAACGCGTTCCCCTGACGCGTTCCCCCCGGCGCGCTCCCCCCGGCGCGCTCCCCCCGGCGCGCTCCCCCCGACGCGCTCCCCCTAACGCGCTCCCCCTGACGCGCTCCCCCTAACGCGTTCCCCCGACGCGTTCCCCCGACGCGCTCCCCCCGACGCGCTCCCCCCGACGCGCTCCCCCCGACGCGCTCCCCCCGACGCGCTCCCCCCGACGCGCTCCCCCCGGCGCGCTCCCCCTGACGCGCTCCTCCTGACGCGCTCCCCCCTAACGCGCTCCTCCTGACGCGCTCCCCCTGACGCGCTCCTCCTGACGCGCTCCCCCTAACGCGCTCCTCCTGACGCGCTCCCCCCTAACGCGCTCCTCCTGACGCGCTCCCCCTGACGCGCTCCCCCCTGACGCGCTCCCCCCTGACGCGCTCCTCCTGACGCGCTCCCCCTAACGCGCTCCCCCTGACGCGCTCCCCCTAACGCGCTCCTCCTGACGCGCTCCCCCTGACGCGCTCCTCCTGACGCGCTCCCCCTAACGCGCTCCTCCTGACGCGCTCCCCCCTAACGCGCTCCTCCTGACGCGCTCCCCCTGACGCGCTCCCCCCTGACGCGCTCCTCCTGACGCGCTCCCCCTAACGCGCTCCTCCTGACGCGCTCCCCCCAACGCGCTCCTCCTGACGCGCTCCCCCTAACGCGCTCTTCCTCACGCGCTCCCCCTGACGCGCTCCTCCTGACGCGCTCCCCCTAACGCGCTCCCCCTGACGCGCTCCCCCCTAACGCGCTCCTCCTGACGCGCTCCCCCTGACGCGCTCCCCCTGACGCGCTCCCCCTGACGCGCTCCCCCTGACGCGCTCCCCCTGACGCGCTCCTCCTAACGCGCTCCTCCTGACGCGCTCCCCCCTAACGCGCTCCCCCTGACGCGCTCCCCCCTGACGCGCTCCCCCTGACGCGCTCCCCCTGACGCGCTCCTCCTAACGCGCTCCTCCTGACGCGCTCCCCCCTAACGCGCTCCCCCTGACGCGCTCCCCCCTGACGCGCTCCCCACTGACGCGCTCCCCCTGACGCGCTCCCCCTGACGCGCTCCCCCTGACGCGCTCCTCCTAACGCGCTCCTCCTGACGCGCTCCCCCCTAACGCGCCCCCCCTGACGCGCTCCCCCTGACGCGCTCCCCCTGACGCGCTCCCCCTGACGCGCTCCTCCTAACGCGCTCCTCCTGACGCGCTCCCCCCTAACGCGCTCCCCCTGACGCGCTCCCCCCTGACGCGCTCCCCACTGACGCGCTCCCCACTGACGCGCTCCTCCTGACGCGCTCCTCCTGACGCACTCCTGATGCGAGTCTCTGTCTACTTCCTGATGATGACATAATAACATTGTTTTCTGTTGGCTCTTGTGCAGAACCGTCAGCCAATGGGGAGCCAGATGAGTGCAGTGTCAAACATGAACCTCCCACTGAGGTCCAACGTCCCAAACCAGGTCAGAAGAAGACACTCACTCATGTCCCACGTCCGACTCTGGGACAGTGGATTATTTGATGGAATCGCACGCGTCGTTCATGTTGACACAGCATTTACAGCTTATATTTGTCAAAACTTAACCGGGATAAAAAAAACTGTGGCTCCCAACCAGAAAAGTGACATAATGCTCCTTTAACATTGATCATCTTTTAAATCTATGTTTTTAGCAGCTCATAAAAAGATTGAATTACATTTGGCATATTTGTAACACTAAGTATTTTAAAACATTTTCATATTGATCGTACATTGCGATTTGTCCCCCTGTCTTGCCCCCCTCTCTCGTCCCTGTCCCCCTCTCTCGTCCCTGTCCAGGGCAGCCTAAACGCACAGATGTCGGCCCAGAGGCAGCGCGAGTACCTGAGTAACCACCTGCGGCAGAGGCAGCAGCAGCTGCACCAGCAGAGGGCGCTCATAATGCGCGGGCAGCTGTCCATGTCCTGTGGAGGAGGAGCTCCGTCTGGACCAAACCCTCGGCTCGGCCCTGGTCCTCCGCCCCAGACGCAGCCCTACGCTTACCCAGGAAACAGCTACGGTACTGGGCTGGCCTCGCCCCCTCGCCCCCTCTCCCCCGGCTCAGTGCCTTCAGCTACGGCAGCTCAGGGTGAAGACTAAAGAGCGTACAGTCTCTAAAGAACACGGCAGCTCAGGGTGAAGACTAAAGGGCGTACAGTCTCTAAAGATCACGAGAGCTCAGGGTGAAGACTAAAGAGCGTACAGTCTCTAAAGATCACGACAGCTCAGGGTGAAGACTAAAGAGCGTACAGTCTCTAAAGATCACGAGAGCTCAGGGTGAAGACTAAAGGGCGTACAGTCTCTAAAGATCACAAGAGCTCAGGGTGAAGACTAAAGAGCGTACAGTCTCTAAAGAACACGGCAGCTCAGGGTGAAGACTAAAGAGTGTACAGTCTCTAAAGAACACGAGAGCTCAGGGTGAAGACTAAAGAGCGTACAGTCTCTAAAGATCACGAGAGCTCAGGGTGAAGACTAAAGAGCGTACAGTCTCTAAAGATCACGAGAGCTCAGGGTGAAGACTAAAGAGTGTACAGTCTCTAAAGATCAGGAGAGCTCAGGGTGAAGACTAAAGAGCGTACAGTCTCTAAAGATCACGACAGCTCAGAGTGAAGACTAAAGAGTGTACAGTCTTTAAAGAACACGACAGCTCAGGGTGAAGACTAAAGAGCATACAGTCTCTAAAGATCACGAGAGCTCAGGGTGAAGACTAAAGAGTGTACAGTCTCTAAAGATCACGAGAGCTCAGGGTGAAGACTAAAGAGTGTACAGTCTCTAAAGATCACGAGAGCTCAGGGTGAAGACTAAAGAGCGTAGTCTCTAAAGATCACGGCAGCTCAGGGTGAAGACTAAAGAGCGTACAGTCTCTAAAGAACACGACAGCTCAGGGTGAAGACTAAAGAGTGTACAGTCTTTAAAGAACACGACAGCTCAGGGTGAAGACTAAAGAGCGTACAGTCTCTAAAGATCACGAGAGCTCAGGGTGAAGACTAAAGAGCGTAGTCTCTAAAGATCACGAGAGCTCAGGGTGAAGACTAAAGAGCGTACAGTCTCTAAAGAACACGACAGCTCAGGGTGAAGACTAAAGAGTGTACAGTCTTTAAAGAACACGACAGCTCAGGGTGAAGACTAAAGAGCGTACAGTCTCTAAAGATCACGACAGCTCAGGGTGAAGACTAAAGAGTGTACAGTCTTTAAAGAACACGACAGCTCAGGGTGAAGACTAAAGAGCGTACAGTCTCTAAAGATCACGACAGCTAGGCGGTTGAAGGTGACCCGGTCTGGGAGAGACGGGAGATGGCGGAGGAGAGTGGATCGGTGGTCGAAGACGTTCTGGACGGCGTGGAGGAGCAGCCTTTTCTGGCTGCACGTGCCCGGAAACGTAAAAAGTCCCTTAGCTCGTCCGAGGGTTCTGGGAATGAGCAGCAGGATGAGGCTGAAGCTATTGATATCCGGGGTGAGAGCAGAGACTGTAAGGTGATCATAAAGCTTGCACAGGATAGTGCATCCTTTAAGGAGTGGAATTCAGTGGCATTGTCAAAGAGCCTAACTGTAGCTGTGGGAGTGATCAAGAGTGCGAGTGTCCTTAGAGATGGCTCGCTGCTGGTCGTGTGCAAGGACGCGGCTCAGCAACGGAAGGCGATTGGAACTAAACGTCTGGGTGGAAAGGACATTCTTGTGTCTGATGCTGAAAGAAACACGGTCAGAGGAGTTATCGTAGGTGTCCCTACGGCGACGTCTGTGGATGAAGTTAAGGAGAATTTGACTGGAGCTAAGGTGCTGGACGCTAGGCGTTTGAAGGTGACCCGGTCTGGGGTAAGATGTGACAGCTTGTCGGTAATGGTAACACTTGAAGGGAGGTGCCTGCCTAGTAAGGTGTTCATTGGGTTCTTGTGCCATGGCGTTAGGCCATATGTTCCACCGCCCCTGCGTTGCTTTAAGTGCCAGCGCTTTGGGCATATTGCAGCGGTCTGTAGAGGGAGGCAAAGATGTGGTAAATGTGCAGGAGATCACGAGTATGGGAAGTGTGACGTGGGAGCAAAACTGAAGTGCTGTAACTGTGGGGAAGAACATAGCTCTGCCTACGGGGATGCAGGTTTAGCAAAAGAGCTGCTGAGGTGCATAAAATAAAGGTCTCTCAAGGTATATCCTATGCAGTCAAGAAAGTTTCAAGTAACGAGTTTAGAGTAAATACAGAGAGAGGAGCCAGCGCTGCTCCCAGACAGGGCGAAATGAGAAAGGCCAGCGTGGCTCCCAAGAAGTGTGAAGGTTTCAAGAGTGGAGGTCCCAAGTGTGCAGGTTCCAGAATTAATGAGAATACCCTGGTTGTGGATAGAGAGGATTTTGTACTCTTTATGGTGGATGTTGTAAACTGTGCTGCTCAGACTCAAAGCAGAACTGAAAGGATCAGGATCATTGCTAAAGCTGCAGGGAGATTCCTTGGAACAAAGGAGTTTGATTGGGCAGATATAGAAAACAGGCTAAAGGCGCTAAATGGGAGTCGGAGTGATGGGGGTCTGCTTTTGGGGAGTCAGGGTGATCAGAGTGACGAGATGGGGGTGGGGGTGGTCTCCTGTCCTCGCCCAGTCTCGTAGACGCACGGCTACCAAGCAGCGACATCAGTGGACATATTAAAGCCTATAGAATGAAGCCTAAAGAATAAAGCTGTACGATGGAAGCACCGAATGTCAAAGAAGGAGAGGAAGATGAAGAAGAGTCTCCCTGGAATAAGGCCGGTCGGTCTCTGACACAACAACTATTCTAGTCACAAAGACATATAATGACCTCATGGGCTTTGTAACACCAAAGCAATGGAAGGAGTTCTTTTACGGACTACGACAGAGTCTGAGGAATAAAGTCTGGCGGTAATGCAACGCTTGGATGCCAACCGCCATAAAACAACAACAACAACAACAACAACTATTCTAGTCACAAAGACACATCATGACCTCATGGGCTTTGTAACACCAAAGCAATGGAAGGAGTTCTTTTACGGACTACGACAGAGTCTGAGGACAAAGCACTGGAAGTCAAGGCACTGGAAGAAGAACTTTTAGGACTACGACAATGTCTAAGGAATAAAGTCTGGCGGTAATGCAACACTCGGATGTCAACCGCCATAAAACAACAACAACAACAACAGCTCAGGGTGAAGACTAAAGAGCGTACAGTCTCTAAAGAACACGACAGCTCAGGGTGAAGACTAAAGAGCGTACAGTCTCTAAAGATCACGACAGCTCAGGGTGAAGACTAAAGAGCGTACAGTCTCTAAAGATCACGAGAGCTCAGGGTGAAGACTAAAGAGCGTACAGTCTCTAAAGAACACGACAGCTCAGGGTGAAGACTAAAATGTGAACTCTCAACTGAAAGTTCATTTTAAAACAAAACTTTATTCACAATAAGAATACAGATGTTGTATATTGTCCAAAAAGGTTCTCGTAGCTTTAGAAATCGAAGCCGTTACTTCTTCTATTGCTCGACACTGACAGTGGTTTCCTCCCTCTTGTCTCTGTCGCCCTCTGCAGGAATGCCCCCGCAGCAGCAGCAGCAGCCGGACTCCTCAGGCTTCAGACCTCTGCTCTCTCCCAGACACCAGGCTCAAAACCCGGTCCAGGTCCAGGCCCAGGTCCAGGGTCAAGCAGGACCTCCTGGATACCACCAGCCCAGCACAGACCTGAACGGCTGGAGTCAGAGCGCAAACATCTCCAGCAACAAGTGAGAAAACTACGTCTGTTTAGTCCTGATGATTACGATGATCGGTTATTAGGCCCGAGCGCCACAAGCCGGCGAGGGGCATATGAGCTCCGTAAAGCTGTACGAAGCACGGCTGTGAAAGTGCACACGAAGTGCACACTAAACAAGCTCTTGTTTCCGTTAAGTAGCTCACGAATACGTTCCATCTCTTGCATGTTCCGTGCATATAAACATGTGATGCAAAAATGTAACATTATTACTGTTCAGAGGGCCAAAAACACAAAGTGGGCGGAGCCCACTCAAAATTAACAAAAGTATCCGTCAGTGACCAGGGACCCACACCATGAATGAAAATGTATATTTTATGATATTTGAAAAATGGAAAACATTGTTTTCACATCGGAATATTATTCTTTCTTTCTTCTTCTTCTTCTCGGGACCAACCCCCCTATTTTTCACCCAGTGAACATTGACGAAAAGTCACAAAAATGTTCACACCTCTAAAAATCGTGCCTCTCTACATTCTGGCTATTTCCCTTTTCTAAAATGAAAAAAATTGGTGCGTCAGCGCCCCCAAATGTACCAAAAATGCATTGAGAGATAAGAAATGACAAAATATACATCTGATCGTAGAATCATGAAATTTGGCGCAGAGGTAGATGGTGACAAGAGAAGTAAAAAATATTATTACGGCAACGCCGTCCGCCCAACCAAATGTCGGCCATATTGGATCAAAAATGGCTAAGCATGACTGGAGTTTTTCCAAACGTCGTACTTTTACGAACTCCTCCTGTTGGCCCTAAAAAGCTGAAATTTGGTGAAAATGGTGTTGAGGAGTGGGACATCAAAATTCATCCAAATAACTTTGATATCTGTCACAGTCTAGCTAGAATTTCATAAATGTCCCAAATTTTAAATTTGCTGCCGTTTGCACAGACAATGTCCGAATTGCGTCAAATTTGAATCAGTTGTTAAACACTTTGCCCTAAACCTACTTGAAGATAAGTTATTTTGGCGCATTAGCGCCCCCTGCAGGATGAAAATTAACTTGATATGGAGGGTAAAATATTCAGTTTTTGGAAATTTTACGAGATTTGGCACAAAATTTCATTTTGGCATCCTGTTCAAAAATGTCGATGAGACCCATGTCATATTTGTTAGGGCGTAGCCGTAGCGATGACAGAAACCTCCCATGATATTCCAATGGGGAAATCGCCAGATCTCTGAAATGTGAACATGCTCACACTTTATACTTTTACAAACTCCTCCTTGGGCGTTGGCCCAATTAATCTAACATTTGGTGAGACTCATCTTCAGGAGTGTGGACCATGAAAGGTTATCCAAATTTTTATTCGGAGCCGCAAACAAAAACGAGATAGCGTCATGGATTCAGCAGTAGGTTTAAAAAAAGGAAAATTCGGGCGTGTTAGCGACTCTTGCAGCGTGGCAAGGGCCGATCATCACCGCTTGCAGCTATATTTATTATAATTAATTACTGTTTTATAGTCACAAATCACCGTTAGTCTTGAGAAAATGTGAACAAATATTAAGATATTCTCTTTTGTCAGTCTGTACCAGGGCCAGTCCCAGTTCTCTCAGTCCGGCCTGATGTTCTCCGACTCCAACATGAACGTGGGAGCGATGGCGGCGGAGTCGGTGAGGACACGCCCATGTTTGTACTTCTAGTGCTACAAGTTTGTACTCAGCAGTTTAGTAACGAGTTTGTGTTGTGTGGTGTTTGCAGGTGAACGACAGCAGCCTGATCCTGGAGCAGTTGGCTGGGATGGACATTCTGCCTCAGGACGCAGACGCCGCCTCTGTGAGTCTCTCTCTCTCTTGCTCTACCTACGGCGGGAAATTTTAGATCATATTCACAATCAGTGATTGGCCAATCAAATCTAAAATGACCGTGTGTCACAACTACATATGAATTGTTCTAAAATATATCCACATTAGCCCGTTTCCCCCGCTCTTCTGCTGCTGAAGCCTCTACAGGCGATGAGCAGTACTGCAGGAAGCTTGGCTCTTCTTCTCCTGCAGCTGCTCAGTCTGTGGGCGTGGTCAGAGGCCCGTTCATGCTCCGCCCTCAAACATGAGCTTTAGAACCAGAGCGGACAGAAGCCCTAACTGAGCATGTCCAGAGTCAGGTCCAGAGTCAGGTCCAGGTCCAGAGTCAGGTCCAGGTCCAGAGTCGGGTCCAGGTCCAGAGTCGGGTCCAGGTCCAGAGTCGGGTCCAGGTCCAGGTCCAGAGTCAGGTCCAGGTCCAGAGTCAGGTCCAGGTACAGAGTCAGGTCCAGGTACAGGTCCAGAGTCAGGTCCAGGTCCAGGTCCAGAGTCAGGTCCAGAGTCAGGTCCAGAGTCAGGTCCAGAGTCGGCTTTAGACACATTTATCTGAACAATACAAAATAAAATGCACGTTTTCTAAATTTGTTTTTTTTCTTTTTGTAGAATTTCTGCTGATGCTGAATCTGTCGTTTCCTTCAGAAAAACTGTGGCAAATCCTCACGAAAACGTCTCATCCAAAAAGACCAACGTTTTATGCAACTATGACAACAAAGAGGATATTTTTTCATCGAATGTACGAAACCTTTTGTAGAACCACAATCCTCCAGCTCCGCCAAAGAACGGCCCGAAGACCCAGAACTGTACGCTTTTGTAGAAAATATTAACATTTATTTATAGTTTTGAAGAAAATAGATTGTTTGTACGATATATGAAGGCTTTCTAATCTACCAAGAGGTACACTTTGATTTTGAAGATTAATATATTTGAACGTTTGCTGTAGATCGCACTGTAATTTTGAGATCATTTTTGAACGATTGAAAATAATATATGTCTAATTTTATATTTATTGTTGACACTTTGACAGAAACTGGACCTGAAAAGCACAAAAATCACTTATAAATAATAAAACAGAGAAAATGCAGCTTGACAATCAAACTCTCCAAAAAAAAAAAGAAGGAATTTCCACTGAAATGACTGAAATTCAGTTGTAATTTTTTTTCTTTTGGATCAATTTAGTTTGACATAATTTCAAGATATTTGTTTTTGCTTATTTCAAGTTTGTTTTCCGGCTAAAAATATGTATTTAATATTTAAAAAGTTTTAAAAAATGGTAGACCACTGGATTCAACTTCTAAATAAAAGTATAAGTCAAACACTGACTTATCGAACTAAATAACAAAGATTTAAATGTTATTCTGAATTCACCTCATTTTAAAGCTTGGCTATGTAACTTTAGCTGGCGCTCGTCTCCATGGAGATGTTGGGATGTTCCCCAGTGTGGCATTAAACTCATCTAAACCTGTGTCGTACATTAAAGTACAGTTTGTTGAGTGGCTCACAAAAAAACCCTGACAACCTGTCACTCGGCTGCCTGTCGCCATGGAGACAAACTAACAACACAGTGTGGAACATTCCGGGGCAAAGCGAGCGAGGGGGATGAGCCGCCGGCCAAGGTGCGTGTGAGCGTCCTCCAGGGGGCGTGTCACATGTGAGCGTCCTCCAGGGGGCGTGTCACATGTGAGCGTCCTCCAGGGGGCGTGTCACATGTGAGCGTCCTCCAGGGGGCGTGTTACATGAGAGCGTCCTCCAGGGGGCGTGTCACATGAGAGCGTCCTCCAGGGGGCGTGTCACATGTGAGCGTCCTCCAGGGGGCGTGTCACATGTGAGCGTCCTCCAGGGGGCGTGTTACATGAGAGCGTCCTCCAGGGGGCGTGTCACATGAGAGCGTCCTCCAGGGGGCGTGTCACATGTGAGCGTCCTCCAGGGGGCGTGTCACATGTGGGCGTCCTCCAGGGGGCGTATCACATGTGAGCGTCCTCCAGGGGGCGTGTCACATGTGGGCGTCCTCCAGGGGGCGTGTCACATGAGAGCGTCCTCCAGGGGGCGTGTCACATGCGAGCGTCCTCCAGGGGGCGTGTCACATGCGAGCGTCCTCCAGGGGGCGTGTCACATGAGAGCGTCCTCCAGGGGGCGTGTCACATGAGAGCGTCCTCCAGGGGGCGTGTCACATGAGAGCGTCCTCCAGGGGGCGTGTCACATGAGAGCGTCCTCCAGGGGGCGTGTCACATGTGAGCGTCCTCCAGGGGGCGTGTCACATGAGAGCGTCCTCCAGGGGGCGTGTCACATGAGAGCGTCCTCCAGGGGGCGTGTCACATGTGAGCGTCCTCCAGGGGGCGTGTCACATGTGAGCGTCCTCCAGGGGGCGTGTCACATGCGAGCGTCCTCCAGGGGGCGTGTCACATGCGAGCGTCCTCCAGGGGGCGTGTCACATGCGAGCGTCCTCCAGGGGGCGTGTCACATGAGAGCGTCCTCCAGGGGGCGTGTCACATGTCAGCGTCATGTGACACGCCCCCTGGAGGACGCTGTAACGTCAGAGCTGCTTTAAACACGTTTATCACTGGATTTTGCTGCGTTCGCTGCACATTTAACAGCACGTTACGACACGTATTTAGACTTCCGGATGATTTGTAGCTTTTTCTGGACAAGCACAATCGCAGAAATGTCGAGTCCACCGAAGTTTTTCCTTTTACCGACACAAATGATACTTTTGTGCTGCTCAAATATTTACTCTCCTCCTTCTACGACGCTCAACTTTGTTTGTGTTCCTCACTTTCCCAACTTTTCCCAAGGTTTTTCCGCAACTTTCCGCGGCCATGCTAGCGTGTTAGCCTAGCGCGTTAGCATGCTAACACGCTAGCATGCTAACGCACGCTTCCTGCTTCACGGAGAGAGAAATATTCAGACGTGATGTAAATAACGTGATGTATTTGTGATGAATTACTGCATCGCGTCAGCCACAATCGCAGTGTCAGTGCTTTAGCGACATATTGTGCAGCTCTGATCCGTAATCAAGCGTTTGGTTGGTTTGTTTATTAAGCCGGATGCCCTTCCAGACCGGACTCACTGCTCACAGAAGTCAGTCTCTCACGCGACCTCCAAAGACGACGTTTAGCCGCAGACGTGACGCGTTTCAGGCGCGACGTCACGACTGGATTAGCTTTAACCGCTAAACATGTAGCCACGCCGCCATTTTGAAACTTCCTCTGGAGGTTTTCTGTCAAACGTAACGCGCCGATCCAGAATGTTCCAGACAAACCTTCTGTTCTGTGTCTGGACTTTGGAGAGAATTATATATGAAGAAAACAAAGATTAAAAATGAGAAAAACTACAAAAAACAACAAATGAAATTAAATGAAAGATGCAAATCTAACTTTGTAGATTGGACAGTTTAGTATTTGTTTCTGGTAAAATCTTGTGTTAAAGGAGAAAAAGTACTTTTACCTGCAGTGTTTTCACCTCTATTTTCACATTTTCTGACTGAATAAAATAGTTTGAATGTTTCTTTTCCCCCATTGGCTAAACGTCTCTCCCTTTAACTCCAGACTCAGGGGGCGCTCTCGCTGTGAAACGTCTCATGTCCCGCGTTACATTCCGTGGTGTTTGACCTCAGATCAGTTGCTGTGGCAGTATTTGATTTAGCGCTGCGGCGTGTCCAGAGTCTGAGCGACGCTTCTGCCATAACTGCTGTTCATTTATCATCCACTGGAAATAAAGATTTTTATGAAAACATTTGCGTCGCCTCTTGTTTTGTGTCAAGGCTCTAAAAAGGTCTTTTTACAGTGCGTTTATGACTTTTAAAGTGAGACTAAAGGTGTGTTTGAAACTGCAGTGGCAGAGTTTCACCACAGGTGGCAGCACACGCCATGACGACTTTTGCTCTTTATCTAAAGGTCACAGAGTTTAGACTAGTTTAGTCCTAGTTTAGTCTAGTTTAATCCAAGTTTAGTCCGAGTTAAGTGCAAGGTACGTCATTTCCGGTGAGTGTGTCGCGTTTTCAGAGCTGTTCGTTCTTAGAGCCTTTTACCGATTAATCCACGAATTATACACACTATTTACGCATCATATACATGAAAGTGAACGTTTGATTTCTCCGCAAACAATCCGGAGCCTCAAGCCGCTCACTTTTCAGTATTTCGTGGATTTAAAAGCCCTCCTCACTTTCTAGCTCCAGCCTGAACTAGCCTAGCGTAGCCTAGCCGCTAGCGTCATGGCTGGATCTACCTTTACCTGTTTGAGCTGTCATATGTCGAGTCAGAACCCTGGCTCCTTCTCTGATGATAGGTGCGTGAAGTGCAGTGTAGTGGTAGTTTTGGAGGCCAGGGTTACGGAGTTAGAAGCGCGGATCCGCTGTTTAGAGGAGCTTAAGTCCAGTTATAGTTCGGTTTTAGCGCGAGGGCTACCGGACCGCGCTGCAGGGCGTAGCATTAGCATTAGCAGTAGCAGTAAGGCCGAGCTCAGCCCCTCAGCGTCTCCCGTGCAGCCGGGACTAGACCAGGAACAGAATAGGGACCATTTTGTGACAGTTCGGAGGGGACAAGGCGCTAAGCGCCGAACCTCAGAGCGCCGTGAGCTTCGCGTCTATAATAGGTTTTATCCCCTCAGCGATCACACGCCCGCTGAACACACGAGAGAAACTCTTGTAATCGGGAGTTCTATTGTTAGAGACGTGAAGCTGCCAGCTGCTAGCGTTAGGTGTTACCCGGGGGCCAGAATGGGTGACATCGAAGGAAACCTTAGGATCTTAAAGCGGAGTAGGACCCGTTTCCGGCGAGTCGTGGTTCACGCAGGCGGTAACGACGCCCGGCGGAGACAATCAGAGGTGCTCAAAGTTCAAGTAGCCGCGGTGTGTGACCTAGCGAAGTCGATGTCAGACACTGTAATATTTTCTGGTCCCCTGCCCAATCGGATCAATGCTGAATTGTACAGCCGTCTCTCAGCATTCAACAACTGGTTATCCAGATGGTGCCCTCAAAACAACGTTGTCTTTATTGATAACTGGAGTGCGTTTTGGGGAAAGCCCGGGCTCATACGCAGGGATGGCATCCATCCGACTTCGGAGGGTACATCCCTATTAGTTCGGAATTTGACCGATAGTCTTAGTCGTGTTAAGTGACCATCTAGGGATGAGCCCCAGGTGCAGAGCAGCAGTTCAAGACGCTCCTCTGTCGCTGAACTCTCGCCCGTTCTGTCACATGTGAAGTGTTCAGATTCAAGACAGATAGAGACTGTGTGTGTCCCTCGTGTCCCTCGTACAAATAATGCCAAAAAGTCACATCTCAGAAAAAATATTTCAGGCGTCAGACCAAATAACTTAAGGAAAATAACAATCACAAATGACACAAATATACAAATGAATAAACACGTAAAATGTGGACTGCTAAACATTAGAGCAATTTCCTCCAAATCGCTCTTAGTTAATGAATTAATTAGTGACTATAACATAGATCTTCTAGCTCTAACTGAAACGTGGCTTCAACAAGACGACTACGTCAGACTAAATGAGTCCACCCCACCCACCATGTTAACCCCACCCACCCATGTTAACCCCACCCACCCATGTTAACTTCACCCACCCATGTTAACCCCACCCACCCATGTTAACCCCACCCACCCATGTAAACCCCACCCACCCATGTAAACCCCACCCACTCATGTTAACCCCACCCACCCATGTTAACCCCACCCACCCATGTTAACCCCACCCACCCATGTTAACTTCACCCACCCATGTTAACCCCACCCACCCATGTTAACCCCACCCACCCATGTAAACCCCACCCAGCCATGTTAACTTTCAGACCGCCAGGAGCACAGGCCGAGGTGGTGGTGTGGCAGTGATCTCACACTCAAGCGACTCATGAGCCCTAAAACTAACAATGCATTTCACTCATTTGAAAGCCTTATGCTGTCAATCACATGTCCAAATATGAAAAACCAAAAAGGAGTTTTGTTCATAGTTATCTACCGACCTCCTGGTCCCTACTCAGAGTTTTTAACAGAGTTTTCTGACTTTATATCAAACTTAGTGTTAGCCTGGGATAAAATAGTTATAGCTGGAGACTTTAATATCCACGTGAACATGAGTGATGACTCTCTCAGTAATGCCTTCAGCGCCTTGTTAGACAGCATTGGTTTCACTCAGAATGTAAATAAACCGACTCACACTCACAAGAACACTCTGGATCTTGTCCTAACGTATGGAACAGAGATTAGTGACCTCAGTGTCCTCCCTCAAAACCCTATATTGTCAGATCATTTCCTAATTACCTTTCAGTTTATTCTTAAAGATCATCCAGTCCCACAAAATAAAGTTATTATGAAAAGGACAATATCTGAAAAATCTATCTCAAAATTCAAAGAAATGATGGAGCCAATATTCAGTGACCGTGTCATGTGACCGTGTCATGTGACCGTGTCATGTGATCCTGCTGAGAACAGCTTTAGTCCCAGTTTAAGTGATCAATTTGTCGACTTGACCATGAATTCTCTGAAGTCTGCTCTTGACGTTGTCGCGCCGTTAAAACAGAAGGTCATTAGGCCAAAGCGCCTCCCCATGGTAAAACGAAGAACTGCGTTCACATAAACAAAGAGTTAGAAAGTTAGAGGGATTATTTCGTCGCTCTCACACAGAAGAATCCCTAAAAGCAGGAAAAGTTGCCTGCTGTCCTATAAGCAGGCTCTGCGTAAGGCCCAAACCAGATATTATTCAAATCTAATAGAAGTCAACAAAAGTAACACTAAATTCCTTTTCAGCACTGTAGCTAGGCTAACAAACTGTCACAGTGCAGTAGAGCCCTCAATCCCAGCTACACTTAGCTCTGATGATTTCCTCCTATTTTTTAATAATAAAATAAAAACAATCAGAGATAAATTAGATGAAATTACCCCCGTTATTAGCCCTGAACTAGCCCAAGCTGTAAATCTAACGTCCCATATAAATCCACCTGTAAACTTAGAAAGGTTCACAGCTGTTGATCAAGCAGAGATAACTTCAGCCATTATGTCCTCTAAAAGCTCCACTTGTGTCCTAGACCCCATTCCAAGCAGACTCCTCAAAGACATTCTTCCCCTAATTATAGACCCTATTCTTAATATAATAAATACTTCCACAGTCCTTCAAACATGCAGTCATTAAACCTCTTCTGAAAAAGCCTAATCTAGATCCCGACCTATTGGTAAACTACAGACCTATTTCAAATCTTCCCTTCGTCTCTAAAATCCTTGAAAAAGTTGTAGTAAAACAGCTTTGTCGCCACCTGCAGGACAATAACTTATTTGAAGTTTTCCAGTCAGGGTTCAGAGCCCACCACAGCACTGAAACTGCACTAGTTAAAGTCACAAATGATTTGTTATTAGCCGCTGACGATGGACTGGTCTCAGTCCTGGTTCTGTTGGACCTCAGCGCAGCGTTTGACACCATCGACCACAACATTCTACTGCAGAGGTTAGAATGTGATGTAGGTGTTGGAGGAACAGCCCTCAGCTGGTTTAAATCCTATCTATCTGATAGGTTCCAATTTGTTAATGTAAACCAGAGCTCCTCACCAAGCTCTAAAGTAATTTACGGTGTGCCACAGGGTTCGGTACTCGGTCCAATTCTGTTTACTCTTTATATGCTGCCATTAGGCAACATTATCAGGTCACATGGCATTAACTTCCACTGCTATGCAGATGACACTCAGCTGTATTTATCAATGAAACCTGATCAGAGCGATCAAGTAGACAGACTTAGTACTTGTGTGAAGGAGATAAAAACCTGGATGACACTAAACTACCTGCTTCTTAACCCTGAAAAAACCGAGGTCATTGTGCTTGGCCCTAAGCATCTACGAGACTCTCTATCTGAGCAGATAGCCACACTGGACAATGTCAGTGTAGCCTCCAGTTCTACTGTAAGAAACCTTGGAGTCTTATTTGACCAGGAGCTCTCATTTAAAGCGCATATAAATCAAGCTTGTAAAACAGCCTATTTCCATTTGCGCAACAAGAGCCAAAATCAGAAGAATCCTGCCTAAAAGTGATGCCGAAAAACTTATCCATGCATTTGTAACGACTAGATTAGACTACTGTAACTCCCTGCTTGCAGCGTGTCCTAAAAGCTCCATAAAAAGCTTTCAACTGGTTCAAAATGCAGCAGCAAGATTACTAACAGGAACAAAAAGAAGAGAGCACATTACACCAGTGCTGGAGTCTCTTCACTGGCTCCCCGTCGAGTTTAGAATCAAATTTAAAATTCTACTCTTGACCTAAAAAGCCATAAATGACATGGCCCCATCCTACCTCAAAGATGCTATAGAACCATATCATCCAAACAGAGCTCTTCGCTCTCAGAATGCCGGCCTTCTGGTGGTCCCAAGAGTCTCTAAAAGTACTGTAGGAGGTAGAGCGTTTAGCTCCCAAGCTCCTGTGTTATGGAATCAGCTCCCGACCCATGTTAAATATGCTGACACAGTCTCTTCATTTAAGTCCAGGCTTAAAACGTTCCTCTTCGAAATCGCTTATGGTCAGACTAGTTAGGAACAGAAACATAAACCCACAGCTTTAGCTACGCTGCCCTAGGAGTAACTATGCTGGGGGAAGTATGACAGCTTGAGCACTATCCTCTTCTTCTTCTGACTACTTATGCTATCAAACAATATTTATTTTTTGATTCCACTTGCAAACTGTTCACCGCCTTCTTTTTCTTTGTCTCACTCCTGAGGACCTGTGGACCCAGATGCCCCTCCCCTGGTGAAGTGGTCCCTGCCCTGTGTGGACGGTCCCTCATCTGCCTGAAGAGTGGGTCCAGTTCGCCTCAGTCGGTCCCTCATCTGCCTGAAGAGTGGGTCCAGCTCCAGTCTCCCTCGTGTCCGTCTGTCCGTCTGTGAGAGTCAGATCTCTCCTTCACTGGAACTCCTCCAGGTTTCTACGCTTTTTTCCCAAAGAGGTTTTTTTTGTAGTTTTTCCTGGCCGAGAAGGAGAGTCTAAGGACAGAGGACCCTGGGACATCGTCCCTCGCCACCACAGACATTGTCTGACTTCATCGCCACCACAGACATTGTTGATTCATTTCTCCCTGTGGCCCTCAGAGGCAACTGTTGTGATTTTGGGCCTTACAAAAATAAATTGATTTGAATTGATTTGATTAGTTAAGTGCTAGTTTAGTGCTACTTTAGTGCTACTTTAGTGCTAGTTTAGTACTAGTTTAGTCCTAGTTTAGTCCTAGTTTAGTGCTAGTGTAGTTCTAGTTTAGTCCTAGTTTAGTGCTACTTTAGTTCTAGTTCAGTGCTAGTTTAGTCCTAGATTAGTGCTACTTTAGTTCTAGTTTAGTGCTAGTTTAGTGCTAGTTTAGTCCTAGTTTAGTGCTACTTTAGTGCTAGTTTAGAGCTAGTTTAGTGCTAGTTTAGCCCTAGTTTAGTGCTTGTTTAGTGCTAGTTTAGTGCTGCTTTAGTGCTACTTTATTGCTACTTTAGTGCTAGTTTAGTCCTAATTTGGTGCTAGTTTAGTGCTAGTTTACTCCTACTTTAGTGCTAGTTTAGGCCTACTTTCGTGCTACTTTAGTGCTAGTTTAGTGCTAGTTTACTCCTACTTTAGTGCTACTTTTGTGCTAGTTTAGTCCTACTTTAGTGCTAGTTAGGTGCTAGTTTAGTGCTAGTTTATTCCTAGTTTAGTGCTAGTTTAGTCCTACTTTAGTCCTACTTTAGTGCTAGTTTAGTGCTAGTTAAGTGCTAGTTTATTCCTAATTTAGTGCTAGTTTAGTGCTAGTTTAGTCCTACTTTAGTGCAAGTTTAGTGCTACTTTAGTGCTACTTTAGTGCTACTTTAGTGCTAGTTCAGTGCTAGTTAAGTGCTAGTTTAGTGCTAGTTTAGTCCTACTTTAGTGCTAGTTAAGTGCTAGTTTAGTGCTAGTTTATTCCTACTTTAGTGCTAGTTTATTCCTAGTTTAGTGCTAGTTTAGTCCTACTTTAGTGCTAGTTTAGTGCTAGTTTTGTTTGTGCTTCCGAAGAGTGCACACGCTTTTTTTTCTCGCTCCGCTTGCTATCGCTGCTTTCCTTATTTATTTTGCTTTTTAATCAGTTTTTGTCGACCAAACATTTTTGCTTTAGACTTTTTCAAGTAAACCAAGGATTTTAAGAACATTTTTCCAGTTTTAACGACATATCTGACGCCAGCGACATGTCCGGGAGAAGAAGGGAGAAAGACTGTGAACGCTGTCGGAAATATCAACAAGAAATTAATGAGCTGAAAACATGGATATTTGTTTTGGAATCTGAAAAAGTTCTTCACGATACCATTCCTGTGTCAACCGATGGTAAGAAGAGCACACTTTTTACAAGAAAAACTGCTACTTTCAACCTAAACTGCAGTGACAGACCAGGCAGTTTCTTGGAACAAACTTGGAGCAAAGCCTAAACGATATAAAGATAACGTGAAGTCGCCTAAAATACAGCTCACCAACAGATTTTTACCACTTTCAGAGATGGAATTAAATGAAAAAAGGAAAGATGACGTGGCCAAAATACAGCGAGGAGGATCTGTGCCAGGAGCCAAGGTCACGCAGATTGTTTTGGTTGGAGACGGCGCGATAAGTCACGTGACGCATGAAAAGATAAACACACATTCTTTTCCAAGCGCCACTGTTTCTGAGATAACGTCACTCCTTCCAAATATTATGGCTAAGCATGGAGGAGCTAAACAGCTGATTGTGCACGTGGGTGCAGTGGACATGCGGCGGGAACAGACTGAAGTTTTGAAAAAAGACTTCTTGAAGTTATTCGACGTGCTTGATAAAATGGAAATCAAAACATTCATAAGTGGACCTCTTCCAAACATCGACAGGAGGATAAACAAGTTTAGCCGGCTTCTTCAGCTGAACACATGGCTGTCCAAAGAGTGTTCCCCGAGAGGACTACACTATATTGAGAACTTCTATTTATTCTGGAAACGAGAGGACCTGTTTAAGAGAAATGGCCCCCACCTATGCAGAGGTGGAGTGAGGGTGCTGACAGAGAACCTGCTCCACGCTCTGAGGCATTGGACTGGGCCTGGACAGGGTCCTGAGCAGATAGTTAGAGAAGAGAGGAATGAGAGAAGAATTCCTGCTCCATCAGCCAGAGACCGAGCCAATGTTTCAACATCAAAAGCACCACAACCTCAGCCTCCACCAAAGGATTCATCAGCAGCTGCTCCACCACCACCAGCAAAGGATTCAGCTCCAGCTGCTCCACATTCACCTCCACCGCCTCCAGCAAAGGAACAATCTTCAAAGGCCTTGGACCCATCTGTGACAAGCCCAACAACATCCCTGTCATCGCCCCTGCCTTCACACCAGCCCTGGGTTCCCCCTGAAACATCTACTCCGACTAAAGATTCATCATTCTCCTTCTCATCTGCACTCTCACCCATGGGCCTTCCCAGCCATTTTGAAAGTCTGATCAAATCAGGCATTAAGATGGCTCCACTCACGCCCAATATAGCAAGGGCTATGTCAATACGTATCAACTCTTCCCTGCACAAGCCGACTACACCAACAAAAGCCCCACCACCCATCCCCCCTCGCCTCTCACCTGGTCCCAAACTCTCCTTGGCTACAAAAGCCCCACCACCCATCCAACCTCGCCTTTCACCTGGTATCTCCCATAGCTAGGATGCACTGGGTCTCAGCGTTGCCGGGACTTATTGTCACATTAAAAATCAAACCAACCCGGGGCCCTATGTAAAAAGAGCCCCCCCTAGTGCTATTTCTGTAGTCACATCATCACACAGATGGAAAAACAAAATGCGAGCCAGGCCCAATCTGAGAAATGTGATTCATATTCCCTGTGAAAAGATAAAGCCCAGTCCCACTGAAAATAGTCTGAAACTTGCTGTGCTAAATGTCAGATCCTTATGTAACAAATCTCTCTTAATTAATAATTGTATTTCTTCTTATAATCTTGATTTTATGTTTTTAACTGAAACATGGCTTGACAAAAACACAGGAAATGTAGTTCTGATAGAATCTGCTCCACCCAACTTTAAGTTTGAATCTGAAACACGAGAAAACAAAAAAGGGGGTGGAGTCTGTGCTGTCTTTAGAGATGAAATAATTACCCGCAGGTTGTCTTTTGGGGTGTTTTCATCATTTGAGTATGTATCCTTTAAAATGGAGCTAAAACGGTCTCCATCCATTCTCTTCATTGTTTTATACAAGCCTCCCCAGCACTGCCAACGTTTTATTGATGATTTTACTGAGATGCTTTCAGTCATATGCACAGACTTTGATGGTTTGGTCATTACAGGTGATTTCAATGTGCATGTTGATAATGTTTGTGACAGAAACGCTAAAGAGCTTGATGCTGTCCTTGAAACCTTCAGTCTTACTCAGCATGTGAGAGGCCCCACCCACAGCAAAGGACACACTCTGGATCTCATAATTACAAAGGGGGTAAATATTTCAAATGTTAATGTGATCGATGTTGCTCTGTCTGATCATTTCTGTGTCTTCTTTGACCTGTCTGTTTCTCCCAAACCACCGGTTGGTCCTGCAGCTGTTCAGAGGAGACACATAAGTGATGGCACAGGTGCACTGTTTATGGAAATGATAAACTTTGAAAATGTCTCATGTTCTAATGTAAATGATTTGTTGAACTCTGTTACATCTAGTGTTTTGAATGTTCTGGACACCATCGCCCCTATAAAGGCTAAAATGGTTAAAAATAAGCAGAAGGCGCCGTGGAGAAATGATGATTCGGTCAGGGCACAGAAAAGGGAGTGCCGCAGGGCCGAACGGAAATGGCGCAAGTCAAAGCTCCAGGTTCAAAAAGAGATTTACAAAGAAAAGCTGAACATGTACAACCTAATCTTATGTAGAACTAGGGAAAGATATTTTTCTGAAATAATTGGAAGCTGCAGTAACAACTCACGTGTCCTGTTTGCCACAGTAAACAGATTAACAAACCCTCCAGCTCAGCTGCCGTTAGAACTCATTTCCACATCCAAGTGTAATGAGTTTGCATTATTCTTTAATGACAAAGTTCAGGGCATTAAAAATGCTATAAATCCCACAATGCAAAAAATTACCCTAAAACCACCAAGACACTTAGAGCTAACTCACTTTGCACCAGTAACTGACAAAACTGTCCATGAGATCATCACCAGTCTGAGTTCATCTACATGCTGCCTTGATGTGTTACCCACCAGATTTCTAAAGTCTGTGCTGAACAGTTTGTTAGCACCATTCACTCACATAATTAACATGTCGCTTCAATCTGGAACATTCCCAATGTCTTTGAAAACTGCGGTCATAAAGCCTCTCCTAAAGAAGAGCAGTCTTGATGCCGCAGTACTGAGTCATTACCGGCCCATCTCTAATCTGCCATTTTTGGGCAAAGTCCTTGAAAAGGTTGTTTACCAACAGCTCACAGATTTCCTCTTAATAAACAACTCATTTGATGTTTTTCAGTCAGGTTTTAGACCTCATCACAGCACTGAGACTGCTCTTGTCAAGGTGACAAATGACATCCGCTTGAACACTGACACGGGCAAAGCCTCAGTCTTAATTCTGTTAGATCTGAGTGCTGCTTTTGACACTGTCGATCATGGGATACTCTTACAGAGACTAGAGGACTGGGTGGGCATCACTGGCACTGCCCTAAACTGGTTAAGGTCCTATCTGGAAGACAGGAAGTACTTTGTTGAAATTGGTAGCTGTGTCTCAGACCACATGACTCTGACCTGTGGAGTGTCCCAAGGGTCAGTCCTGGGTCCCCTTCTGTTCAACCTCTACATGCTGCCGTTAGGTCAGTTGATACGCAGTGAAAATGTGTCCTATCACAATTATGCAGACGACACTCAGATCTATGTTTCACTGTCGGCAGGTGACTATGGACCAGTAGATTCACTCTGTCACTGCATCAAACAGATCAGTGTGTGGATGCAAAACAACTTTCTCCAGCTGAACTCAGACAAGACTGAAATAATCGTTTTTGGCCCACAGAAACAAAGAGAAAGTGTTAGCGGTCACCTCCAGAGTCTCGCTCTAAAACCTACAAACCAAATTAGAAATCTGGGGGTAATAATGGACTCAGACTTGAACTTTAATAGCCACGTCAAATCAATAACATCAGCAGCTTTTTACCATCTAAAAAACATTGCCAAAATCAAAAATATAGTGTCAAAACCAGATTTAGAGAGACTTATCCATGCGTTTGTCTCCAGTAGATTAGACTGTAACGGCCTGCTCACTGGCCTCTCCAAACGAGCTGTAAAACAGCTGCAGTACATCCAGAACGCTGCTGCTCGGGTCCTGACTAGAACCAGGAAGTATGATCACATTAGTCCTGTTCTCAGGTCTCTGCACTGCCCCCTGTGGCTCAGAGAATAGACTTTAAAGCAGCTCTACTTGTGTATAAGTCTCTCCATGGCCTAGCACCAAAGTACATCTTGGATATGTTAGTGCCATATGAACCATCTCGGACTCTGAGGACCTCAGGGACCTGCCTCCTGCTGGTGCCCAGAGACTCTTTGGACAGCCATGTGTTCAGCTGAAGAAGCCGGCTAAACTTGTTTATCCTCCTGTCGATGTTTGGAAGAGGTCCACTTATGAATGTTTTGATTTCCATTTTATCAAGCACGTCGAATAACTTCAAGAAGTCTTTTTTCAAAACTTCAGTCTGTTCCCGCCGCATGTCCACTGCACCCACGTGCACAATCAGCTGTTTAGCTCCTCCATGCTTAGCCATAATATTTGGAAGGAGTGACGTTATCTCAGAAACAGTGGTGCTTGGAAAAGAATGTGAGTTTATCTTTTCATGCGTCACGTGACTTATCGCGCCGTCTCCAACCAAAACAATCTGCGTGACCTTGGCTCTTGGCACAGATCCTCCTCGCTGTATTTTGGCCACGTCATCTTTCCTTTTTTCATTTAATTCCATCTCTGAAAGTGGTAAAAATCTGTTTGTGAGCTGTATTTTAGGCGACTTCACGTTATCTTTATATCGTTTAGGCTTTGCTCCAAGTTTGTTCCAAGAAACTGCCTGGTCTGTCACTGCAGTTTAGGTTGAAAGTAGCAGTTTCTCTTGTAAAAAGTGTGCTCTTCTTACCATCGGTTGACACAGGAATGGTATCGTGAAGAACTTTTTCAGATTCCAAAACAAATATCCATGTTTTCAGCTCATTAATTTCTTGTTGATATTTCCGACAGCGTTCACAGTCTTTCTCCCTTCTTCTCCCGGACATGTCGCTGGCGTCAGATATGTCGTTAAAACTGGAAAAATGTTCTTAAAATCCTTGGTTTACTTGAAAAAGTCTAAAGCAAAAATGTTTGGACGACAAAAACTGATTAAAAAGCAAAATAAATAAGGAAAGCAGCGATAGCAAGCGGAGCGAGTAAAAAAGCGTGTGCACTCTTCGGAAGCAACTACAGTATCAGTATTAGTTAAGTGCTAGTTCAGTGCAAGTTTAGTGCTAGTTCAGTGCTAGTTTAGTGCAAGTTTAGTGCTAGTTCAGTGCTAGTTTAGTGCAAGTTTAGTGCTAGTTCAGTGCTGGTTTAGTGCTACTTTAGTGCTAGTTCAGTGCTAGTTCAGTGCTAGTTTAGTGCTAGTTAAGTGCTAGTTTAGTGGAAGTTTAGTGCTAGTTCAGTGCTAGTTTAGTGCAAGTTTAGTGCTAGTTCAGTGCTGGTTTAGTGCTAGTTCAGAGCTAGTTTAGTGCTAGTTAAGTGCAAGTTTAGTGCTAGTTCAGTGCTAGTTTAGTGCAAGTTTAGTGCTAGTTCAGTGCTGGTTTAGTGCTAGTATAGTGCTAGTTTAGTGGAAGTTTAGTGCTAGTTCAGTGCTAGTTCAGAGCTAGTTTAGTGCTAGTTCAGTGCTGGTTTAGTGCTAGTTCAGTGCTGGTTTAGTGCTAGTATAGTGCTAGTTCAGAGCTAGTTTAGTGCTAGTTCAGTGCTGGTTTAGTGCTAGTTCAGTGCTAGTTTAGTGCTAGTTTAGTGCAAGTTTAGTGCTAGTTCAGTGCTAGTTTAGTGCTAGTTTAGTGCTAGTTCAGTGCTAGTTTAGAGCTAGTTTAGTGCTAGTTTAGTCCTGAAGTGAACAGAAGCAGAACATTTGTCTTTCAGCTGGAGCTTTGTCCTGATCGTGAGGGAAAAGAAGCAGCTTTTATTCTACATCAGTTTCAAAGAGACAAATGTGCAGCTCTGAAGAAGCACGTGAGGAGTGACGTCACGGGGGTGTGGCCGGCGCGCGCGCGTGTAGGGCGGTCCGCTCCTCTGTGTGTGTGCTGCTCATCCTGAGAGCCGGGGTGTGGCGCCCTCTGCTGGAGCTCATGGCCACTGCAGAGGGAGGGGCCACACACACGTGACACAAACGAAAGTGAAAGTGTTTGTGAGGCTCGTGGCTGTGAGAAGGTGACGCAGTGAGTATTTATTACATTCACATGAAAGATAAAGAGGAAATGATTTGACCTTTGCTCTTTCCTCGCTTCAGAACACTTTAGATCTGTTTAGTTCTGACTTAGAGCCAGTTTAGTCACACTTTAGGCCTCTGCTTGTTTTCTGTGTTTAGGCCTTTGTCCTGGTCTAGACCTGGTTAAGTGTCTGCTTTCAACTAGTTTAGTCCTAGTTTAGTCCTAGTTTAGTCCTAGTTTAGTGTTAGTTTAGTGCTAGTTTAGTCCTAGTTTTGGTGTATTTGGATCTGCTTCATTTCTGAACTATTTTAAAAAGCATCTTAACATAAGAAGTGTTGCTGAGGGTTTAAGGAGGAAGAATGATATATATGCTGGTGTGTATAATATATATATATATATATATATATATATATATGTATTACATTACAGGGTTCAGAATAAGCGGTATCGCATCGCAAAATGCGACGCAATTTCTCTCAAATGCGATGCTTTCGTCAGAAAAAAGGGTTTTTGTGTCGCAGCTTTTGCGATTCAAAATAAATCGTGTTCAATTGTTTAAACAATGAGCCTAAAAAGCACTGATCACTCGTCAATCGATCGTCAACAACAGCATGACACACTGACGGGTCCCGCGGCTGTCAGTGTGAAAACTACTGAGTGGGAGGAGCCACCGGGAGAGCGGGAGGAGCCACCGGGAGAGTGGGAGGAGCCACCGGGAGAGTGGGAGGAGCCACCGGGAGCCGGAGGCGGCGAGGGGTTTTACGAGCGCCGCGTCCCGCTGATCTCACATAGTTGTGTTACACATAGTTATTGTGTTACACATAGTTATTGTGTTACATGTAGTTATTGTGTTACACGTAGTAATTGTGTTACACGTAGTTATTGTGTTACACAAAGTTATTGTGTTACATGTAGTTATTGTGTTACACATAGTTATTGTGTTACACAAAGTTATTGTGTTACATGTAGTTATTGTGTTACATGTAGTTATTGTGTTACATGTAGTTATTGTGTTACACATAGTTATTGTGTTACACATAGTTATTGTGTTACACATAGTTATTGTGTTACACGTAGTTATTGTGTTACACGTAGTAATTGTGTTACACGTAGTTATTGTGTTACACATCGTTATTGTGTTACACATAGTTATTGTGTTACACATAGTTATTGTGTAACACATAGTTATTGTGTAACACATAGTTATTGTGTTACACATAGTTATTGTGTTACACGTAGTTATTGTGTTACACGTAGTTATTGTGTTACACATAGTTATTGTGTTACACGTAGTTATTGTGTTACACATAGTTATTGTGTTATACGTAGTTATTGTGTTACACATAGTTATTGTGTTACACGTAGTTATTGTGTTACACGTAGTTATTGTGTTACACGTAGTTATTGTGTTACACGTAGTTATTGTGTTACACGTAGTTATTGTGTTACACATAATTATTGTGTTACACATAGTTATTGTGTTACACATAGTTATTGTGTAACACATAGTTATTGTGTTACACATAGTTATTGTGTTACACGTAGTTATTGTGTTACACGTAGTTATTGTGTTACACGTAGTTATTGTGTTACACGTAGTTCTTGTGTTACACATAGTTATTGTGTTATACGTAGTTATTGTGTTACACATAGTTATTGTGTTACACGTAGTTATTGTGTTACACGTAGTTATTGTGTTACACGTAGTTATTGTGTTACACGTAGTTATTGTGTTACACGTAGTTATTGTGTTACACATAATTATTGTGTTACACATAGTTATTGTGTTACACATAGTTATTGTGTTACACGTAGTTATTGTGTTACACATAGTCATTGTGTAACACATAGTTATTGTGTTACACATTGTTATTGTGTTACACATAGTTATTGTGTTACACATAGTTATTGTGTTACACATAGTTATTGTGTTACACATAATTATTGTGTTACATGTAGTTATTGTGTTACACGTAGTTATTGTGTTACACATAGTTATTGTGTAACACATAGTTATTGTGTAACACATAGTTATTGTGTTACACAGTTATTGTGTTACACGTAGTTATTGTGTTACACATAGTTATTGTGTTACACATAGTTATTGTGTTACACATAATTATTGTGTTACACATAGTTATTGTGTTACACATAGTTATTGTGTTACACGTAGTTATTGTGTTACACGTAGTTATTGTGTAACACGTAGTTATTGTGTAACACGTAGTTATTGTGTTACACATAGTTATTGTGTTACACGTAGTTATTGTGTTACACGTAGTTATTGTGTTACACGTAGTTATTGTGTTACACGTAGTTATTGTGTTACACGTAATTATTGTGTTACACGTAGTTATTGTGTTACACGTAGTTATTGTGTTACACGTAGTTATTGTGTTACACGTAGTTATTGTGTTACACGTAGTTATTGTGTTACACGTAGTTATTGTGTTACACGTAGTTATTGTGTTACACGTAGTTATTGTGTTACACGTAGTTATTGTGTTACACATAGTTATTGTGTTACACGTAGTTATTGTGTTATACGTAGTTATTGTGTTACACGTAGTTATTGTGTTACACATAATTATTGTGTTACACGTAGTTATTGTGTTACACGTAGTTATTGTGTTACACGTAGTTATTGTGTTACACGTAGTTATTGTGTTACACGTAGTTATTGTGTTACACGTAGTTATTGTGTTACACGTAGTTATTGTGTTACATGTAGTTATTGTGTTACACGTAGTTATTGTGTTACACGTAGTTATTGTGTTACATGTAGTTATTGTGTTACACGTAGTTATTGTGTTACACGTAGTTATTGTGTTACACGTAGTTATTGTGTTACACGTAGTTATTGTGTTACACGTAGTTATTGTGTTACACGTAGTTATTGTGTTACACGTAGTTATTGTGTTACATGTAGTTATTGTGTTACACGTAGTTATTGTGTTACACGTAGTTATTGTGTTACACGTAGTTATTGTGTTACACGTAGTTATTGTGTTACATGTAGTTATTGTGGTGAGATCAGTGAGACGCGGCGCTGGTAAAACCCCTCGTCGCCTCATCGCTCCCGTTTTCACCCCGAGAACACCGAGGATGTGGAATTCAAAGGGTCAAACTCACTCATGTCCAGGACAAAACCAAAACGTGTTGTGTGTAAGAGTCATTCTGATACAAACAGCTCATCGTCATGACGACTCTGGTGGTGATATGTAACTTGTGAGTGTAAAGGCAATTCATATGTAAATGAGACTCATGCAAATAATCATCTGATGATGATGATGAAGAAAGTTGTAAATAAGGCTCTGACTTGGTGCTAATTAATTTGTTCAACAAATAATTTTATTTGCAAATTTTGTATTTTATTTAGAAAAAAATAAGTGTTTAAAAGTTCATTTGTTAAGAGTTTAAAAAAAATAGAATAATTACAAATACATTTGAAATAAACAATCTTGTTACATCAATGGAAAATATTGATTGTTAGTCACTTTCGTGTTTTGCCCTGCAATTATCAAATTGCTATATAAATTTGAAAAAAAATACGGATTGTGCAGCAGCTGCTGCTGTACAAGTGAAAATCCTTAATCTGAGCCCTGATTTTATATATATATATATATATATATATATATATATATATATATATATATATATATATATATTACGGCTGGGCAAGTTAACGCGTTATTATCGTGTTAGCTCATCACTTATTTAACGCGATCAATTATTTTAACGTGCATTAACGCAGGTGGTATTCCCCTGGTCCGCACCAATTCCAAAGCCAGTGTTGTACCTGAACACGTTCATTGAACGAAAGTTCATGAACGTGTTCATAATTTTGGTGAACATGAACTGAACGAACGGTTTTACTGCTGACGAACGATAATGTGAACGCTTTCATTCTGGTGTCTGTGAACGGCAAAATTCGTTCAATAAAGTGTCAGATTTCGAGAGACTTCCAGGAGAAAAACACCGTTAAGTTTCCCAAAAAGAGCCTGTGTCTGGCAAGTGTGAGAGCTCCAGTTGTGGAGGCCATAGATCGCGGAGACAGAGATTTCGCGTGTCGCACCGCGCTGCGCATGTGCATCAAAACAAAAAGCAGCACGGACACGACCACAGCGTGTCGTCAACAGAGCAGCAGGAGTCGCCCTGCTACTGCTGCTAGTGTGGTGCTGAATGGACAGCAACACATGGGGGAAGTCTGTCCCTTCAATGTGAATGTAAATCCTGGGTGAGGATTCAAAATTGGATATGAAGATGAAATCTGACACATATTTTCAGCATTAAACTAATACAATAATTGCTGCCTGTGGTTGTATTTGGGCTGTGGAAATAATTTAGAACAATTATTGCATAATATTGAAAAAAAGAACTGAACTAGTTCATTTTTGGAGCTGTGAACGTAGTTCAAAATTTTGAATTATGAACTATTACACACTACTAATGTGTTTTGAGTGTCTAATGTTTAATGAGATTACAATGTTTCTGACGTTCCCTCTGAAGTCTGTTCATCTTTAATGAATGTGGCTCAGGATTTTGTGGCAAGTGAATACTTCATATTTTATTTAACTGCTACTGAATAAAAATGCTGATGCACTTTACACTTCTTTTGAATTCATTTTGAATTTTGCAGTAAAAATGCGATTAATCGTGATTAATCAGGGAAATAATGCGATTAATCCCAATTAAAAATTTTAATCGTTGCCCAGCCCTAATATATAATGATACTCCACATCTGGAGAACAGAGCTTCTAAACAGGAGACATCTCTGTATGTTCTGTTCAAATGGACTCTTCTTCTGATTCCAGCTCCTACAACATGGACCCACCTGGACCTGGCCCCGGGTCTAAACCCAGACCTGGACCCAGAGCTGGACCTGGACCTGGACCTGGACCTGGACCCAGACCTGGACCTGGCCCCAGACCTGGACCTGGACCTGGACCTGGACCTGGACCCAGACTTAGATCTCTTTTCAGCTCTATGTCTCTGGAAAGTGACCGCTCCAAAGATCGTCCTCCAAACTTTAGAGAAACTCCTCCTGAAGACCAGAGGTAATGGGGCGTCCAAAGCGTCCAGTTTGCATTCAAAGTCTGTGTGAACGCGCGTCGAAGGTGTCCTGCGTCTTCGGCCTTGAGCGCGGCGCATCAGGTGCGTTTGCGCGCCAGACGCCTCGGACGCTTTCGACGCGCGTCCGAAGCGGCCAACGCAAAGCAACTCTTTCAACTCTTTTTGCCTCGGACTCGGCGCAGCAGCCAATCAGAGATGACGCTCCAGTGACGCGTCTGAGGCGTCTGTCTTCAAATGTACAGGCGACATACTTCTGCGTCGGGCGTGAATTTGACGCCGCGATGTGAACAAGGCTTAAGACCTGCTTCATCCAGAGCTTCAGGACAGCGCCACCTGCTGCTCATCCTTCATCAGTGCAAATAGTGATCCTGTGTTTTAAAGGAGCTCAGATTCCCTCTTGTCTCAAACTCTTCTGGATTTATCAGTGTTGGCGTGAGCGTACGATGCACACAAACTGTACGCCAAGTCCAGAGCTGGTGCACCATGTACGCCTGCTTCAAACCAACCCCAAACTGCACATGAAAACCACTCTGAACTGCACAAAACATACAGCCCTTTAATCCATCTGTCATTAGGGTAAACCTCAAAAAGCACTTTTTGCACTTAAGCAAATGGTTCAAAGCCTCAAAAACAATTTAAACACTTTTAAATCAAAACCTCACTAACTCTGGAAGCATCCCAGACCTTTAACTAGGATCATCCCAGACCTTTAACTAGGATCATCCCAGACCTTTAACTAGGATCATCCCAGACCTTTAACTAGGATCATCCCAGACCTTTAACTAGGATCATCCCAGACCTTTAACTAGGATCATCCCAGACCTTTAACTAGGATCATCCCAGACCTTTAACTAGGATCATCCCAGACCTTTAACTAGGATCATCCCAGACCTTTAACTAGGATCATCCCAGACCTTTAACTAGGATCATCCCAGACCTTTAACTAGGATCATCCCAGACCTTTAACTAGGATCATCCCAGACCTTTAACTAGGATCATCCCAGACCTTTAACTAGGATCATGTCTTCATTTCACTGCTGTAGAACTCACTGGTCTCAGGCAAAACTGAGGCCATTGAATCTCTGCACCAAACTTAAAGTACACAAGTACACAATACACAATACACAAGTACACAAATACACATGACTAATATACAAAAACCAGCCGCAGTTCCAATGCTTTACAGAATTGTCAATAATTGTGAATAATAACATCTGCAGTGACTTCCACCAGGGGGCAGTGTGTCGTACCATAAATGTAAAGCTACATTTGCACAAATGTTCTGTTCAAATGGACTCTTCTTCTGATTCCAGCTTATACTACATGTACCCAGATGTATTTAGACCTGGACCTGCTCCCAGATCTCTGTCTCTGAGAAGTGACCGCTCCAAAGATCGTCCTCCAAACTTTAGAGAAACTCCTCCTGAAGACCAGAGGTAATGGGGCGTTCATTCAAAATCACAACAAAACAGAAACATATGTTTTAAAATAGTCTATGAAAGTACAAAAAAATAAGGATTAATCGAAGAAAAGAATCAATAGATTACTTGATTAATCATTGTAGTTTTTCCTGGCCGAGAAGGAGGGTCTAAGGACAGATGGAGCGTCTAAGGACAGATGGAGCGTCTAAGGACAGATGGAGCGTCTAAGGACAGATGGAGCGTCTAAGGACAGAAGGAGGGTCTAAGGACAGATGGAGGGTCTAAGGACAGATGGAGGGTCTAAGGACAGATGGAGGGTCTAAGGACAGAAGGAGGGTCTAAGGACAGAAGGAGGGTCTAAGGACAGATGGAGGGTCTAAGGACAGAAGGCGGGTCTAAGGACAGAAGGAGGGTCTAAGGACAGAAGGAGGGTCTAAGGACAGATGGAGGGTCTAAGGACAGATGGAGCGTCTAAGGACAGAAGGAGGGTCTAAGGACAGATGGAGGGTCTAAGGACAGATGGAGGGTCTAAGGACAGATGGAGGGTCTAAGGACAGAAGGAGGGTCTAAGGACAGAAGGAGGGTCTAAGGACAGATGGAGGGTCTAAGGAGAGATGGAGGGTCTAAGGACAGAAGGCGGATCTAAGGACAGAAGGAGGGTCTAAGGACAGATGGAGGGTCTAAGGACAGATGGAGGGTCTAAGGACAGATGGAGCGTCTAAGGACAGATGGAGGGTCTAAGGACAGATGGAGGGTCTATGGACAGATGGAGCGTCTAAGGACAGATGGAGGGTCTAAGGACAGATGGAGGGTCTATGGACAGATGGAGCGTCTAAGGACAGATGGAGGGTCTAAGGACAGATGGAGGGTCTAAGGACAGATGGAGGGTCTAAGGACAGAAGGAGGGTCTAAGGACAGATGGAGGGTCTAAGGACAGATGGAGGGTCTAAGGACAGAAGGAGGGTCTAAGGACAGATGGAGGGTCTAAGGACAGATGGAGGGTCTAAGGACAGAGAACTCTGGGACATCGTTCTTCGCCACCACAAACATTGCTTAGTCCCTGTCGCCCTCAGAGGAAACTGTTGTTGTGATTTTGGGCCTTACAAAAATAATTTCAATTGAATTTAATTGAAGAAAGATTCAATAGATTACTCTGTTACTAAAATAATCGATAGCTGCAGCCCTAAAGCAAATGTAAAGAATGTTTCTGTGAATGAGGAAGTGATACAAGGCAAGGCAAGGCAAGGCAAGTTTATTTGTAGAGCACATTTCATACACAAGGCAATTCAAAGTGCTTCACAGCAAGAAAAATGCATTCAAATCACAAAGAAATTACAGAAACAGAAATACAATAAAATTAACTAAATTAAAAATTATCAATCCAACTGATTTTCTAAACTAATAAAATCACAAACAAAAGAGAAGAGTGCAAAGAAAAAATCCTTTCAGTCATATGCGCAGCTAAACAAAACTGTTTTTAGCTTAGATTTGAACATTGTCAGAGAAGAACCTGTCTCACATCTTCAGGAAGACTGTTCCAGATTTTAGCTGCATAAAACTGAAACGCAGATTCCCCATGTTTTGTCCTGACTCTGGGCACCAGCAAGAGGCCGGTCCCTGAGGTCCTCAGAGTCCGAGATGGTTCATATGGCACTAACATATCCAAGATGTACTTTGGTGCTAGGCCATGGAGAGACTTGTACACAAGCAGAGCTGCTTTAAAGTCTCTTCTCTGAGCCACAGGGGGCAGTGCAGAGACCTGAGAACAGGACTAATGTGATCATACTTCCTGGTTCTAGTCAGGACCCGAGCAGCAGCGTTCTGGATGTACTGCAGCTGTTTTACAGCTCGTTTGGAGAGGCCAGTGAGCAGGCCGTTACAGTAGTCAAATCTACTGGAGACAAACGCATGGATAAGTCTCTCTAAATCTGGTTTTGACACTATATTTTTGATTTTGGCAATGTTTTTTAGATGGTAAAAAGCTGCTGATGTTATTGATTTGACGTGGCTATTAAAGTTCAAGTCTGAGTCCATTATTACCCCCAGATTTCTAATTTGGTTTGTAGGTTTTAGAGCGAGACTCTGGAGGTGACCGCTAACACTTTCTCTTTGTTTCTGTGGGCCAAAAACGATTATTTCAGTCTTGTCTGAGTTCAGCTGGAGAAAGTTGTTTTGCATCCACAAACTGATCTGTTGGATGCAGTGACAGAGTGAATCTACTGGTCCATATTCACCTGCCGACAGTGAAACATAGATCTGAGTGTCGTCTGCATAATTGTGATAGGACACATTTTCACTGCGTATCAACTGACCCAACGGCAGCATGTAGAGGTTGAACAGAAGGGGACCCAGGACTGACCCCTGGGGCACTCCACAGGTCAGGGTCATGTGGTCTGAGACACAGCTACCAATTTCAACAAAGTACTTCCTGTCTTCCAGATAGGACCTTAACCAGTTTAGGGCAGTGCCAGTGATGCCCACCCAGTCCTCTAGTCTCTGTAAGAGGATCCCATGATCGACAGTGTCAAAAGCAGCACTCAGATCTAACAGAATTAAGACTGAGGCTTTGCCCGTGTCAGTGTTCAGGCGGATGTCATTTGTCACCTTGACAAGAGCAGTCTCAGTGCTGTGATGAGGTCTAAAACCTGACTGAAAAACATCAAATGAGTTGTTTATTAAGAGGAAATCTGTGAGCTGTTGGTAAACAACCTTTTCAAGGACTTTGCCCAAAAATGGCAGATTAGAGATGGGCCGGTAATGACTCAGTACTGCGGCATCAAGACTGCTCTTCTTTAGGAGAGGCTTTATGACCGCAGTTTTCAAAGACATTGGGAATGTTCCAGATTGAAGCGACATGTTAACTATGTGAGTAAATGGTGCTAACAAACTGTTCAGCACAGACTTTAGAAATCTGGTGGGTAACACATCGAGGCAGCATGTAGATGAACTCAGACTGGTGATGATCTCATGGACAGTTTTGTCAGTTACTGGTGCAAAGTGAGTTAGCTCTAAGTGTCTTGGTGGTTTTAGGGTAATTTTTTGCATTGTGGGATTTATAGCATTTTTAATGCCCTGAACTTTGTCATTAAAGAATAATGCAAACTCATTACACTTGGATGTGGAAATGAGTTCTAACGGCAGCTGAGCTGGAGGGTTTGTTAATCTGTTTACTGTGGCAAACAGGACACGCGAGTTGTTACTGCAGCTTCCAATTATTTCAGAAAAATATCTTTCCCTAGTTCTACATAAGATTAGGTTGTACATGTTCAGCTTTTCTTTGTAAATCTCTTTTTGAACCTGGAGCTTTGACTTGCGCCATTTCCGTTCGGCCCTGCGGCACTCCCTTTTCTGTGCCCTGACCGAATCATCATTTCTCCACGGCGCCTTCTGCTTATTTTTAACCATTTTAGCCTTTATAGGGGCGATGGTGTCCAGAACATTCAAAACACTAGATGTAACAGAGTTCAACAAATCATTTACATTAGAACATGAGACATTTTCAAAGTTTATCATTTCAAATGATACAAAATGTCCCCTTAGATCCCACTCTCACCTTCAGATTAGAACCAGAACCAGAAAAGGTTTATTGTCAATGACAGAATTCATAAACAGGAACTTTTGTGATTCAGAACAATATAAAACAATGAACAAAGATAAAACAACCTTTATAAGTCAAAAAGAGAAACTATTTAAATCTACTATAGGATAAAACATTACAATAGGATTAATATGTACGTGAATGTACAGCTGAGTTACATATGTAGTGCAGAACGTGTCAGAGAGTGGACTCTGAGAGCTTCATGTCTCTGTACATTGTCCCTTGTGATGTGTCATGTGACCAGCAGAGGGAGACACAGTAACTCCACATCTGGAGAACAGAGCTTCTGAACAGGAGACATCTCTGTATGTTCTGTTCAAATGGACTCTTCTGATTCCAGCTCCTACAACATGGACCCACCTGGACCTGGCCCCCGGGTCTAAACCCAGACCTGGACCCAGACCTGGACCAGGACCTGGACCCAGACCTGGACCCAGACCTGGACCTGATCCCAGATCTCTGTCTCTGAAAAGTGATGACTCTAAATACCTTCCTCCAGACTTTAGAGAAGCTCCTCCTGAAGACCAGAGGTGAGAGCTGCTTCATCCAGAGCTCTAGACATGTTCTCAGGACAGCGCCACCTGCTGCTCATCCTTCATCAGTGCAAACAGTGATCCTGTGTTTGAATGGAGCTGCTCTCAGTGTGAGACAGATGAGTTCAGGTGGGACAGGATCACAGGGTCTTCTACAGATTGTACAGAGTCTCAGAGACAAAGACAGCTCTTCTCTCAGAGATGTGGGACTCTCCTGTTCATGTCTGTGATCGTTCCACAGGGAGCCGGTCCCAAAGGAGCAGCTGGACGCCATCTTCAGGGTGAGTATCCCACGACCGCAGCATGTGTGGGGTTCTCTGGCGCGCTCCTCAGGTTCTCTCTGTGACTCAAACTCTTCTCTTATTGTTGTGTTCCAGCGTCTGGAGGAGGACGTCCTGACTTTTGTCAAAGACCAGCTGCAGAGGCTCCACAGGCTCCTAGCCTCAGATTACCCAGAATGCTCTGAGAGTGAGGGGGAGGAGCCGAGCAGCAGAGAGGTTCTGAACATCACCCTGGACTTCCTGAGGAGGATGGACCAGGAGCAGCTGGCCCAGCTCCTGCAGGACAGTAAGAACTCTGTTACTGTCCATCTGAGGAACAGCTCCAGGCTCTGATCTGTTTAACTTTACAATTAAAAGTAGTTCATTTGACATTTTAGTGAAGAAGAAGTTTTCACAAATCAGAAGGAGCTTGAGTTGACAGTTGTTTGTGTCTTTATTCAGGAAACACTGTTGGAGTTTGTAGAGATAAACTGAAGTCTCATCTGCAGCAGAAGTTCAGCTGTGTGTTTGAGGGCGTGGCTAAAGCAGGAGACTCCGCCCCCCTGACCCAGATCTACACAGAGCTCTACATCACAGAGGGCGGAGCCTCAGAGGTCAACCAGGAACATGAGGTCAGACACATTGAGAGCGTGTCCAGGAGAGCGGCCGCTCCAGAGACCACCATCACATGTGAAGACATCTTTAAAGCCCGCCCACATTCATCAGAGCCAATCAGAGCGGTGCTGACGAAGGGCGTGGCTGGCGTGGGGAAAACAGTGCTGACTCAGAAGTTCAGTCTGGACTGGGCTGAAGGCAGGGCCCATCAGGAGCTCCAGCTGCTGTTCCCGTTCACTTTCAGAGAGCTCAATGTGTTCAGAGACACACAGTTCAGCCTGGTGGAGCTGCTGCACCACTTCTTCAGTCCATCCAAAGATCTCTGCAGCTTCCAACAGCTCCAGGTGCTCTTCATCTTTGACGGTCTGGACGAGTGCAGACTTCCTCTGGACTTCAGCCGAACCCGGGTCCTGAGCGACCCCACAGAGTCCGTCTCAGTGGACGTGCTGCTGGTAAACCTCATCAGGGGGAGCCTGCTTCCCTCCGCTCGCCTCTGGATAACCACACGCCCCGCGGCGGCCAATCAGATCCCTGCTGAGTGTGTCTCCATGATGACAGAGGTGCGAGGGTTCACCGACCCGCAGAAGGAGGAGTACTTCAAGAAGAGGTTCAGAGACGAGGCCACAGCCGTCATCTCCCACATCAAGAGCATCCGCAGCCTCCACATCATGTGCCACATCCCGGTCTTCTGCTGGATCCTCTCCACAATTATACAGAAGCTTCTGGAACAAACAAAGAGACCAGAGCTGCCCCGGACTCTCACACAGATTGTACGTCCACTTCCTGGTGGTGCAGGCCAAAGTCCAGAACATCAAGTATCACCAGGGATCAGGGGCAGACCTTCACTGGACTCCAGAGACCAGGGAGATGGTGCGGTCTCTGGGAAAACTGGCCTTTGAGCAGCTGCAGAAAGGAAACCTGATCTTCTATGAGTGTGACCTGAGCGAGTGTGGACTGGACGCTGCAGCGGCCTCAGTGTACTCCGGAGTGTTCACACAGGTCTTTAGAGAGGAGCCAGGCCTGTACCAGGACAAGGTCTACTGCTTTATCCATCTGAGTGTGCAGGAGTTTCTGGCTGCTCTTCACGTCCATCAGACCTTCTTCAGCTCTGGAGAGAACCTGCTGTCATCACCACACTCCTCTGAGAGTCCTGAGTCTGAGGCAGACTTCTACCGCTCTGCTGTGGACCAGGCCTTACAGAGTCCAAACGGACACCTGGACCTGTTCCTGCGCTTCCTTCTGGGGCTGTCTCTGTCCACCAATCAGAGCCTGCTGCAGGGTCTGCTGAATCAGACAGGAAGTAGCTCAAGGACCAATCAGGAGACAGTAAAGTACATCAAAGAAAAGCTGAATGAAGAGGGTCTGTCTGCAGAGAGAAGTCTGAACCTGCTCCACTGTCTGAACGAGCTGAACGACCTCAGTCTGATGATGGAGATAGACGAGTACATGAGATTAGGACGTCGCTTCTTAAGTTCTCCTGCTCAGTGGTCAGCTCCGTCCTTCCTCTTACTGTCCTCAGACTCAGACCTGGAAGAATTTGACCTGAGGAAATACCAGGTCTCAAAGACAGCACTCCTGGGTCTGCTGCCGGTGATCAAAGCCTCCACCAAAGTCCTGTGAGTCCAGACTGTATTTAAACTCTTGTGTCATGGTTCTAGTCTCTAATGTCCCTCTCTGTCCTCAGTCTTCCTGCCTGTGGCCTGTCCCCTCACAGCTGTGGTCCTCTGGCCTCAGTCCTCAGCTCCTCCAGTCTCACAGTCTTGGATCTGAGTCACAACGACCTCCAGGACTCAGGAGTGGAGCTGCTGTGTTCTGGACTGAAGAGCGCCCCCTGCAGACTGGAGACTCTCAGGTGAAACGCTCCCATGATGCACTCTGCCCCTTGTGTCCACATGAGTGTAAAGCTGCCCCTTGTGTCCACATGAGTGTAACGCTGCCCCTTGTGTTCACATAAGTGTAACGCTGCCCCTTGTGTCCACATGAGTGTAACGCTGCCTCTTGTGTCCACATGAGTGTAACGCTGCCTCTTGTGTCCACATGAGTGTAATGCTGTGTGTCTTTAGACTGTCTGGATGTCTTGTCTCAGAAAGGGGCGGGGCTGCTCTGGCCTCAGCTCTAAGCTCCTCCCACTCCCATCTGACAGAGTTAGACCTGAGCTACAACCATCCAGGACCCTCAGCAGAGCTCCTGACCGCTCTACGGGACGACCCCCACTGCCCCCTGGACTCTCTCAGGTCTGGGTCCTGGTTCAGTCTCTGGTCCATGGTTGGTCCAGGTTTGGGTCTGTGGTCTGGTCTAAACTGGACTTGTGTGTTTCAGGTTGGATCCTGCTGGAGAACAGAGGATGGTCCCAGGTCTGAGGAAGTGTGAGTCTCTGTATTTCATTCAGTTCAAAGAAACATGAACAATATGTGACTTTATCAGACTTCAAATCTTCACAGTTAAAGAGGAAACATCTGAGAGAGAGATTTGAGCTGAAAAAGACTTGAGACATGACTGTTCTGTTCATCACCTCTAACAATATAAAGAACTGTTCAGATTCACAGGAACAGGAAGTGATGTCATGTGTTTGTGTCCTCAGATTCCTGTGAGTTCTCTCTGGATCCAAACACAGCTCACAGAAGACTCAAACTGTCTGAGGACAAACGGACAGTTACCATGACGACAGAGGAGCAGCAGCGTCCACATCATGAGGACAGATTTACATACTGGACTCAGGTCATGAGCAGCACTGGCCTGAGGGGGCGCTGTTACTGGGAGGTGGACTGGAGGGGGAGGAGGGGCTTTAATGTAGCAGTGAGTTACAGAGGAAAGAGACGAAGAGGAAAGAGAGAGGAGAGTGAGTTTGGACTCAATGATCAGTCCTGGAGTCTGACGATCCGTGGAGGACGTTACTGAGGACGTTACTCTTTCTATCACAACAACAGACAAACACCCCTCTTCTCCTCCTCCTCCTCCTCCTCCTCCTCCTCCTCCTCCTCCTCCTCCTCCTCCTCCTCCTCCTCAGGTCGAGTGTCTGTGTTCCTGGACTCTGAGGCTGGATCTCTGTCCTTCTATGAGGTTCTCTCTGATGGAAAACTGTTCCTCCTCCACACCTCCAGCTCCTCCTTCACTGAGCCTCTGTTTCCTGGGTTTGGACTGTGGTATGAAGGTGACTCTGTGTCTGTGGCTCTGATGTCCCAGAAGATCATAAGATTTGGACCACGGAGGAGAAGGTCCTTCTGGCATTATTTCCAAGAACACAAGTTAAATGAATGTTAAGCATGGAGACTCTTAGCTCTAGATGGCTGAAGGGTCATGGGTCGAGGGTCATGGCTCAAGGGTCATGGCCCCAGGGTCATGGCTCCAGGGTCATGGCCCCAGGGTCATGGCTCCAGGGTCCTGGCTACAGGGTCATGGCTCCAGGGTCATGGCTCCAGGGTCAAGTCACCTCAGAATGAGAGAGCTCTAATCTTTAGACTTTTATGGTTCTGTGTCTTTTGGAGCTGATTTGATTGTGATGATGTGATATGATGTCATGCGTTCGTGTCAGTTTTTGTCACTGCCTTTAAAAGGATGTATGATGTCATTGTTCTGGAGGATGAGGGACAGATTCCTTAGTCAGGGAAAGTGATATTTACTGTGCACGAGTCAATAAAGCTTCACCTTGTATTTATATAGTTACATTTCTTGGTAATTGTTTGCAATACCACAACCATGTTCAGATATATAGTTCTCAAATAAACACTTTGCAACTGTGACCGCTCGTTGAGCTGGCATAGCATAAAGACCACTACACACCTGTTGTCACAACTACTGCTGGGGAGTTCACGTATGGCAGAAGCTTCTGGAACGGCTCATTGGAGCTTTTTGCTTGGGCATAGGACGAGGTCTGCCCTCACATGGAATACACTTGTTGCACCAATTATTATTATCCCTAGACATGAAAGGTTAAACCACCTTTTTTCCGGTTGAGAACCATGACCTCTGATCAGGAGGTGCTGATTCTCATCCCAGACGCTTCACACTCGGCTCAAACCGTCCCAGTGCAGCTGCAGGTCCGGGTTTGATGGAGCCATCAGGACAACATCGTCTGCAAACAGCAGAGATGAGATCCTGTGGTCCCCAAACCGGACACCCTCTGACCCCTGACCACACCCTCCGACCCCTGACCACACCCTCTGAACCTTGACCGCACCCTCCGACCCGTGACCACACCCTCTGACCCCTGACCACACCCTCCGACCCCTGACAGCGCCAGCGCCCATAAAGACTATGAACAGAACCGGTGACAAAGCACAGCCCTGAGGATTCCCTCACTGGGAGAAGGTCTGACTCACTGCAGTGAACACCCCGAGGGACACGGTCGAAAGCCTTCTCCAGATCCACAAAGCACATGTGACTGTGCAAACTCCCATGAGCCCTCGAGCACCCGATGGAGAGTATAGAGCTTTGCACTTTGTTCCTCCTGAATCTTAGGTTCTATCGGTCAGATTCTCCTCTCCAGGACCTGGAATAGACCTTATGGGAGGCTGAGGAGTGTGAGAGGGACCACCAACCCGCTCTGCCAGTCCAGAAGCACTGTCCCCGACCGCCATGCCATGTTGCAGAGAAGTGTCAGCCAAGACAGTCCTAGGTGTCTTGCCCTCTCCAGGTGGGTGGGGGGTCCTTGTCCTCTTCAGGTGGGTGGGGGGTCCTTGCCCTCTTCAGGTGGGTGGGGGGTCCTTGTCCTCTTCAGGTGGGTGGGGGGTCCTTGACCTCTTCAGGTGGGTGGGGGGTCCTTGCCCTCTTCAGGTGGGTGGGGGGTCCATGTCCTCTTCAGGTGGGTGGGGGGTCCTTGTCCTCTTCAGGTGGGTGGGGGGTCTTTGCCCTCTCCAGGTGGGTGTGGGGTCCTTTTCCTCTCCAGGTGGGTGGTGGGTCCTTGCCCTCTCCAGGTGGGTGGGGAGTCCTTGTCCCAAGTGGAGGAGTTCAAGTATCTCGGGGTCTTGTTCACGAGTGAGGGAAGGATGGAGCGTGAGATTGACAGTTGGATCGGTGCAGTCGCTGCATCGACTGTTGTGGTGAAGAAGGAGCTGAGTCGAAAGGCAAAGCTCTCAATTTACCGATCGTCTACGTTCTGACCTCACCTATGGTCATGAGTTTTGGGTAATGACTGAAAGGACAAGATCGCGGATACAAGCGGTCGAAATGAGTTTCCTCCGCCGGGTGGCTGGGCGCTCCCTTAGAGATAGGGGGAAGAGCTCGGCCACACGGGGGGAGCTCGGAGTAGAGCCGTTGCTCCTCCAGCTGAGGGGACTCGGGCATGTCCCACCAGGACAGCGTCCCGCAGTATCGATACAGCATTAACAAACTTTCCTCTACATTGGCGTACTGATATTTTAGCACATGTTGGAGTTGTATTTGCAGTAGGATTGTACACAGAGTACACAGTGTACACCGGTGCAGACGTGCTCCAGTCACGGCCCCGGGACCAAGACTCTGATTCTGAACAAATCCTTTTCTTTTGCTGTTGCGTCACTTCCTCACAACTCTTTGTTTCGTCTCTAAAGTCCAGACGTGTCGAGACGTTTTATCTGCAGAGTCAACATTTACTTTCGTTTCCAAACTCTCCTTTCACGCACGCGCAGCACGGATCTGCGCGCTGTGCGTCAGGTGCGTCAGGTGTGTCAGGTGCGTCAGGTGCGCCGACAGAGCAGCACGCTGTTTGGCTAGCGACGAGCGCGAGGAGGGCTGTGATTGGCCCGTGAGCTCCGCGTCCTGAGAACAGAGACGTGCGCGTGCAGACAGAGCGCTCACTCCGCCTCAGTCTTGACTCACGCGAGAACGGAATGAGATCTACGGGATCAAAAGCACGTGCTCCAAAGCTGTATAATTAATGAATACATGTAACAATATCCCTCGTATCCCGATCCATCAACAGTCGGCCAACAATGCCTGGAATATGAGAAGAAAAAGGTTGAATGTCCTGGAAATAATACATTTTGTCCTTGGAAATGTCTCCACCTGTTGCTTTGCTGGAGAACTGCTTATTACATTCACTGAGACTGAGGTTATCGTCATTACAGTGAAAAAGTGAGTTGAATTGATTAAAAGAAATGACCAAAAACCAGGAAATTCCACCCAGTTTGTACAACATTTCTTGAGAAAAGACCCCAAACCCATCTTTACGTTTTCATCGCCTGCGACACACGACTTTTGCATCGCACGTTTAATATTTCACTGTAACGTTAAATATTGATCATATTGATTTCCCAGACAAGAGTCACTGCAGCTTTTGGCCCTCAGCACCAATACTTATTATATATATATATTTAAATTTTAACTCAAGAATATATGAAATATGTTTGGTAATGTGTATGTCTAAATATGTGCTCTCCCTCACTCACAACATTTAAATCGTACGTATTGTACGTGCTGTCCCCCCTGTAGATGTCAAAGCGTCTTTGGGTCATTGAAAAGCGCTATATAAATAAAAGGTATTATTAGGCCCGAGCGCCACAAGCTGGCGAGAGGCCTATTAGTCCCGTAAGGCGAAAGTGCGCACGTAGTGCGCACGAAATCGAGCGCAAAGCGCTCGCCCACTTCCAAACACTCACTAACGCACTCCTTCACTCATGCACGCCCCGTGCAGACTAATTAGTTGTAGGAAAATGGAACATTACCGTTGTAAACGGGCGAAGCCCGTGCAAAAGTTCGCACTAAACGAGCGCTTTACATTGGGATGACGACCGCGAAGCGGTCGTCATCCCCATATAAAGCACTCATTTGCGCTAAGTAGCTCACGAATACGTTCCCCATCTCTTGCATGTTCCGTGCATATAAGCATGTAAGGCAAAAATTGAACATTATTACTGTATAGAGGGCCAAAAACACAAAGTGGGCGGAGCCCACTCAAAATTAACGAAAGTACCCGTCAGTGACCAGGGACCCACACCATGAGGTAGGAAAGCGCGAGCGCTTTCCGAAAATGTATAGTTTATGATATTTGAAAAATGGGAAACATTGTTTTCGCATCGGAATATTATTCTTTCTTCTTCTCGGGACCAACCCCCCTATTTTTCACCCAGTGAACATTGACGAAAAGTCACAAAAATGTTCACACCTCTAAAAATCGTGCCTCTCTACATTCTGGCTATTTCCCTTTTCTAAAATAAAAAAAATTGGCGCATCACAGATTCAGCAGTAGGCGTAATAAAAGGACAATTGGGGCGCGTTAGCGCCCCCTCCTCTTGCGGCGTGGCGGCGGCGTGGCGAGGGCCGATCATTGCCGCTTGCGGCTATATTTATTATTATTATCATTATTATGTGTGTGTGAATAGAGCGTTCACTTTAGTGTGTGTTTCACCTGCATCACTGTGAACTCTGTTAAAGTTTAATAATAAGTGTTATGGTCTAATAAAGCCTTTTCTCATTCTGATTCAACATATTCTTACATCTTTTTCATATTCTTCATTTTTTAAACACGCAAAATTAACTGAGAAGATAAAACTCTATTGTGCAGTTCTAGTATAAACCTTACGTCGGCCTCACACGTAGTCACGCCTCTGAGTCCACACACGATCTCCGCAGAGTGGTCCAGCGCTGTGTGTGCGTGCGTGCGCGTGCGTGAGTGTGAGTGCGTGTGCGTGTGCGTGAGTGTGAGTGTGAGTGCGTGAGTGTGAGTGTGAGTGCGTGTGCGTGAGTGTGAGTGCGTGTGCGTGAGTGTGAGTGTGAGTGCGTGAGTGTGAGTGTGAGTGTGAGTGTGAGTGCGTGAGTGTGAGTGTGAGTGTGGCAGAGCGCAGTGACAGTTGGAACTCTTCTGCTGCTGCGCCTCAGCTCCGGCTCTTCCTCTCGGCTCCGGTGTCCGCCGCCTCTGTCCCGCATCACCGCCGCCTCTGTCCCGCATCACCGCCGCCTCTGTCCCGCATCACCGCCGCCTCTGCCCCGGCTCAGGACGCACTAAACATGGCCAACAACGCGCCCCCGAAGCGCCAGGACACCAAGAAGCTGATCGAGAACCTGTCCGGAGAGGGCAAGTCCATCGCGGTGCTCACGAGCGGTGGAGATGCCCAAGGTACGTGACTTGTATCGGGGACGCGGCTGTTGGACCGGGACGCGGGGGGACGCGGGGGGACACGGGGGGACACGGGGGGACGCGGGGGGAGAGTGTACACGTTGTCCTTTTACACCTGCGTCTCAGAGTCACGTGAATCCTCCTCCGCGTCGCGGCGGCTGCACGTTTCACTCTTATCATTCTAATCCCAGCTTTATTTTCTATTGATTAAAAGGCGATTATGTAACAAGAGTCTGAGATGGACAAGGTCATGACCTTCAGGTCCTGCTCCAAATAACTCCAGAGGAAGTCCTGCTCTTTGGGCCTGGTTTAGTCCTGGTTTAGTCTTGGTTTAGACCTGGTTTAGTCCTGGTTTAGTCCTGGTTTAGTCTTGGTTTAGTCCTGGTTTAGTCCTGGTTTATTCCTGCTCTTTGGCCCTGGTTTAGACCTGGTTTAGTCCTGGTTTAGTCCTGGTTTAGTCCTGCTCTTTGGCCCTGGTTTAGTCCTGGTTTAGTCTTGGTTTATTCCTGCTCTTTGGCCCTGGTTTAGACCTGGTTTAGACCTGGTTTAGTCCTGGTTTAATCCTGGTTTAGTCCTGGTTTATTCCTGCTCTTTGGCCCTGGTTTAGACCTGGTTTAGTCCTGGTTTAGTCCTGGTTTAGTCCTGGTTTAGTCCTGGTTTAGTCCTGGTCATCAACAGGTGACCCGGGCGGAGGCGCTGAATCATTCAGGTGCCGTTCAATTTACGTCGGTGACGCACGAGCGCGCACGTGACCCGCGTTCACACTTGTCCTGGTTCTGATCTGAGCCCGGTCTGAGTCCCGGTTTATCCCCTTTAGTCCCGGTTCATCCCGGGTTTAGTCAGTTTGATGCGGCGATTGCGCAAGTGTCTTTGTGTTAAATGTCAACAAATGCCTAATTAACAATTTAAATGGAGCATAGTCTGATTAGGCCTCGTGAACGAGAGGGTTTCACTCGGGATTTGGCTCATGTTGGTCATTAATGGTCAGATATTGTTGTTACACCTGCGCTGCTTTGGAAACATCAGGAAAAAGGAGAATTTATGATTTATGTTCATTTCATTTGCGTCACGCGCGTTTTGACCGTGACGTGGGCCCGCGGCTCCACACGGAGGCCGCAGACAGAGGAGCGTGTCCGGAGCCGCGGGATGTCCGGAGCCGCGGGATGTCCGGAGCCGCGGGAGTGTCCGGTACCCCAGCGCCGGTCAGGGGAGGCTCACTGCGGCGCGGCGCGGACGTGAGGACCCGCGGCTGCACGTGCCTCTCCCACCGTCACCGGGAGTTCTCCATCTCCCGGGAGCGGACCGAAAATACACCGTGACGTCACCTGACGCAGCGCGAAAGATAAACGTATGGAGCGGTGAGATCACACCGCGTCTGTCCCGCCGGGGCGCGTCTTATGCAGCGTTACGTAACCGCAGAACGAGTGCCCAGAGGCGCGTGCTCAGGACCGCGGCACAAACAGGCGCGTGACACGGAGCTGCGGGGCGGGGCGCGGGGGGGGGGGGGGGGGGGGGGGCACACAGAAAGGAAAATACAGCTGATTATGTCACGTGACCCAGATATACTCAGCCTCGTAATGAAGTGAAAGGACAAAAGCCGGAGTTTAGTTTGGACTCTAATATAACAAAGAGCTTTATAAAGAAAGGCAAATAGTTAGAGAATCAAAATGAACAAAAATGATGTCATACTTCCAGATGTGGGGCTAAAAAGCAGGTTTTTCCTGTTGATAATGTTAAGAATAAAGACGTCACATTCACCTCATCAGAACTGGAACTAAACCAGGTCCAGGTCTGAGAACTCACCGCATCACAACAAAATCTGCTTTTGAACATGATTAGGGTCAAAGGGTCAAAGGCTCTGAGGGTCAGAGGCTCTGAGGGTCAGAGGGTCAGAGGGTCAGAGGCTTTGAGGGTCAGAGGGTCAGAGGCTCTGAGGGTCAGAGGCTCTGAGGGTCAGAGGCTCTGAGGGTCAGCGGGTCAGAGGGTCAGAAGCTCTGAGGGTCAGAGGCTCAGAGGGTCAGAGGCTCTGAGGGTCAGAGGCTCTGAGGGTCAGCGGGTCAGCGGGTCAGAGGGTCAGAGGGTCAGAGGGTCAAAGGGTCAAAGGGTCAAAGGCTCTGAGGGTCAGAGGCTCTGAGGGTCAGAGGGTCAGAGGCTCTGAGGGTCAGAGGGTCAGAGGGTCAGAGGGTCAGAGGGTCAAAGGGTCAAAGGGTCAAAGGGTCAAAGGCTCAGAGGGTCAGAGGGTCAGAGGGTCAGAGGGTCAGAGGCTCTGAGGGTCAGAGGCTCTGAGGGTCAGAGGGTCAGAGGGTCAGAGGCTCTGAGGGTCAGAGGGTCAGAGGGTCAGAGGGTCAGAGGCTCTGAGGGTCAGAGGGTCAGAGGGTCAAAGGGTCAAAGGGTCAGAGGCTCTGAGGGTCAGAGGCTCAGAGGGTCAGAGGGTCAGAGGGTCAGAGGGTCAGAGGCTCTGAGGGTCAGAGGCTCTGAGGGTCAGAGGCTCTGAGGGTCAGAGGCTCTGAGGGTCAGCGGGTCAGCGGGTCAGCGGGTCAGAGGGTCAGAGGCTCTGAGGGTCAGAGGGTCAGAGGCTCTGAGGGTCAGAGGGTCAGAGGGTCAGAGGGTCAGAGGGTCAGAGGGTCAAAGGGTCAAAGGCTCTGAGGGTCAGAGGGTCAGAGGGTCAGAGGCTCTGAGGGTCAGAGGGTCAGAGGGTCAGAGGGTCAGAGGGTCAGAGGGTTCACAGTGCTCAGCTCTGAATGTTTGAAGCAGGTTTTGTTTGGTGTTTGTGTTGCTCTCACAAAGACTCTGGCCTGGTTCCAAATACTTCTCCTGATGAAGTTCAGCCTGAGAGAAGTTCTTTGTCTCGGTCTGAGCTGCTACTACTACTACTACTACTACTGCTACTACTACTACTACTACTACTACTACTACTACTACTACTACTACTACTACTACTACTACTACTACTACTACTACTACTACTACTACTACTACTACTACTGGTGCTGCTGCTGTTGCTGCGATTATTATTCATGTTGTGTGTTGCACTTCAATGTCAAAGCAAGTTCATTGACAATTGCAATAAACCCCCCTGGTCCTGGTCCTGGTCCTGGTCCTGGTCCTGGTCCTGGTCCTGGTCCTGGTCCTGGTTCTGCCTCCAGTGAAATCTACTTGTGATTCTGCTGCTGAACTCTCCAGTGGAGACAACACTACAGTGGAACATGTGGTCACAGTGAAAGAGTTTGAACGTCCGCCCACCAACCAGATAGTGACCAGTTCAAACTGAAATTGTGATCTAGCGTACTATTACTATTACTATTACTACTACTATTATTAATTACTATTATTATCAGGCCCGAGCGCCACAAGCTGGCGAGAGGACTATTAGTTCCGTAAGGCTGTGCGAAGCTGGGCTGTGTGCACGTAGTGCGCACGAAATCGAGCATGTCCCGTGCATACTAATGAGTGGTAGGAAAATGGAACATTACCGTTGTAAACGGGCGAAGCCAGTGCAAAAGTGCACTAAACAAGCGCTATAAAGCGCTGGTTTGCGCTAAGTAGCTCACGAATACGTTCCATCTCTTGCATGTTCCGTGCATATAAACATGTAATGCAAAAATGTAACATTATTACTGTTTAAAGGGCCAAAAACACAAAGTGGGCGGAGCCCACTCAAAATTAACGAAAGTACCCGTCAGTGACCAGGGACCCACACCATGAGGTAGGAAAGCACGAGCGCTTTCCGAAACCCGACATCAAAAGTTATTCAAATGACATTTATACCTGTCACGGTCTCTGAGCGGTGAAGCCGCAAACTGTAGCTAGAATTTCAGAAATTTTCCAAATTTTTAATTGGCTGCCGTTTGCGCAGATAAAGTCAGAATTGGGTCAAATTAGAATCAGTTGTTAAACTCTTTGCCCTCAACCTACTTGAAGTGAAATCAACAGCGACAGCGCCCCCTATGAAATAACATTTTATATGGAGGGTAAAATGTTTAGTTTAGCGAAATTTGACAAAATTTGGCCTAAAATTCTATTTTGGCATCCCGATCCAAAAAAGTCAACAAGACCCATGTCATATTTGTTACGGCTTTGCCCCATGTTATTCAATGGGGAAATTGCCAGAGAATTTGGTGAGACTCATCTTCAGGACCATCAAAAGCTATTAAAAAAATTATTCTAAGAGTTCATGGTTTCTGTGCGGTGAAGCCACACATTTTGCCAAGAATTTAAAATAAAATAGCTTTTTGAATGGTAAAGCAAAGGGGAGAAGCAGTAGGTGTAATAAAAGAACAATTGGGGCGCGTTAGCGCCCCCTCCTCTTGCGGCGTGGCGGCGTGGCGGCGTGGCGAGGGCTGATCATTGCTGTTTGCGGCTATATTTATTATTGTTTATTAATAATAATAATGATAATACAAAAAATGAATGATTAATAATACTACATTTGCTTGTTGCCTCCATGTTTGTTTATTGACATGCTTGTTGCCTCCATCTTTGTTTATTGACATGTTTGTTGCCTCCATCTTTGTTTATTGACATGTTTGTTTGTTTGTTTGTTGCCTCCATGTTTGTTTATTGACATGCTTGTTGCCTCCATCTTTGTTTGTTGCCTCCATGTTTGTTTATTGACATGCTTGTTGCCTCCATCTTTGTTTATTGACATGTTTGTTGCCTCCATCTTTGTTTATTGACATGTTTGTTTGTTTGTTGCCTCCATGTTTGTTTATTGACATGCTTGTTGCCTCCATCTTTGTTTGTTGCCTCCATGTTTGTTTATTGACATGCTTGTTGCCTCTTTGTTTATTGACATGTTTGTTTGTTGCCTCCATCTTTGTTTATTGACATGCTTGTTGCCTCCATCTTTGTTTATTGACATGCTTGTTGCCTCCATCTTTGTTTGTTGCCTCCATGTTTGTTTATTGACATGCTTGTTGCCTCTATCTTTGTTTATTGACATGTTTGTTTGTTTGTTTGTTTGTTGCCTCCATCTTTGTTTATTGACATGCTTGTTGCCTCCATCTTTGTTTATTGACATGATTGTTGCCTCCATCTTTGTTTGTTGCCTCCATCTTTGTTTATTGACATGTTTGTTGCCTCCATCTTTGTTTATTGACATGCTTGTTGCCTCCATCTTTGTTTATTGACATGTTTGTTGCCTCCATCTTTGTTTATTGACATGCTTGTTGCCTCCATCTTTGTTTATTGACATGTTTGTTGCCTCCATCTTTGTTTATTGACATGCTTGTTGCCTCCATCTTTGTTTACTGACATGCTTGTTGCCTCCATCTTTGTTTATTGACATGCTTGTTTCCTCCATCTTTGTTTGTTGCCTCCATCTTTGTTTATTGACATGCTTGTTGCCTCCATCTTTGTTTATTGACATGCTTGTTGCCTCCATCTTTGTTTGTTGCCTCCATCTTTGTTTATTGACATGTTTGTTGCCTCCATCTTTGTTTATTGACATGCTTGTTGCCTCCATCTTTGTTTGTTGCCTCCATCTTTGTTTATTGACATGCTTGTTGCCTCCATCTTTGTTTGTTGCCTCCATCTTTGTTTATTGACATGTTTGTTGCCTCCATCTTTGTTTATTGACATGCTTGTTACCTCTATCTTTGTTTATTGACATGTTTGTTTGTTTGTTTGTTTGTTGCCTCCATCTTTGTTTATTGACATGCTTGTTGCCTCCATCTTTGTTTATTGACATGCTTGTTGCCTCCATCTTTGTTTGTTGCCTCCATCTTTGTTTATTGACATGCTTGTTGCCTCCATCTTTGTTTATTGACATGCTTGTTGCCTCCATCTTTGTTTGTTGCCTCCATCTTTGTTTATTGACATGCTTGTTGCCTCTATCTTTGTTTATTGACATGCTTGTTGCCTCCATCATTGTTTGTTGCCTCCATCTTTGTTTATTGACATGTTTGTTGCCTCCATCTTTGTTTATTGACATGTTTGTTTGTTTGTTTGTTTGTTGCCTCCATCTTTGTTTATTGACATGCTTGTTGCCTCCATCTTTGTTTATTGACATGCTTGTTGCCTCCATCTTTGTTTATTGACATGCTTGTTGTCTCCATCTTTGTGTTCAGGCATGAATGCAGCCGTTCGCGCTGCAGTTCGGATGGGTCTTTATGTGGGGGCCAAAGTCTACTTCATCCACGAGGTGAGGCGCTCTTTCAGGCGCTCTTTCGGGTGCTCTTAGGGCGCTCTTTCAGGCGCTCTTTCGGGTGCTCATAGGGCGCTCTTTCGGGCGCTCTCTGTGAGGGCTCATGGAATGTTCCGCATTTCCTTTGTCCTTTATTAATGTGATGTCTTGTGTTTCCAGGGTTACCAGGGCATGGTGGACGGAGGGAACAACATCAAGGAGGCATCATGGGAAAGTGTCTCCAGCATGTTACAAGTGGTGCGACTTTTTCTCTTTTTAATCACACATTATATATTTATACAGGAAGTCAAACGCTCAACCAGGACCTGGTTAGGACCTGGTTAGGACCTGGTTAGGACCTGGTTAGGACCTTGTAAGGACCTGGTTAGGACCTTGTAAGGACCTGGTTAGGACCTTGTTAGGACCTGGTTAGGACCTTGTTAGGACCTGGTTAGGACCTGGTTAGGACCTTGTTAGGACCTGGTTAGGACCTTGTAAGAACCTGGTTAGGACCTGGTTAGGACCTTGTAAGGACCTGGTTAGGACCTGGTTAGGACCTTGTAAGGACCTGGTTAGGACCTGGTTAGGACCTTGTAAGGACCTGGTTAGGACCTGGTTAGGACCTTGTTAGGACCTGGTTAGGATCTTGTAAGGACCTGGTTAGGACCTGATTAGGACCTTGTAAGGACCTGGTTAGGACCTTGTTAGGACCTGGTTAGGACCTTGTTAGGACCTGGTTAGGACCTTGTAAGGACCTGGTTAGGACCTGGTTAGGACCTGGTTAGGACCTTGTTAGGACCTTGTAAGGACCTGGTTAGGACCTGGTTAGGACCTTGTTAGGACCTGGTTAGGACCTTGTAAGGACCTGGTTAGGACCTGGTTAGGACCTTGTAAGGACCTGGTTAGGACCTGGTTAGGACCTTGTTAGGACCTGGTTAGGACCTTGTAAGGACCTGGTTAGGACCTGGTTAGGACCTTGTAAGGACCTGGTTAGGACCTGGTTAGGACCTGGTTAGGACCTTGTAAGGACCTGGTTAGGACCTGGTTAGGACCTTGTAAGGACCTGGTTAGGACCTGGTTAGGACCTTGTTAGGACCTGGTTAGGACCTTGTAAGGACCTGGTTAGGACCTGGTTAGGACCTGGTTAGGACCTTGTTAGGACCTTGTTAGGACCTGGTTAGGACCTTGTAAGGACCTGGTTAGGACCTGGTTAGGACCTGGTTAGGACCTTGTAAGGACCTGGTTAGGACCTGGTTAGGACCTTGTAAGGACCTGGTTAGGACCTGCTTAGGACCTTTTTAGGACCTGCTTAGGACCTGCTTAGGACCTTTTTAGGACCTTGTTAGGACCTGGTTAGGACCTTGTTAGGACCTTGTTAGGACCTTGTTAGGACCTGGTTAGGACCTTGTTAGGACCTGGTTAGGACCTGGTTAGGACCTTGTTAGGACCTGGTTAGGACCTTGTTAGGACCTGGTTAGTACCTGGTTAGTACCTGGTTAGGACCTGGTTAGGACCTTGTTAGGACCTGGTTAGTACCTGGTTAGGACCTGGTTAGGACCTGGTTAGGACCTGGTTAGGACCTGGTTAGTACCTGGTTAGGACCTTGTTAGGACCTGGTTAGGACCTTGTTAGGACCTGGTTAGGACCTGGTTAGGACCTGGTTAGGACCTGGTTAGGGCCTTGTTAGGACCTGGTTTAGGTCTCTTGTAGTTCTTGCTGACCCACAGTCGTTTGAAAGAAGCAAACACTCGTCTCTTTGGCCACAAACATCTCTCTCTCTCCCGGGAATCAAAGGTCAAATACTAGATATAAATAAAGATGTTCCCATGAAAAATGACATCATATGTTTACATTTGCATAATATAAATCAGGGTCATTGACCTTCTGAGCCCGAGGGAAACGTCAAGAGCACCAAGTGAAGCTCAATGAGAGGCAACTGCTGAACATGAGCTTCATGAAGCTCAATGAGAGGCAACTGCTGAACATGAGCTTCATGAAGCTCAATGAGAACGTTGTTAGTTCACGTCGAGACTTAAATGGGCTCAGTTTAGGACCTTTGTTCACTGTGGACCCAGAGCGACCTCACATATATTGAAGCTTGTGCTGTGGAGCTTCTGGAGTTATCTCGTTTCTCTTCACAACACGTCCAGCCCTCAGACCGTTGGACGAACAGTTCTATTTTTAGACAGACAGAGTCCACTCGAGCCTGGACCGCCCCACAGTCCAAGAGCCCATGTTTGTGACCCCTGATTGAAACGCTTGCAGCAGTGTCAGGACGTTTAGACATTTGACCTCTGCATTTGAACCAGGGAATCAAACTCCAGACCTTCTGCATCATTCAGCCCCTGAGTCACATGGAGTTTCCTTGTCAAACAGGATGGAGTATCGGGTTTCCACAGATATCGATACCAGTCCGATATTGAAGATTTAGCTGATATTTGGCACCAATATTTACACACACACACACACACACACACACACACCCTGCCGGGGTCTAAGCACCAGAGCGTCCTCAGTGTGAAAGTAAAACCCTGGTGTTATGTCTTGTTTGGCGCAGGGTGGCACAGTGATTGGCAGTGCCCGCTGTAAAGAGTTCCGCACACACGAGGGACGACTCCGAGCGGCACTGAACCTGGTCCAGAGGAACATCACCAACTTGTGTGTGATTGGAGGAGACGGAAGTCTGACCGGAGCCAATCTGTTCAGGGAGGAGTGGAGCGGCCTCCTGCAGGAGCTGAAGGAGCAAGGTACTGCTAATGCTAATGCTAATGCTAATGATACTGCTAATGCTAATGCTAATGCTAACAATATTACTGCTGCAGGAGCTGAAGGAACAAGGTACTACTATTCAATTAAATTTGATATTATTTTTGTAACGCCCAAAATCACAACAACAGTTGCCTCTGAGGGCGACAGTGAAAAACAGATCCAACAATGTCCGTAGGGACGAGGGAAAATGTTCCAGAGTCCTCTGTCCTTGGACCCTCCTTCTGCAGGAAAAACTATAAAAAACTGTTCTTCAGGAGGAGAACCAGTTCTTCAAGGCAGATGAAGAACCGTTCATATGGAGTAGAGACCGTTTCTCCATCCACAGGTCATTGTGATCGGGGGAAGTAAGAAAAAGAAAAGACAATGAACTGACACAAGTGAAATTAAATATGAAATATAGTTTGATAGAATAAGTGATTATCAGAGGATAGAGCTCATACTTCCCCCAGAGTTGCTCCTAGGGCAGCGGAGCTGAAACTGTGGGTTTATATTTCTGTTCCTAACTGGCCTGACCATAAGTCATTTAAAGAGGAACGTTTTAAGCCTGGACTTAAATGAAGAGACTGTGTCGCCTCTTTAACATGAACAGAGCTGATTCTATAACACAGGAGCTCTACCTCCTACTGTGCTTTTAGAGACTCTTGGGACCACCAGAGGGCTCTACCTCCTACTGTGCTTTTAGAGACTCTTGGGACCACCAGAAGGCTCTACCTCCTACTGTGCTTTTAGAGACTCTTGGGACCACCAGAAGGCTCTACCTCCTACTGTGCTTTTAGAGACTCTTGGGACCACCAGAAGGCTCTACCTTCTACTGTGCTTTTAGAGACTCTTGGGACCACAAGAAGGCTCTACCTCCTACTGTGCTTTGTGTGAGTGAAGAGCTCTGTCTGGATGATATGGTTCTGTAGCATCTTTGAGGTGGGAGGGGCCATGTCATTTATGACTTTGTAAGTCAGGAGGAGGAGTTTAAATGTGATTCTAAACTGGACAGGAGCCAGTGAAGAGACTCCAGCACCGGCGTAATGTGCTCTCTTCTTTTTGTTCCTGTTAGTAATCTTGCTGCTGCATTTTGAACCAGTTGAAAGCTTTTTATGGAGCTTTTAGGACGCGCTGCATAGATAAGTTGATAAGTTGATAAGTGCTACTACTACAGTTGACAGTACTTCTCTCTCAGGGCTCATCGACTCGGCGGCGGTCGAAAGTAACTCGGTGCTTCACATCGTGGGGATGGTCGGTTCCATCGATAACGACTTCTGTGGCACAGACATGACGATCGGCACCGACTCTGCTCTGCACCGCATCATCGAAGTGGTGGACGCCATCATAACCACGGCTCAGAGGTACTACTGCTACTGCTACTGCTGCTGCTACTACTGCTACTGCTACTGCTACTGCTGCTGCTGCTGCTGCTACTACTGCTACTGCTACTGCTACTGCTACTGCTGCTGCTGCTACTACTGCTGCTACTGCTGCTGCTGCTGCTACTACTACTGCCACTACTGCTACTACTACTACTACTACTACTACTGCTACTACTGCTGCTGCTGCTGCTGCTGCTGCTGCTACTACTACTGCCACTACTACTACTACTACTACTGCTACTACTGCTACTGCTGCTACTGCTGCCACTACTGCCACTACTGCTACTGCTGCTACTACTACTACTACTACTACTACTACTACTGCTGCCACTACTGCTACTACTACTACTACTACTACTACTACTACTACTACTACTACTACTATTACTACTACTACTACTACTGCCACTGCTACTGCTACTGCTACTGCTATTGCTACTGCTTCTGCTGCTACTGCTACTGCTACTACTGCTACTACTGCTACTGCTACTACTACTACTACTATTACTACTACTACTACTACTGCCACTGCTACTGCTACTGCTACTGCTACTGCTTCTGCTACTGCTACTGCTACTGCTACTACTGCTACTGCTACTACTGCTACTACTACAAGAGACAGTTCAGAATATCCTGCACATGGATCCGAAAGGTCATAACTGTGCTGTTGCTTTGTGTTTGCAGTCACCAGAGGACGTTTGTGCTGGAGGTCATGGGCCGACACTGCGGGTACGTGTTCCACACAACAATCAGCGGCGTCCATGCATGAACAATTATAAACGAGCATTACACTAGTGCCAAGACTGATCATGAGCTAACAAGGGCTACACAGAGGTTAGCGGTCCAAAAAGTGTGACCACAGTTTGGATTGGTCTGCAGATACTTGGCCCTGGTGAGCGCTCTGGCCTGTGGAGCCGACTGGGTCTTCATCCCTGAGATGCCTCCAGAGGACGACTGGGAGGACAACATGTGCCAGAAGCTCTCGGAGGTAGAAACAACCGAACATTTGCTGAATGTCTTGTCGCTCTCTCTCCCAACTTCACACTACAACTGTCCTGTCCAGTAAAGCCTTTGGCCAGATAAAATGTAAAAATAAAGACTTCAGGGTTTCATTGTTGTTTGGTCAAAGTCCCAACGGCTTCAAACACGACATGGAAACGTCTCAGGTTCCTCCGGTGAAACGTCTAAGGTTCATCTGGTGAAACGGCTGAGGTTCATCTGGTGAAACGGCTGAGGTTCCTCCGGTGAAACGTCTGAGGTTCCTCTGGTGAAACGTCTGAGGTTCCTCTGGTAAAACGTCTGAGGTTCTACTGGTAAAACATCTGAGGTTCCTCTGGTGAAACATCTGAGGTTCCTCTGGTGAATCGTCTCAGGTTCCTCTGGTGAAATATCTGAGGTTCCTCTGGTGAAATATCTGAGGTTCCTCCGGTGAAATATCTGAGGTTCCTCCGGTGAAACATCAGAGGTTCCTCTGGTGAAACGTCTGAGGTTCCGCTGGTGAAATGTCTGAGGTTCCTCTGGTGAAACGTCTGAGGTTCCTCTGGTGAATCGTCTGAGGTTCCCCTGGTGAAACGTCTCAGGTTCCTCTGATGAAATGTCTGAGGTTCCCCCGGTGAAATGTCTCAGGTTCCTCTGGTGAAACGTCTCTGTGCTCTGAGCTTTAACCTCTCGTCTCCCGCAGAACCGAGCGGACAAGAAGCGTCTGAACATCATCATCGTGGCAGAAGGAGCCATCGACCAACAGAACAAGGCCATCACCGCTGACAACATCAAGGAGGTGAGAACGCAGCAAGGAACTTTGGGAGATGTGGGCTGGAGCGCGGGGCGGGGCATCCGGGTGAAATGTAGGAGGAGCCGACAGGAGCAGAGTCACGGGGCGGGGCATCGGGGTGAATTGTAGGAGGGGCCAACAGGAGCAGAGTCACGGGGCGGGGGGTGTGGTCTCCTGACGGTGTTCGTGTGGTCAGATGTTGAGGGGGTGTGGTCTCCTGATGGTGTTCGTGTGGTCAGATGTTGAGGGGGCGTGGTCAGATGGTAAGGGGGCGTGGTCAGATGTTGAGGGGGTGTGGTCTCCTGAT
>NW_027315746.1:1547719-1620219 GCF_026437365.1 Eucyclogobius newberryi | reverse complement strand
TTTGTCTTCCATCCAAACGCCACAAACACACGCCTGAAGAGCGTGAGGTGAAAGGTCAAGCAGGAGGAGGCCATTTTGTTAAGAAAGAACCTTCCCTCTGTTTACAATAGCCCCATAAGACCCCATAAGACCCCATAAGATATAAGATAAGAAGTTTGAGAAGCTGGAGAGGACGATGTGTCCGAGCGGCTCGACCCGAGTGACTGACGCCTTCTGTGGAAAAATATTCCGTTGTTTCATCTGGACGTTTCGACTCTGATCCAAGAGTCATTCTCAATCTGCTGCTCAAGACCAGGAACTCAGATATTCATATTACTCTGAGTAGGCTCCACCCACCAGGCGGGACCTCTAATGAAAGGTGTTATTGGTTTCACCAGAAACTAAACCTCTTTGTTACTATCAGTCCTTTAATGGGCCATCAGCCTCCTATTGTCCCTGGCCCTCTCTCCTCCCCGAGTGCCTCATTAGCATCAGAATGCTGTGGTAATAAACGACCTGGAGGTTGAATCTTAACCCTCTGTTGACCACAGCTGACCCTTCTCCTGGAACTCTGGACGGATGAGGATGATGTTTTCTCCTCGTGTGTTTCAGGAGTTTCGAGAACAACTTGACGACGTACAGGATTCTGTCGTCTCGAAAAGCCGACTCTGAACTGCCCACTGTGAGTATCGTTCATCATATTTCTAACAAAAATTGACAATATTTAGATCCACAATAAACCTTCTCGTGGTCCAAAGGGAAAGAAACAAGCCGGGGCGTTAGCAGAGGCGTTAGCACAGGGGTGTCAAACTCATTTGGGCCGCGGGCTGAATTTGGACGCTCAGGCTGGGTCGCGGGCCGAACATAACGTAAAACATAAAACTATTACAAATATAACAAATAAATAGCTTTATAAAGCCTACGCTGTTTTGAAGCAATTACTGGATCAATTAAAAAAAAATGACAAAACGTTTGTTCTCACAAACTGAAATGTGTAATTTCACCAACAGTTTATGTCATTACAACTTCAGAGTTGATCTACAGTTCTACAGAGATAAACATTTGACTTTATAACAAAATAAACTTCTCAAGATCAAAATGTTTTTTTAAATGTTCTAACTAACATTTCCACATCTGAAGTTCTCTGTTCACCTGAACTGACTCACCACTAAACTAAAGTGCACTTCTCCCTCACAGCATTGCAGCAGAGCCCCGTGGGGGAGGGGCAGCTCACACAGCAGTGCAGCAGAGCCCCTTGGGGGAGGGGCAGCTCACACAGCAGTGCGGCAGAGCCCCGTGGGGGAGGGGCAGCTCACACAGCAGTGCGGCAGAGCCCCGTGGGGGAGGGGCGGCTCACACAGCAGTGCAGCAGAGCCCCTTGGGGGAGGGGCAGCTCACACAGCAGTGCGGCAGAGCCCCGTGGGGGAGGGGCGACTCACACAGCAGTGCGGCAGAGCCCCGTGGGGGAGGGGCAGCTCACACAGCAGTGCAGCAGAGCCCCGTGGGGGAGGGGCAGCTCACACAGCAGTGCAGCAGAGCCCCGTGGGGCAGGGGTGGCCACCTGCGGCATTGTGGGACGTGTGGTTTTAACGATAAAAACGGTTACGGATGTAACTACGGTTCTATGAATCAATTGAAAAAAAAAATTAAAAATCCTTTTTAAAAAAAATATAAATTTGAAATGTTCAAATCTGGGCCGGATAAAAACGTCTGCGGGCCAGAGTTTGACACCTATGCATTAGCAGTTGAGGCTAGTTTGATGTTAGCGCTGCAGAGTGAGCAGAGCGTGACCTTTGACCTCTGCCCGTGTAGAGTTACTGCTGTGTGTGTTTTGTAAATGAAGCTGATGCAGCAGAACGACTCCGGCTCATTAGAAGAAGCTGTTGTTATGGCAACAAGAAGGAAGAACGGTCACTAAAGCCACTGACCACTGCATGACCTCATCCACCTTATTCCACCCACACTGACCGTTTCACAAGACAAACGTGTTTATCATCGTCAGTCCAGACAAAAAGGAGGTTTTACTAAATAAATATGATTATTAGACTTTTAAATGTCACTGAGAGAACAAGCAAAACAAACAGAATATGTGTTATTATATTATAATATATATATATATATATATATATATATATATATATATATATATATATATATATATATTATAAGACTTGAACTGCCGCCTCATCGTGGAGGGGAGATTATGTGTTATTATATTATAATATATATATATATATATATATATATATATATATATATATATATATATATATATAATATATTATAAGACTTGAACTGCCGCCTCATCGTGGAGGGGAGATTGTGTCCGACTGGTGCAAGGATCTCTCATGTCTCCCATGGCAACCAGGTCCTCGGACTGTGATGTGGCCCGGTACAGGGCGACCAGGGCCCGTGGCGGTGGTGGTGATATGGTGATGGGTCGGTGGTGGTGATGGGGCAGTGGTGGTGATGGGGCGGTGGTCGTGATGGGGCGGTGGTGGTGATGGGTCGGTGGTGGTGGTGATGGGGCGGTGGTGGTGATGGGGCGGTGGTGGTGGTGATGGGTCGGTGGTGATGGGGCGGTGGTCGTGGTGGGGCGGTGGTGGTGATGGGGCGGTAGTGGTGATGGGGCGGTGGTGGTGATGGGGCGGTGGTCGTGATGGGGCGGTGGCCGTGATGGGGCGGTGGTCGTGATGGGGCGGTGGCCGTGATGGGGCGGTGGCCGTGATGGGGCGGTGGCCGTGATGGGGCGGTGGCCGTGATGGGGCGGTGGTCGTGATGGGGCGGTGGCCGTGATGGGGCGGTGGCCGTGATGGGGCGGTGGCCGTGATGGGGCGGTGGCCGTGATGGGGCGGTGGCCGTGATGGGGCGGTGGCCGTGATGGGGCGGTGGTCGTGATGGGGCGGTGGTCGTGATGGGGCGGTGGCCGTGATGGGGCGGTGGCCGTGATGGGGCGGTGGTCGTGATGGGGCGGTGGTCGTGATGGGGCGGTGGTCGTGATGGGGCGGTGGTCGTGATGGGGCGGTGGTCGTGATGGGGCGGTGGTCGTGATGGGGCGGTGGTCTACATGTGTTTGTACAGTGTCTAATGGATGGTTTGCATGTTCTCTGCGTCTCTGCGTCAGAGGAAGGTAACACACTCGTCCTGGTGTTCTGCCTTTGCATTTTGTGACGGGGAGAAATGACAGAGGAAGCGTCTGGGGATGAGCATGTGCTAATGCATGTCCCGCCTCGCTCCACGGCTAACCGCACCTCGGAGCTGATTGGCTGAGGGACACCGAGTGCCTTTGCTTTGCATCGTAAACGGCGGGTTGATGGGTCGGGTTTGTTTGTTTGGAAATGTGAAATGCGCCAATTTTGAATCTTTATTTTGACGGATTTTGTGCTTCACTTTTTATGAATAATTTCGTGGCTGTTTAAAAGAATCTGAGGTAAATGTGCTGTAACATAACGCTGTCTGAGTGCATGGCTCAAAGGCACAACACCACCACCGACAACCTGTTTGTGAGGGAGACACAAAGGTTAGTCCTGGTTTAGTCCTGGTTTAGACCTGGTTTAGTCCTGGTTTAGTCCTGGTTTAGACCTGGTTTAGACCTGGTTTAGTCCTGGTTTAGACCTGGTTTAGTCCTGGTTTAGTCCTGGTTTAGACCTGGTTTAGACCTGGTTTAGTCCTGGTTTAGACCTGGTTTAGACCTGGTTTAGTCCTGGTTTAGTCCTGGTTTAGACCTGGTTTAGACCTGGTTTAATCCTGGTTTAGTCCTGGTTTAGACCTGGTTTAGACCTGGTTTAATCCTGGTTTAGTCCTGGTTTAGTCCTGGTTTAGACCTGGTTTAGACCTGGTTTAGTCCTGGTTTAGACCTGGTTTAGTCCTGGTTTAGACCTGGTTTAGACCTGGTTTAATCCTGGTTTAGTCCTGGTTTAGACCTGGTTTAGACCTGGTTTAATCCTGGTTTAGACCTGGTTTAGTCCTGGTTTAGTCCTGGTTTAGTCCTGGTTTAGTCCTGGTTTAGACCTGGTTTAGACCTGGTTTAGTCCTGGTTTAGACCTGGTTTAGTCCTGGTTTAGTCCTGGTTTAGACCTGGTTTAGACCTGGTTTAGTCCTGGTTTAGACCTGGTTTAGACCTGGTTTAGTCCTGGTTTAGTCCTGGTTTAGACCTGGTTTAGACCTGGTTTAATCCTGGTTTAGTCCTGGTTTAGACCTGGTTTAGACCTGGTTTAATCCTGGTTTAGTCCTGGTTTAGTCCTGGTTTAGACCTGGTTTAGACCTGGTTTAGTCCTGGTTTAGACCTGGTTTAGTCCTGGTTTAGACCTGGTTTAGACCTGGTTTAATCCTGGTTTAGTCCTGGTTTAGACCTGGTTTAGACCTGGTTTAATCCTGGTTTAGACCTGGTTTAGTCCTGGTTTAGTCCTGGTTTAGTCCTGGTTTAGTCCTGGTTTAGACCTGGTTTAGTCCTGGTTTAGTCCTGGTTTAGTCCTGGTTTAGACCTGGTTTAGTCCTGGTTTAGTCCTGGTTTAGACCTGGTTTAGACCTGGTTTAATCCTGGTTTAGACCTGGTTTAGTCCTGGTTTAGTCCTGGTTTAGACCTGGTTTAGTCCTGGTTTAGTCCTGGTTTAGTCCTGGTTTAGACCTGGTTTAGTCCTGGTTTAGTCCTGGTTTAGTCCTGGTTTAATCCTGGTTTAGTCCTGGTTTAGTCCTGGTTTCTCGTAATCCATCATTGTTATTTGTATATTTCCATAGTAACGTTAGAAGGGGCGGAGCTTGTCTCTCCTCCTCCAATGAAAACCCTCCGTTCTCTTCCAGAGTAACTTTAACGTGGCCGTGCTGAACGTGGGCGCTCCCGCCGCTGGGATGAACGCCGCCGTGCGCTCGGCCGTCCGAGTCGGCATCACGGAAGGACACAAGATGTTTGCAGTGAGCGACGGCTTCGAAGGACTCTACAAAGGACAGGTACTGGACACTACTGAGGACAGGTACTGGCCACTAGAAAGGACAGGTACTGGACACTACTGAGGACAGGTACTGGACACTACGGAGGACAGGGACTGGACACTACGGAGGACAGGTACTGGACACTACGGAGGACAGGGACTGGACTGGTCAGGGACTGGACTGGTCACTATGGAGGACAGGTACTGGACTGGTCACTACGGGGGACAGGGACTGGACCGGTCACTACGGAGGACGGGGACTGGACCGGGGACTGTACCGGTCATTACGGAGGACAGCTACTGGACCGGTCACTATGAAGGACAGGGACTGGACAGGTCACTACGAAGGACAGGGACTGGACAGGTCACTACGAAGGACAGGGACTGGACAGGTCACTACAGAGGACGACACAGCTGCAGATTTATTCTCAGCCTCAGGGACGGCGTTTGACCGACTGGACACAATGGCTCTCTGAAAATAGCCCCCAAACGTTTGGGTCATTCTCAGGAGGACGTTTATGGACCGGCCTGAGTGGACACGAGGACAGGGCGGGACGAGGGCCTGAGAGGACACAAGGACAGGGCGGGATGAGGGCCTGAGAGGACACAAGGACAGGGCGGGATGAGGGCCTGAGTGGACACGAGGATAGGGCGGGACGAGGGCCGAGGGGACACACGAGGACAGGGCGGGACGAGGGCCTGAGGGGACATGAGGACAGGGCGGGACAAGGGCCTGAGGGGACATGAGGACAGGGTGGGACAAAGGCCTGAGGGGACATGAGGACAGGGCGGGACAAAGGCCTGAGGGGACATGAGGACAGGGTGGGACAAAGGCCTGAGGGGACATGAGGACAGGGCGGGACAAAGGCCTGATTGGACGTGAGGAAAGGGCGGGACAAAGGCCTGATTGGACATGAGGAAAGGGCGGGACAAAGGCCTGAGTGGACACATGACGAGGACGAGTGTCATTTCCTCTGGCGTTTGTGTTTTGCAGATTAAAGAGATCACGTGGGGCGACGTGGGCGGATGGACCGGTCAGGGAGGGTCACTGCTGGGGACCAAGAGGTGAGCGCCTTTGTCACAGACGTCGTTGGTAAGTTAGCATTAGCGTGATCGTTAGCGTAACTCTGCCGCTCGGACAGGACTCTCCCGGGGAAACATCTGGGACAGATCGCCGAACAGATGAGAGTCTACAACATCAACGCGCTGCTCGTCATCGGCGGATTCGAGGTACGTCCCAGTGTCCAGTCCCCGCGGTGGAGCGCCCCCCGGTGGAGCGCCCCGCGGTGGAGCGCCCCCCCGGTGGAGCGCCCCGCGATGGAGCGCCCCGCGATGGAGCGCCCCCCGGTGGAGCGCCCCCCGGTGGAGTGCCCCGCGGTGGAGTGTCCCACGGCGGAGCGCCCTCCCCGGTGGAGCGCCCCGCGGTGGAGCGCCCTCCCCGGTGGAGTGCCCCGCGGTGGAGCGCCCCGCGGTGGAGCGCCCCCCCGGTGGAGTGTCCCACGGTGGAGTGTCCCACGGTGGAGTGTCCCACGGTGGTCGTTTGAACACGTTTCGCCTCCGCCCGCGCCGTAGTGCCTCTGGTGACCACGCCCCTCTGCAGGCGTCGTCATCGGAGGGAAACATAGAGAAGTACTCAAGTAAAAGTACAGATACAGGAGCTGGGAAGTACTCAAGTACAGTACTTTTACTTTTGTACTTTCGGGTTGAAAACACGTGTCACGACGTCGAGGCGAAACGTCTTCAACTCAAACCTGGTCCAGTCGCTCTTGTCACCATGGAAACGTCTCAAACGCTGACTTTTGTTTAGCATCTTCAAAATGATTGTCTGCATTTACACTTGGCTCTCTCCCATTGGCTACTCCCACTCGGGGCCCCTCCCACCCCAAACCCCTCCCACCCACCTACCCTAAACCCCTCCCACATACGGCTGTATTTCCCAGAATGCATCCCTCATGTCCACAGCGGTAAAGCTAACACACATTAGCATGCTAACGGCGCACTTCCTGCTTCGTGGAGAGAAAAGCCCTTTATAATTAGATGCGGACAGCACACAGCGGCACCATTTTAACCCCAAGAGCTGCTTTTACTAAAACTCTGCACTGGGGCAAAACAGATGTGACTTTATCGCATGAAAAAATCAGGGACCGCCCCTTTAGTTCTAAAGTTTGAAGTTATGAATGTCCTGTGCATTATGACGCCGCTGTCAGAGCCTTTAGACCCTCCCCTGCCCTCCACATGGCCCCTCCCCTGCCCTCCACATGGATATGGCCCCTCCCCTGCCCTCCACATGGCCCCTCCCACTCAGCACACGTTCCCATAATGAGTCCCACATTAAACCCTGCTCTGAACCCCTCTGACCCGCTGCTGCCGTGGGGCCCAGGCCTACGTGGGCCTGTCGGAGCTCGCCGCGGCCCGGGACTCGCACGAGGAGCTGTGCATTCCCATGGTGATGGTCCCGGCAACGGTCTCCAACAACATCCCGGGCTCCGACCTGAGCATCGGCTCCGACACCGCCCTCAACGCGATCACGCATGTGAGTGACAAAGACGGCAGCCGATCGGAGCCGTGTAGCGACCAATCAGAGCTGACCGACCGCACTGGCCACGCCCACCTCCACAACAAGCAGAGTTAGGCTGAACAGGGTGGTAGAGTTCAGGGGTCGCACAGACGCTCCCGAGATCAACGGCGTTTGAACTCGACTCAAATCCGCGTCTCACTTCCTGTGTTCTGGAGGAAGCTCCTGATTGGTTCATGTCCTCGAGCCGGGACACGCCCAGGGCAGGCGGCGAAAAGAGAATGTGGAGAAAAGGATGACGTTTGCAGACAGTAAAGACAAATGCTCATTACATTTGTGAACATTTAATTGATAATAATAATTTAACTTAATTTAAAACTATTATCTGACTTTAACCTCCACTTTCTAAATTTTTCAGATGTTTACAGATTTTGTGGCGCTCAATGAAACAAAAAAATTCTATGTCAAACTGTTAGGGTTAATTAATGAACTAAATGTTTATTACGTGATTGTTAGCATGTATGCTAATTATGCTAATCGCTAAGGTTAAAATCTACACAAAATACTTGGCAGTGTTTTTCTAATTGTGTCAGTCGCCAAAACAGCAGGACTTTCAGACTGTGTGATGTTTGGAGGCTAATGCTAACGGAGGAGCTAATGTATGGCACTGCAGCAGCCTTTAGAATGTGGGAGGAGCTAATGTATGGCACTGACCAGCCTTTAGAATGTGGGAGGAGCTAATGTGTTGTTGTTGTTGTTGTTGTTTTATGGCGGTTGGCATCCAAGCGTTGCATTACCGCCAGACTTTATTCCTCAGACGTGTCGTAGTCCGTAAAAGTACTCCTCCCATTGCTTTGGTGTTACAAAGCCCATGAGGTCATGATATGTCTTTGTGACTAGAATAGTTGTTGTGTCAGAGACCAACCGGCCTTATTCCAGGGAGACTCTTCTTCATCTTCCTCTCCCTCTTTGACGTTCGGTGCTTTGGAAGTACAAAGCCCATGAGGTCATGGGACGTCTTTGTCGTTTTATCCTTTAGAAGTCCTTCTTCCATCACTTTGGCGTTTCTAGGCCCACGAAGTCCAAGCGCGTTAGAACATCCTCTTGCTCCTCATCCTCGGCTCAGTCTCCAACACCCCCCACCTCTATAAACGTTTACCCAGCCCTGTGCTACATAAGTAAGCAACCACAGCCTGACACAAACCCTGTGACTGGATCGCCAGAACGTTCCGCAGATTGAACTCCCGCCCATTATTCCGAAACCACAAGGCCAACCCGGCCCTTTCCCTATCATAAGCCTCACAGCAAATCAGCACATGCTCGACAGTCTCTGGCACCCGACAGTGACCACACAGACCGGTCGGGTGTTTGCCTATCCTACTCAGTGACCAATTGAGTCCAGTATGGCCAATCCTCATGCGGGCGAAGGCCCTTTCCTCCCACGCGTTCCTGCCCATAGACCCGCAAGGACCCACACTACCCTGTATGTGATAGAGATGCCGTCCAGTAACACAGTGGCTCCAAAATTCCTGCCAAAGGCCGACCACATGACTCTTGATAACGGGCTTGATTTCAGACTTGCCCAACTATGGCACTGCACCGGCCTTTAGAATGTGGGAGGAGCTAATGTATGGCACTGCACAAGCCTTTAGAATGTGGGAGGAGCTAATGTATGGCACTGACCAGCCTTTAGAATGTGGGTGTTTCAGTTTGTGGGTTTCAGTCGCGTTATTTGTTGTCACTGCCATTTTGAGGACGTCACATGCTGTTGCCTCTCGTCCCCGGACACGCCCTCTTCTCTGGACACGCCCTCTTATCTGGACACGCCCTCCGAAGCGTTCAAATAGCACGGACTTTGTGTCTGATCAGTTGGAAAAGAGGCTCCTTCAAACTGTCTGCGAGTAAGCTAACGTTCATTAGCATAGCCGTTAACATTAGCCTCGGTCCGGAGTGATCTCTGCAAGTCCACTGGTCCCTCCTGACCACAGTCACACATTTGTGGACAAACGGGGTCTTTGGGGGGCGTGACAGAAGAGAGTGCTTTGTTTGAAGCGTGAGCATGCGGCTTCTGTCCTCCAGATGGCAGTAGTGTGTCACGTCATTCGGACTCATGAAAAGGGGAGGAGTTTCAATGCAAAAGCTAAACTTGCTGGTATCGGTTGATATTGCAGTACTTGTACACACTGAACACTGAAGGCAGCACAGAATATTCTGTCTGAATCTGCATCTGCTGCTTGTTGTGGTGGAGGTGCTTGGTTTTGCGGTTGGCCCGGCGTCGACGTCTGCACGGCCCAGCGTTGACCCGGCGTTGACCCGGTGTTGGCCCAGTGTTGGCCCGGCGTCGACGTCTGCACGGCCCAGCGTTGACCCGGCGTTGACCCGGCGTTGGCCCGGCGTTGGCCCGGCGTTGACCCGGCGTTGACCCGGCGTTGACCCGGCGTTGGCCCGGCGTTGACCCGGCGTTGACCCGGCGTTGGCCCGGCGTTGACCCGGCGTTGACCCGGCGTTGACCCGGCGTTGGCCCGGCGTTGACCCGGCGTTGACCCGGCGTTGGCCCGGCGTTGACCCGGTGTTGACCCGGTGTTGGCCCAGTGTTGGCCCAGTGTTGGCCCAGTGTTGGCCCGGCGCAGGTAAGTGGCAGCATGGCGTGTTTGTGCATGACCCGTGTCGTGTGGCCTGTGTTTGAGCATCTGGCATCGTTCACGTCGCACTCCAACACCAGGACCGGACGTTTATTTCAGGGTTTCATCTCCGAGTCCTGCCCCGTCTCCCTCTATGCCCCGCCCACACACACGCACCCTCCCGGCCAATGGGAAGCCTGAAGAGAGCCAACCTGTTTGAACGGTCGTCTCTGATAACACGTGTCCAGCTGCTTCGATGTGCACAGCGATCACCCAGACTCTGGCTCTGCTCGGACGACAGCGCCACCGAGAGGACATTCTGATCAAACACACGTCACATGACGCTTTAAACGGCTCTGTCATATCTACGGTATGTCAGAAGTTTTCATTTTATTTTTTAGCCTCATATTTGTATTTGTGAGTTTTTAATATAGCAGTCGATGGAATTAAAGTATTTGTCCAGTAAAACATAAAAATCATGATTTTTTTGCCTTCATCAAAAACGCTTTTTGTCAGAACGTGTTAAATAAAGAAATCGGTGCTTTTACTTTGACAGAACCACCAGGAAGTGTCATATTTAGTGATGTTAATCCAGTGAAATCGCATCACGTTCCGTTAAAATGAACGTGAACGCAACTTAAGACTATTAGAATCGGCCGTTATCTGAATATCTATATCTTAAATAAGACATAAAGCAATAAACACTGACGCGGCGGGCTCCACCTGACGACATCATCAGGTGGAACAGCGCGTTTTAAGCTCTTTAGGTCGACGACGCGCGACAGAAGGTTTGTGTTTTGGTCGTGACGTGGAGGTAAGTGAGGGTCCAGAGTCCGGCGCGTGCACACGAAGCGGCGAGGGCGTGTCACGGCCTGTGCGTGTAGAGCGCCCCCTGCTGTGTGCTAACATGACCTGGTGCCGCAGGCGTTTGAGTCGCTGCACCAGCTGTACGAAGCCCGCTCGCAGCACCAGGAGTTCTGCGTGCCCATGTGCATGCTGCCCGCCACCATCAGTAGTAATATCCCCGGGACGGACCTGTGCCTGGGCGCCGACACGGCCCTCAACGCCATCGTCCAGGTAAGACGCCGCCGCCAGGAACGCCACACACACACACACAAGGATCAGCATGGCCCCGCCCGACGCAAGAGCCAACGGCAGCAAGGCTCGCCCGCGCTAAAGAAGCAATAGCGCTGTGTTTATTTGAATGGTTATGGGTAAAAATGACCTCGAAAAACCTGCTTTCTGACTGTGAGAGCCTCTCCACAGATCTGACCCGTCACTGGGCCTCATGCTGCGTTCCAGACTCTGAGGCCCATGATTTCACCGTGGGGAAGTGGCGAGTTCCCACTTGTCCAACTCGCGGCGCGTTCACGTCTTTGTCGTCGCGGAGCCCGTTCATGGCGACGTGTTCCCATGGAGACGCATTTCCATGGCGACGGGTTTCCATGGCGACGCGTTTCCGTGGCGACGCGTTTCCATGGCGACGCGTTTCCATGGCGACGGGTTTCCATGACGACGCGTTTCCATGGCGACGTGTTTTCATGGCGATGCGTTTTCATGGCGACGCGTTCCCATGGCGACGTGTTTTCATGGCGACGCGTTTCCATGGCGATGCATTTCCATGACGACGCATTTCCATGGCGACGCGTTTCCATGGCGATGTGTTCCCATGACGACGCATTTCCATGGCGACGCGTTTCCATGGCGATGTGTTCCCATTGCAACGTGTTTTCATGGCGACGCGTTTCCATGGCGATGTGTTCCCATTGCAACGTGTTTTCATGGCCATGTGTTTCCATGGCGACGTGTTTTCATGGCCATGTGTTTCCATGGCGACGGGTTTCCATGGCGACGCGTTTCCATGGCGACGCGTTTCCATGGCGACGCGTTTCCATGACGACGCGTTTCCATGGCGACGTGTTTTCATGACGACGCGTTTCCATGGCGACGCGGCCCTCCGACCTGCTCTGCCGGTCGTAGCAGAGTTCCCGGAGACAAGTCGGCTCCAATTACCCGGAGCGCACCATCAGGCACCATCAGGCACCATCAGGCGCCATCAGGCACCATCAGGCACCATCAGGCACCATCAGGCACCATCAGGCACCATCAGGCACCATCAGGCACCATCAGGCACCATCAGGCACCATCAGGCGCCATCAGGCGCCACCTGCTCGTCTCCATGGAGATGGGAAACTTGAACGTCACACACTAGACGGGGCTATGACATCTCCATGGAGACGAGCAGGTTCCAGAGTGTAGAAGACGCATCGTTTGACATTTTAATTCCACTTTTCGGTGGTTTATGACTTATTTTCAAAAGAAGCTTTTGATCCAACATAATGTCATATTTTCTTATATTTCTAACGTGTTTTTACAAAGTGAGTTTCACTTGAACTGCTCGTTTACTGCCTCGTTATTCGTTTGATTCGCACTGACGTAGCTTAAGTGTGAAATAAACACGGTATTTATCATTTATTATTGGTTGTTTCCTTGAACGGTCAAAGAGCTTATCGCATGAACAGCTGCATGGTCTGTGCTTTTGTGGCATGTGCGGGACGAGGACGAGGAGGCGGAGCTTAATCTGAACTTAAAATATCACTCTATAAATATATAAATATGTACATAATATATAAAATATTATATATTTATACATTTATTTATATATATATTATGTCATGTTAGTAGTTTACACACTTGACCTTAAATAAATGTACTTATTAACTATATAAACTGTTCTTTTAACATCGAACAGTAAAACAGAGATTTGGACTTAGACCGAGACTTGAACAGGACTTGAACTGGACTTGAACAGGACTTGAACTGGACTTGAACTGGACTTGAACAGGACTTGAACAGGACTTGAACAGGACTTGAACTGGACTTGAACAGGACTTGAACAGGACTTGAACTGGACTTGGACTGGACTTGAACAGGACTTGAACTGGACTTGAACAGGACTTGAACTGGACTTGAACAGGACTTGAACAGGACTTGAACAGGACTTGAACTGGACTTGAACTGGACTTGAACAGGACTTGAACAGGACTTGAACTGGACTTGAACTGGACTTGAACTGGACTTGAACAGGACTTGAACAGGACTTGAACTGGACTTGAACTGGACTTGAACAGGACTTGAACTGGACTTGAACTGGACTTGGACTGGACTTGAACTGGACTTGAACTGGACTTGAACTGGACTTGAACAGGACTTGAACAGGACTTGAACTGGACTTGAACTGGACTTGAACTGGACTTGGACTGGACTTGAACAGGACTTGAACTGGACTTGAACAGGACTTGAACTGGACTTGAACTGGACTTGAACTGGACTTGAACTGGACTTGAACAGGACTTGAACAGGACTTGGACTGGACTTGGACTGGACTTGAACTGGACTTGAACAGGACTTGAACAGGACTTGAACAGGACTTGAACAGGACTTGAACAGGACTTGAACTGGACTTGAACTGGACTTGAACTGGACTTGAACAGGACTTGAACTGAACTTGAACAGGACTTGAACTGGACTTGAACAGGACTTGAGCTGGACTTGAACTGGACTTGAACTAGACTTGAACAGGACTTGAACAGGACTTGAACTGGACTTGAACTGGACTTGAACTGGACTTGAACAGGACTTGAACTGGACTTGAACTGGACTTGAACAGGACTTGAACAGGACTTGAACTGGACTTGAACAAGACTTGAACAGGACTTGAACAGGACTTGAACAGGACTTGAACAGGACTTGAACTGGACTTGAACTGGACTTGGACTGGACTTGGACTGGACTTGGACTGGACTTGAACAGGACTTGAACTGGACTTGAACAGGACTTGAACTGGACTTGAACAGGACTTGAACAGGACTTGAACAGGACTTGAACTGGACTTGAACTGGACTTGAACAGGACTTGAACAGGACTTGAACTGGACTTGAACTGGACTTGAACTGGACTTGAACAGGACTTGAACAGGACTTGAACAGGACTTGAACTGGACTTGAACAGGACTTGAACTGGACTTGAACTGGACTTGAACAGGACTTGAACTGGACTTGAACTGGACTTGAACTGGACTTGAACTGGACTTGAACAGGACTTGAACATGACTTGAACTGGACTTGAACAAGACTTGAACAGGACTTGAACAGGACTTGAACAGGACTTGAACTGGACTTGAACTGGACTTGAACTGGACTTGGACTGGACTTGGACTGGACTTGAACAGGACTTGAACTGGACTTGAGCAGGACTTGAGCTGGACTTGAACTGGACTTGAACTAGACTTGAACAGGACTTGAACAGGACTTGAACTGGACTTGAACTGGACTTGAACAGGACTTGAACTGGACTTGAACTGGACTTGAACTGGACTTGAACAGGACTTGAACAGGACTTGAACTGGACTTGAACAAGACTTGAACAGGATTTGAACAGGACTTGAACAGGACTTGAACTGGACTTGAACTGGACTTGAACTGGACTTGGACTGGACTTGGACTGGACTTGAACAGGACTTGAACAGGACTTGAACAGGACTTGAACTGGACTTGAACTGGACTTGAACTGGACTTGAACTGGACTTGAACTGGACTTGAACAGGACTTGAACAGGACTTGAACTGGACTTGAACAAGACTTGAACAGGACTTGAACAGGACTTGAACAGGACTTGAACTGGACTTGAACTGGACTTGAACTGGACTTGGACTGGACTTGGACTGGACTTGAACAGGACTTGAACTGGACTTGAACAGGACTTGAACTGGACTTGAACAGGACTTGAACAGGACTTGAACAGGACTTGAACTGGACTTGAACTGGACTTGAACTGGACTTGGACTGGACTTGGACTGGACTTGAACAGGACTTGAACTGGACTTGAACAGGACTTGAACTGGACTTGAACAGGACTTGAACTGGACTTGAACTGGACTTGAACAGGACTTGAACAGGACTTGAACTGGACTTGAACTGGACTTGAACTGGACTTGAACAGGACTTGAACAGGACTTGAACAGGACTTGAACTGGACTTGAACTGGACTTGAACAGGACTTGAACTGGACTTGAACTGGACTTGGACTGGACTTGAACAGGACTTGAACAGGACTTGAACAGGACTTGAACAAGACTTGAACAGGACTTGAACAGGACTTGAACAGGACTTGAACTGGACTTGAACTGGACTTGAACTGGACTTGGACTGGACTTGGACTGGACTTGAACAGGACTTGAACTGGACTTGAACAGGACTTGAACTGGACTTGAACAGGACTTGAACAGGACTTGAACAGGACTTGAACTGGACTTGAACTGGACTTGAACAGGACTTGAACAGGACTTGAACTGGACTTGAACTGGACTTGAACTGGACTTGAACAGGACTTGAACAGGACTTGAACAGGACTTGAACTGGACTTGAACTGGACTTGAACAGGACTTGAACTGGACTTGAACTGGACTTGAACAGGACTTGAACTGGACTTGAACTGGACTTGAACTGGACTTGAACTGGACTTGAACAGGACTTGAACAGGACTTGAACTGGACTTGAACAAGACTTGAACAGGACTTGAACAGGACTTGAACAGGACTTGAACTGGACTTGAACTGGACTCTAACTGGACTTGGACTGGACTTGGACTGGACTTGAAAAGACTTGAACTGGACTTGAGCAGGACTTGAGCTGGACTTGAACTGGACTTGAACTAGACTTGAACAGGACTTGAACAGGACTTGAACTGGACTTGAACTGGACTTGAACAGGACTTGAACTGGACTTGAACTGGACTTGAACTGGACTTGAACAGGACTTGAACAGGACTTGAACTGGACTTGAACAAGACTTGAACAGGATTTGAACAGGACTTGAACAGGACTTGAACTGGACTTGAACTGGACTTGAACTGGACTTGGACTGGACTTGGACTGGACTTGAACAGGACTTGAACAGGACTTGAACTGGACTTGAACAGGACTTGAACTGGACTTGAACAGGACTTGAACTGGACTTGAACAGGACTTGAACAGGACTTGAACAGGACTTGAAGTGGACTTGAACTGGACTTGGACTGGACTTGGACTGGACTTGAACAGGACTTGAACAGGACTTGAACAGGACTTGAACTGGACTTGAACTGGACTTGAAACGGACTTGAACTGGACTTGAACTGGACTTGAACAGGACTTGAACTGGACTTGAACTGGACTTGGACTGGACTTGAACAGGACTTGAACAGGACTTGAACTGGACTTGAACAGGACTTGAACAGGACTTGAACAGGACTTGAACTGGACTTGAACAGGACTTGAACTGGACTTGAACTGGACTTGAACTGGACTTGAACAGGACTTGAACAGGACTTGAACTGGACTTGAACAAGACTTGAACAGGACTTGAACAGGACTTGAACTGGACTTGAACAGGACTTGAACTGGACTTGAACAGGACTTGAGCTGGACTTGAACTGGACTTGAACTAGACTTGAACAGGACTTGAACAGGACTTGAACTGGACTTGAACTGGACTTGAACTGGACTTGAACAGGACTTGAACTGGACTTGAACTGGACTTGAACTGGACTTGAACAGGACTTGAACAGGACTTGAACTGGACTTGAACAAGACTTGAACAGGACTTGAACAGGACTTGAACAGGACTTGAACTGGACTTGAACTGGACTTGAACTGGACTTGGACTGGACTTGGACTGGACTTGAACAGGACTTGAACAGGACTTGAACTGGACTTGAACAGGACTTGAACTGGACTTGAACAGGACTTGAACTGGACTTGAACAGGACTTGAACAGGACTTGAACAGGACTTGAAGTGGACTTGAACTGGACTTGGACTGGACTTGGACTGGACTTGAACAAGACTTGAACAGGACTTGAACAGGACTTGAACTGGACTTGAACAGGACTTGAACTGGACTTGAACAGGACTTGAGCTGGACTTGAACTGGACTTGAACTAGACTTGAACAGGACTTGAACAGGACTTGAACTGGACTTGAACTGGACTTGAACTGGACTTGAACAGGACTTGAACTGGACTTGAACTGGACTTGAACTGGACTTGAACAGGACTTGAACAGGACTTGAACTGGACTTGAACAAGACTTGAACAGGACTTGAACAGGACTTGAACAGGACTTGAACTGGACTTGAACTGGACTTGAACTGGACTTGGACTGGACTTGAACAGGACTTGAACTGGACTTGAACAGGACTTGAACTGGACTTGAACAGGACTTGAACAGGACTTGAACAGGACTTGAAGTGGACTTGAACTGGAGTTGGACTGGACTTGGACTGGACTTGAACAGGACTTGAACAGGACTTGAACAGGACTTGAACTGGACTTGAACTGGACTTGAACAGGACTTGAACAGGACTTGAACTGGACTTGAACTGGACTTGAACTGGACTTGAACAGGACTTGAACAGGACTTGAACTGGACTTGAACTGGACTTGAACTGGACTTGAACTGGACTTGAACTGGACTTGAACAGGACTTGAACAGGACTTGAACAGGACTTGAACTGGACTTGAACTGGACTTGAACAGGACTTGAACTGGACTTGAACTGGACTTGAACAGGACTTGAACTGGACTTGAACTGGACTTGGACTGGACTTGAACAGGACTTGAACAGGACTTGAACTGGACTTGAACAGGACTTGAACTGGACTTGAACAGGACTTGAACAGGACTTGAACTGGACTTGAACAGGACTTGAACTGGACTTGAACAGGACTTGAACAGGACTTGAACAGGACTTGAGCTGGACTTGAACTGGACTTGAACTAGACTTGAACAGGACTTGAACAGGACTTGAACTGGACTTGAACTGGACTTGAACTGGACTTGAACAGGACTTGAACTGGACTTGAACTGGACTTGAACAGGACTTGAACAGGACTTGAACTGGACTTGAACAAGACTTGAACAGGACTTGAACAGGACTTGAACAGGACTTGAACTGGACTTGAACTGGACTTGAACTGGACTTGGACTGGACTTGGACTGGACTTGAACAGGACTTGAACAGGACTTGAACTGGACTTGAACAGGACTTGAACTGGACTTGAACAGGACTTGAACAGGACTTGAACAGGACTTGAAGTGGACTTGAAGTGGACTTGGACTGGACTTGGACTGGACTTGAACAAGACTTGAACAGGACTTGAACAGGACTTGAACTGGACTTGAACTGGACTTGAACTGGACTTGAACAGGACTTGAACAGGACTTGAACTGGACTTGAACTGGACTTGAACAGGACTTGAACAGGACTTGAACTGGACTTGAACTGGACTTGAACAGGACTTGAACTGGACTTGAACTGGACTTGAACAGGACTTGAACAGGACTTGAACTGGACTTGAACTGGACTTGAACAGGACTTGAACAGGACTTGAACTGGACTTCTTGACCCTCCTGCTCTGGTAAAACAGGATGTATACATTTAAGTTGGCATCTTGTATATTCGAGACTTCGATCGATAAAATAAGTGAAGAGTGTGATTGGCGGCTCGTCAGCTCGGGCTCCGCCCCTCGACCTCTGCCCTTTGACCTCCTGCTCTGTCGACGTCGAGCTCCTGCTGTTTCTTAATTCTCTTCACTCGTGTCCCTCGCCGCAGACGTGCGACCGCATCAAGCAGTCGGCGAGCGGGACCAAGCGTCGCGTCTTCATCATCGAGACCATGGGCGGCTACTGCGGTTACCTGGCAACGGTGGGCGGGCTGGCGGCCGGGGCCGACTCGGTCTACATCTACGAGGAGCCGTTCGACATCCGGGACCTGCAGGTGGGGGATTTCAACGCCCACGTGGACGCCGCTCTCAAAGAGGGCGAGCGCCAGACGATGAACGCTGCTGCTTCGTCGCTTTGGAGGTCGCTTAGACTCAGATTATGACCTTGAGAACGCACTGTACACGCCCTTAATTACCTAGTTACTAAGCCACGATTCAGGCTTAGTAACAAACCGTAATTACCTAGTTACTAAGCCACGATTCAGGCTTAGTAACAAACCGTAATTACCTCGTTACTAAGCCACGATTCAGGCTTAGTAACAAACCATAATTACCTCGTTACTAAGCCACGATTCGGGCTTAGTAACAACCCTTAATTACCTCGTTACTAAGCCACGATTCAGGCTTAGTAACAAACCTTAATCACACACTTAGAGTACAAACCTGCCTCCAGACGCCATTTGGATCTGGTTTAATTAGAAGTTTACGGTGTTAAATACTAAACGTCGGATGTTTGAAGTTCCGTGTAGAGGTTTGAGGAGCTGTAAAGTCGGTAAAATGCGCCGTGCAGTTGCTGATTCGATGACGCGTCACGAAGCCGATGGACTTGTCGACTGTAAAGCGAGTCGAGGGGCGGAGCCGCTGAGCAGAGAGTGTAACAGCTCCTCCCAGTGGTGATGCTGCGCAGCGCGAGCGAGGGATGCCGGCTAAAGGAGAGCGAGTTTGTGCTTCCCGGTTCACCTTTTCTTTTCTTCGTCTTGCGTTTTCAGGCGAATGTTGAGCATCTGACGGAGAAGATGAAGACGAGCATCCAGCGCGGCATCGTGCTCAGGTGAGACGCGGGCGAAGACGGCGGAAAGAGCGACCGCAGCGTCTTCGTTTGAACGCGTTTGCCAACGGCTCGTGATTAATCAGCGTTTTCATCCGGAGTCTCACGGCTATTTCTGTCTCATCCTGATTTATGTAGGACAGTGACTCTGCAGTGAGCGTCTGTGCAGTGAGCGTGTGCAGTGAGCGCGTGCAGTGAGCGTGCGCAGTGAGCGTGGGCAGTGAGCGTGCGCAGTGAGCGTGTGCGGTGAGCGTGTGCGGTGAGCGTGTGTGCAGTGAGCGTGTGCGGTGAGTGTGTGCGGTGAGCGTGTGCGGTGAGCGTGTGCGGTGAGCGTGTGCGGTGAGCGTGTGCGGTGAGCGTGTGCGGTGAGCGTGTGCGGTGAGCGTGTGTGCAGTGAGCGTGTGCGGTGAGCGTGTGCGGTGAGCGTGTGCGGTGAGCGTGTGCGGTGAGCGTGTGCGGTGAGCGTGTGCGGTGAGTGTGTGCGGTGAGCGTGTGCGGTGAGCGTGTGCGGTGAGCGTGTGCGGTGAGCGTGTGCGGTGAGCGTGTGCGGTGAGTGTGTGCGGTGAGCGTGTGCGGTGAGCGTGTGTGCAGTGAGCGTGTGCGGTGAGTGTGTGCGGTGAGCGTTTAGTGAGTGTGCAGAGTCACCCCATGTTGAGACGCCTCTGTGGAACCTTCGTCAGAGGAAACTCGCTTCAGTCTAAAGAACAGAATCATGACCTTTGACTTCCGGCTGCGTCTGTGACACTCGGACACCTGGGCTTTGTCGTCATGGAAATGTGATGGATTTACCTGGAATGTTTCGCAGTGGGGCATTAAAGCTATGATGCAGTGCATGTGTTCATACTGTGAGCGGGCTCGCCTCTCCGCAGACCTGCTCGTCACCTGCTTGTCTCTATGGCGATGGAAAACTTTAATGTCGTCCTGCGGAACATTCCAGGCAAAGCGAAAACATCTCCAAACATCTCCAAACATCTCCATGGAGACGGGCAAGTCGCTGGGCAGTCTTTTCCCCCGTAACACTTTGTAACACTTTTTGATATTGTTAAAATTAAGCACAATAATAAATAGTTTTGTTACCACGATTCATGCTTAGTAACAAACCTTAATTACCTAGTTACTAAGCCACGATTCATGCTTAGTAACAAACCTTAATTACCTAGTTACTAAGCCAATAAACTGCGTTAAGTCTTCATAAAGTGGTACATTTTTATGAGTAATCATAAGTAGAAGGAGATCACTGTTTGAATAATAGTTGACGAGGTAAATATTTAACATGGTCCATTACAAAATACTTTCAAAAGTACTTTCTACTTTCGTATTGTTCAGGCTCATGAAGTATTTGTGTTTGTCAGGAACGAGAACTGCAACGAGAACTTCACCACAGACTTCATGTACCAACTGTACAGCGAAGAGGGCCGAGGCGTGTTCGACTGCCGCAAGAACATCCTGGGACACATGCAGCAGGTACAAGTACTGCAAATACTGCAAATACTACTACTACTACTACTGCTACAGACGCAAGAACATCCTGGGACACATGCAGCAGGTACAAGTACTGCAAATACTGCAAATACTACTACTACTACTACTGCTACAGACGCTAGAACATCCTGGGACACATGCAGCAGGTACAAGTACTGCAAATACTGCAAATACTACTACTTCTACTACTGCTACAGACGCTAGAACATCCTGGGACACATGCAGCAGGTACAAGTACTGCAAATACTGCAGATACTACTACTTCTACTACTGCTACAGACGCTAGAACATCCTGGGACACATGCAGCAGGTACAAGTACTGCAAATACTGCAGATACTACTACTTCTACTACTGCTACAGACGCTAGAACATCCTGGGACACATGCAGCAGGTACAAGTACTGCAAATACTGCAGATACTACTACTTCTACTACTGCTACAGACGCTAGAACATCCTGGGACACATGCAGCAGGTACAAGTACTGCAAATACTGCAGATACTACTACTTCTACTACTGCTACAGACGCTAGAACATCCTGGGACACATGCAGCAGGTACAAGTACTGCAAATACTGCAGATACTACTACTTCTACTACTGCTACAGACGCTAGAACATCCTGGGACACATGCAGCAGGTACAAGTACTGCAAATACTACTGCAAATACTACAAGCACTGAAAACCTGAAACTGCTCTGAGCCGTTAACCCCGCCCCTAAGAGACGAGGGAGGGGAGTGACTTCACTTTAGGCAGTGCTCCACCCACACTTCAGAACTCCGCCCACACCTCAGAGCTCCACCCACACCTCAGAGCTCCGCCCATACTTCAGAGCTCCACCCACACTCCAGAGCTCCACCCACACTTCAGAGCTCCACCCACACTTCAGAACTCCGCCCACACCTCAGTGCTCCACCCACACTCCAGAGCTCCACCCACACTCCAGAGCTCCACCCACACTTCAGAGCTCCACCCACACTCCATAGCTCCACCCACACTTCAGGACTCCGCCCACACCTCAGAGCTCCACCCACACCTCAGAGCTCCGCCCATACTTCAGAGCTCCACCCACACTCCAGAGCTCCACCCACACTTCAGAGCTCCACCCACACTCCAGAGCCCCACCCACACTTCAGAACTCCGCCCACACCTCAGTGCTCCACCCACACTCCAGAGCTCCACCCACACTCCAGAGCTCCACCCACACTCCAGAGCTCCACCCACACTTCAGAACTCCGCCCACACCTCAGTGCTCCACCCACACTCCAGAGCTCCACCCACACTTCAGAACTCCGCCCACACCTCAGAGCTCCACCCACACCTCAGAGCTCCGCCCATACTTCAGAGCTCCACCCACACTCCAGAGCTCCACCCACACTTCAGAGCTCCACCCACACTCCAGAGCTCCACCCACACTCCAGAGCTCCACCCACACTCCAGAGCTCCACCCACACCTCAGAGCTCCGCCCACACTCCAGAGCTCCACCCACACTTCAGAGCTCCGCCCACACTCATTTATTTATTTATCATTTATCATCATAAGGCGCTGGTACAGCTGGCAGCCCGGTGTAAACGCTCTCTCTTTTTTTTCTCACACTTATTGTGCTTTATCTCCTATATTTTGTAAATATAGTTAGTATATTTTTTCTATTTTACTGCACGATAGGGACACGCGCTGGAATAGTTTTTTATTCAACTGTTTTTGACTTTTTTCGGCTGGATTTGAGCGTTTTTCCTTATGTTGTTGTGATGTGAGCTAGCTCCGAGCGAGCCCCCCCCCGCGCCCTCCGGCCGCCGCTAAAGTACGGCGTGTCGTCGGTACACGTTTATATACACGTTTATATGAAAGAGGAACTTCACGAACGATCGGGACACGCACTGGAATCGCTTTAAATTAACTTGTTTTGACTTTGTTCGGCTGGATTGAGTGTTTTCGTTGTGTCGTTGCGATGTGTCTTGGCTCTGAGTCCCCCGGCTCCGGCCCCGCCCCCCGGCTCCGGCCCCGCCCCCCGGCCGGCGCCGTACCGCGTTTACACAAAGGAGGAACTAATGAAACTGCGGAGAACAGTCGTCTTACCCGGAGATCGTCACGTTATCCCGGCGGACATCCTAAGGAAAACGCAACGAGGCAGACGGGCTGGACGTAAACTCCGAGAGAAGAGAGGAGGAAACAGGAAGTCGGTTCTCGCCGTAGTCATGGGTAACGTGAGGTCCCTTCAAAATAAAATGACGGAAATAGCGAGCCTCATGCGGTCCCAGAGGATTTATAGGGACAGCAGCGTCTTGATTTTCACAGAGACCTGGTTAACAGCAGAAATGCCAGACTCTATTGTAGGTTTGGACAATTTTCATCTGCTGCGGGCGGACAGAACGAGAGAATCCGGGAAGAAAAGAGGTGGAGGTCTGGCGGTGTATGTGAACACGAGCTGGTCCAAACCCGAACACTGCACAGTGAGGGAGCAGCTATGTAACAAGGATATTGAACCATTGGCTATTGGCATGAGGCCATATTATCTGCCCCGGGAGTTCTCACATGTGATTTTGATCGCAGTCTATGTGGCCCCGTCTGCCAATGCTGAAGATGCTTGTGAAGCACTGCTCTCCTGCACTTGTAGGCTGCAAACACAGCATCCACAGGCTCTCTTCCTCATCTCTGGTGACTTTAACCACGCTTCTCCCTCTTCTGTTCTACCAACATACACCCAGTATGTTACCTGCCCCACCAGAGACAATAGAACATTGCACTTGTTTTTTGCCAACACCAAGGAGGCTTATTCCTCTTCCCCCCTCCCTCCCCTGGGCAGCTCGGACCACAACCTTGTACATCTGAGGCCTGTGTATGAACCCATCGTGCGCAGGCAGCCTGTGGTGTCCCGTGAGGTGAGGATGTGGTCTGCTGAGAGCGAGGAGGCTCTGAGGGACTGCTTCAGCACCACTGTCTGGACTGAGCTTTATGACCCACATGGGGAGGACATCAACACCATCACAGAGTGCATCACGGACTACATCAACTTCTGTTTTGAGAACATTGTTCCCTCCCGGACGGTGCGGTGTTTTCCAAACAACAAGCCATGGATTAACTGTGAACTGAAGGCTCTGCTGAAGGAGAAGAAGAGAGCCTTCAGGTCAGGGAACAAGGAGGAGCTGAGGACTGTGCAGAAGGAGCTGAGGAGGAAGATCAGGCAGGCTGAGGCCGGCTACAAGAGGAGGATGGAGGAGCAGCTGCAGCAAAAGAACATTCAGGGAGTGTGGAGAAGCCTGAAAACCATCTCGGGCTTCAAAATCCCCCCTGCCCAGACAGAGGGGGATCTACAGTGGGTGAATGATTTAAATGCTCACTTCTTGAGGTTTGATCGGTCACCCGCCCCTCCCCCTGCACAGCTGCATGCTCCCTCTTCCACAGCTGGACAATGCCCTGCATCTGTTCCTCTTCGCTTATCTGCCCCGGACCATCAGCTCCCCACTTCGCCTGGACTCACCCATCCCCCCTGCACACGGTCCCCCTGCCATCCACTGACTGTCACAGCAGCACAGGTGAGGAGTGAGCTGAAGAGGATTAAAGTGAGGAAGGCAGCAGGACCTGACGGCATCAGCCCCAGGCTCCTTAAGTCCTGCGCAGATGAACTGTGTGGAGTTATGGAGCATGTCTTCAACATGAGCCTGAAGCTGAGGGTGGTACCACAGGTCTGGAAGACCTCCTGTCTGGTACCTGTGCCTAAGACACCGCTTCCAAAAGACCTCAACAGCTTCAGGCCGGTGGCTCTCACGTCCCACCTGATGAAGACACTGGAGCGGCTGGTCCTGGACCACCTCCGCGCCACCGTGAGCTCAGCCATGGACCCGCTGCAGTTTGCATATCGGTCTGGCATCGGAGTGGAGGACGCCGTCATCTCCCTGCTGCACCGCTCTCTCTCTCACCTGGAAAAGCCTGGCAGCTCTGTGAGGATTCTGTTCTTCGATCTTTCCAGCCCCTTCAACAACATCAGCTCCTGAGGGACAAGCTGGAGACGGCTGGTGTGGAGTATGACCTGGCAGAGTGGATCCTGGACTACCTCACAGACCGACCCCAGTTTGTGAGAGCCCGGAACTGTGTGTCTGACACTCGGACCTGCAGTGTGGGGGCGCCCCAGGGCACTGTCCTCGCGCCCTTTCTCTTCACCCTTTACACTGCAGACTTCAGACATGACACGGACAGCTGTGTCCTGCAGAAGTTCTCTGACGACTCTGCCATCATCGGACTCATCACGGACGACGATGACGCGGAGTACAGAGGACTGGCGCAGGACTTTGTGGATTGGTGTCAGCGGAACCACCTCCTCATCAACGCGGGGAAGACCAAGGAGATGGTGGTGGATTTCCGCAGACGCCACCCCACTGCCCCCTCACCAGTGAACATCCAGGGACGGGACATTGAGAGAGTGACTCATACAAGTACCTGGTGTTCATCTGAACCACAAACTGGACTGGACTCATAACACAGACGCACTGTACAGGAAGAGCCAGAGTTGGCTCTACCTCCTGAGGACTCAGGACTTTTGGAGTGACAGGGCCACTCCTGACAGGGCCACTCCTGAAGACCTTCTACGACTCTGTGGTGGCATCAGCTCCTGTAGGTGTGGTCATCACAGAGAGGGAGAGGAAGAAGCTGGACAGAGTCATCAAGAAGTCCAGCTCCGTCCTGGACTGTCCTCTGGACTCGGTGCAGGAGGTGGGGGACAGAAGGGTCCTGGTTAGATTCACATCTATGCTGGACCATGAGTGTCGCCCCCTGCAGGACACTCTGTCCCCTGCAGGACACTCTGTCCGCTCTGGAGAGCAGCTTCAGTGAGAGACTGATCCACCCTCGATGTGCGAAGGAAAGGTTCCGTAGGTCTTTCCTTCCTGCTGCTGTCAGACTTTATAACAAAAACTGTTAGTACTGAACACTCGCAATACTGACCTAACCTAATACTGATGTGCAATTCTGTCATATGTGCAATTGCTGTTGGAACTCATGTGCAATTACTGTGCAATTACTGTGAAATTCATGTGCAATCTATGTGCTGTCGTGACACATATTCATGTGCAATTACTGTCGTGATCACATGCAATGGTATTTGTTTATTTATTTATTTATTTGTCTATGGGAGTTTTTATTTATTTATAGGAGATCTTCTACTGAGAGTGTTTTTCAGACTTCCTATAAGTGATCTGTTCTTCTGGATCTACCTCTGTATCTACCTGCGTTGCACCAAAGAAATTTCCCCATGTGGGACAATAAAGGAATATCTTATCTTACTCCAGAGCTCCACCCACACTCCAGAGCTCCACCCACACCTCAGAGCTCCGCCCACACTCCCTCACAAACAGTGCTGATGCTGTGTGTGTCCACAGGGCGGCGCTCCGTCTCCGTTTGACCGAAACTTCAGCACCAAAATCGCTGCTAAGGCCATGCAGTGGATCACACGCAGCCTGAAGGAGTCGTACAAAGGAGGTGTGTCAGATGCCCTCCCCCTGTGTCAGATGCCCTCCCCGTGTGTGTCAGATGCCCTCTTAGCGTGTTCTGTGTGTTTCAGGTCGCGTGTTTGCCAACTCGGAGGACACGGCGTGTCTTCTGGGCATGCGGCGCAGAGCTCTGGTGTTCCAGCCTCTGTCTCACCTCCAGGAGGAAACCGACTTTGTGTAAGAAACGTCTCACAGACATACAGGAAGTGACATCACACCAGGGACACTCGTACAGGAAGTGACATCACACCAGGGACACTCGTACAGGAAGTGACATCACACTAGGGACACTCATACAGGAAGTGACATCACACCAGGGACACTCGTACAGGAAGTGACATCACACTAGGGACACTCGTACAGGAAGTGACATCACACCAGGGACACTCGTACAGGAAGTGACATCACACTAGGGACACTCATACAGGAAGTGACATCACACCAGGGACACTCGTACAGGAAGTGACATCACACCAGGGACACTCGTACAGGAAGTGACATCACACCAGGGACACTCGTACAGGAAGTGACATCACACCAGGGACACTCGTACAGGAAGTGACATCACACCAGGGACACTCATACAGGAAGTGACATCACACCAGGGACACTCATACAGGAAGTGACATCACACCAGTGCTTTTCTGTGATTATGTTTATAATTTTTTGCTAAATTCTAAACATATTTATCTCTCTCTCTCTCTCTCTCTCTCTCTCTCTCTCTCTCTCTCTCTCTCTCTCTCTCTCTCTCTCTCTCTCTCTCTCTCCCTCTTTCCACAGTCATCGAATCCCCAAAGAGCAGTGGTGGCTGAAGCTCCGCCCCCTGATGAAGATTTTAGCCAAATACAAGACGAGTTACGACGTCTCCGACTCTGGGCAGCTGGAGCACGTGAGCCGCGTCCGGCCCGAAGAGAGCCACACCTCCGCCGCCATCTAGAGCCAATCACTGCCCCCTGCTGGATCTGACCCGCCCCACAACCATATCTCTGAGGCTTTGGACCAGGCTTACCCAAACACTCCGATCCCCTCTGATGCCCCCTTATGCCCTCTGATGCCCCCTTATGCCCTCTGATCCCTTCTGTTGCCCCCTTATGCCCTCTGATGCCCCCTAATGCCCCTGATGCCCCCTTATGCCCTCTGATGCCCTCTAATGCCCCTCCGATGCCCCCTTATGCCCTCTGATGCCCCCTTATGCCCTCTGATGCCCCTGATGCCCTCTGATGCCCCTGATGCCCCTGATGCCCTCTGATGCCCCCTTATGCCCTCTGATGCCCCTCTGATGCCCCCCTGATGCCCTCTGATGCCCCCTTATGCCCTCTGATGCCCCCTGATGCCCCTCTGATGCCCTCTGATGCCCCCTTATGCCCTCTGATCCCTTCTGATGCCCCCTTATGCCCTCTGATCCCCTCTGATGCCCCCTTATGCCCTCTGATGCCCCCTTATGCCCTCTGATCCCTTCTGTTGCCCCCTTATGCCCTCTGATGCCCCCTAATGCCCCTGATGCCCTCTAATGCCCCTCCGATGCCCCCTTATGCCCTCTGATGCCCCTGATGCCCTCTGATGCCCCTGATGCCCTCTGATGCCCCCTTATGCCCTCTGATGCCCCCTGATGCCCCTCTGATGCCCTCTGATGCCCCCTTATGCCCTCTGATCCCTTCTGATGCCCCCTTATGCCCTCTGATCCCCTCCGATGCCCCCTTATGCCCTCTGATGCCCCCTTATGCCCTCTGATGCCCCTGATGCCCTCTGATGCCCCTGATGCCCTCTGATGCCCTCTGATGCCCCCCTGATGCCCTCTGATGCCCCCTTATGCCCTCTGATGCCCTCTGATGCCCCCTTATGCCCTCTGATCCCTTCTGATGCCCCCTTATGCCCTCTGATCCCCTCTGATGCCCCCTTATGCCCTCTGATGCCCCTCTGATGCCCCCTTATGCCCTCTGATGCCCTCTGATGCCCCCCTGATGCCCCCTTATGCCCTCTGATGCCCCTCTGATGCCCCCTTATGCCCTCTGATGCCCCCTGATGCCCCTCTGATGCCCTCTGATGCCCCCTTATGCCCTCTGATCCCCCCTGATGCCCCTCTGATACCCTTCTGATGCCCTCTGATGCCCCCTGATGCCCTCTGATGCCTTCTGCCTCGTCCATCTCGCTTGTGTCTCGCTGAGTTGTTTTAATTGTAGCTTCTTGAGTTTGTGACGCGAGCAGCAGCTCCTCCACCACAAGAGGGCGCCACACCACATGTGATCCATGTTCAGAGAAAGCGCAGAATATTTCAAATGAGAGAAAATAATCACAAGAGTTTAATTCCTTTTAATGATTCAATTAAAATGCAAAAGGATGTGTTTAATGAGACGCTTCACCTGCAAAGTATTTTTATTAAAATAGAGATTTATGAAAATGCATATAATATAAAACAAAAATTACTAAATATTGTTGAAATTTGTCAAGTAGATAATTTTTATTTCACTAAAATTACACACGTGTTTATGATTTTAATGCCGTTAAGAACTAATTTCCTAACGATTGATGACATTTCAGACATAACGACATAACGAGCTGCTGCTTCGTTCATCGACTGAAACGTGTTTGTCGTTCTGAGTTTTGAACGTGACTCTAATGTTTGTAACGCTCGATGTGACGCTTCAGTGTCTTTCAGCCACAACAGCCTCGAATCCACTTTAACCAGGAGCAAACCTCAAACTGCCAATATCTAATCCGTACACGCGTTCGCACCTCCGGGACAGTAGCAACCGAGTCACGAACAGCACCTCTACTACACACGATATCCAGGACATATGAGGCCAAAATGACAAAACCCTGCGTCTGTCAGGACATCGCTCTGTTGTCAGACCAGAGCTTTGTCGTGAGCCTTAGTTTTGCCGTTATCGTCTAAAGAATCACAGGATTCGTAGCTCATTCTGCTGTAGAAAAGACACAGTTGTGGTGGTTTATATTATATCGCGTGCCCCTTTCAAAATGGCCGCTATGGGGGAAGTCCCGGATGTGTGACGTCACCGCGAACGCATGTATAATCAATATCTCATGAATAATCAATATCTGATCGATAATCATCACTTTTTCAGGGAGCTCTGGATTGTAAAAGCTTTTCTCTGTTGTGTTTGTGTCACGATCGATGTGTGTGCGACATTCAGTCATTTGTGTCATTTACAGACGCAATATTTCAACGTAGCTCTATAAAGGGATATTATTATGATTATTGTTGTTATTATCCACTCTGGAAGCTTCTGTCAGTCAAAGCGATGATTGTGGATTTGATTTCTGGCGCTCACATTAAAACTGACACGAAGAGGCGGAGTCTGCTGTCGTTATTTGGCCCGAAAAGTGCTTGAAAGTGACACTAAACGGTGTGAGGTCACTTCCTGTACGAGTGTCCCTGGTGCGATGTCACTTCCTGTACGAGTGTCCCTGGTGCGATGTCACTTCCTGTACGAGTGTCCTTGGTGTGATGTCACTTCCTGTACGAGTGTCCCTGGTGTGATGTCACTTTCTGTATGAGTGTCCCTGGTGCGATGTTATGTCACTTCCTGTACGAGCGTCCCTGGTGCGATGTCACTTCCTGTACGAGCGTCCCTGGTGCGATGTCACTTCCTGTACGAGTGTCCCTGGTGTGATGTCACTTCCTGTACGAGTGTCCCTGGTGTGATGTCACTTCCTGTACGAGTGTCCCTGGTGTGATGTCACTTCCTGTACGAGTGTCCCTGGTGTGATGTCACTTCCTGTATGAGCGACCCTGGTGTGATGTCACTTCCTGTATGAGCGACCCTGGTGTGATGTCACTTCCTGTACGAGTGTCCCTGGTGTGATGTCACTTCCTGTACGAGCGACCCTGGTGTGATGTCACTTCCTGTACGAGTGTCCCTTGTGCGATGTCACTTCCTGTACGAGTGTCCCTGGTGCGATGTCACTTCCTGTACGAGTGTCCCTTGTGCGATGTCACTTCCTGTACGAGTGTCCCTGGTGCGATGTCACTTCCTGTACGAGTGTCCCTTGTGCGATGTCACTTCCTGTACGAGCGTCCCTGGTGCGATGTCACTTCCTGTACGAGCGACCCTGGTGTGATGTCACTTCCTGTACGAGTGTCCCTGGTGTGATGTCACTTCCTGTACGAGTGTCCCTGGTGTGATGTCACTTCCTGTACGAGTGTCCCTTGTGCGATGTCACTTCCTGTACGAGTGTCCCTGGTGCGATGTCACTTCCTGTACGAGTGTCCCTTGTGCGATGTCACTTCCTGTACGAGTGTCCCTGGTGCGATGTCACTTCCTGTACGAGTGTCCCTGGTGCGATGTCACTTCCTGTACGAGTGTCCCTGGTGCAATGTCACTTCCTGTACGAGTGTCCCTGGTGCGATGTCACTTCCTGTACGAGTGTCCCTGGTGCGATGTCACTTCCTGTACGAGTGTCCCTGGTGCGATGTCACTTCCTGTACGAGTGTCCCTGGTGCGATGTCACTTCCTGTACGAGCGACCCTGGTGTGATGTCACTTCCTGTACGAGTGTCCCTGGTGCGATGTCACTTCCTGTACGAGTGTCCCTGGTGCGATGTCACTTCCTGTACGAGCGTCCCTGGTGCGATGTCACTTCCTGTACGAGCGTCCCTGGTGCGATGTCACTTCCTGTACGAGCGTCCCTTGTGCGATGTCACTTCCTGTACGAGTGTCCCTGGTGCGATGTCACTTCCTGTACGAGTGTCCCTGGTGCGATGTCACTTCCTGTACGAGTGTCCCTGGTGCGATGTCACTTCCTGTACGAGTGTCCCTGGTGCGATGTCACTTCCACTTCCGTCTGACCGATAACGACTGTGTTCAATAACGAGGCTTTTGGATGATTGTGTTTTATCACTTATTAAATCACACGACTTTAACTTCACGACAACACAAGCGCCACTAAACCTGCCTCATGTTCAATGAATGAGATCAAACCATATATTCCGGGTTCGATTTATGATCATACCTCGTTTATTTTTCTCAGGACTGATGAAAGGTTTTAGTTTCCTGCTTTTTCAAATCATGTCATATTTGTATTCAAACGGTTAAACACTTCAGTAATGGTCAAAAATATCACATAGAAGTCGCTCCGGAGTGCAAGTATAAGTATACAAGTATAAATATAAGTAGAAGTCGCACCACAGCCAAAACTATGAAAAAAGTTATAGTCCGGAAAATACGGTACTGTCAAACTTCTGAGGAAAAGATTTGGAAAAGTTTAGTTTTTTACAGGCGTGTCGGGGATGTTTGGACTGAGAAGCAACAAAAAAGTGACAAAAGCAGAAAATTACCATATTTTCTGGACTATAAGACGCATCTTTTTTCATAGTTTTGACCGGTGTGCGACTTATACTCCGGAGCAACTTATGTGATATTATTTGTTATTTTCACACTCGCAACCACATTTCATATTCCAGTGAGACTTATATATGTTTTTTTCTTCTCTATTATGCATTTCTTGGCTGGTGCGACTTATACTCCGGGAACTACGGTACATCACATTTGATCAGCTGCTCGTGAGTGAGAAGGAGAAGACGCGTTTGTGAGAGCTACACCCTTTAAATATATCAAACTTACTTAGAGTTAACCTGGGATAAAGTAGTTAAAGCTGGAGACTTTAATATCCACGTGAATGTGAGTGATGACTCTCTCAGTAACGCCTTGTTAGACAGCATCAGTTTCACTCAGAATACTTCCTGTCACCGTTTAAACACAGAGAAGGAAACAACAGCTTTGGATCATATTATAATATCAAACGCGTCATACAGTATTTACACAAACACAGCAAAAGCAAATATCTGCAGGAGCTAAAACGACTTAAACTCAAGAATATTAATTAGGATTCATTTGAAGACAATTTATTCCACGCGCGGCGGGTTTTATCAGCAGTAGATCTTCTTTCACTCCCAAAACCGCCGCAGAACGTGTGAACTCAAAATGGCGCCGTAAATATTGGCCGTTCGTTCGAGTCATTTTCGTTGTAGATATTCGAGCGGTGAATAAACGGTATTAAAACGTGAGCTTTGGCCGCTGAAAACGCGATGTTGGGACTGAAAAATACTACACATGAAGTAACATTACGGTGAACATTATTTGATGATCCAGGACGGGTCTTTCCTCAGGGCGTCGTTCTCTGGACCCAAAATGGCCGCTCCGTCCGTGCAGCGGCCGACACTCAGGTACCTGCAGGACGATGACATCACGCTCGTTACACGCGGGTCGTTAACTCATCGTTACTTTACGCTGACATCTCTGGACCGCACGTGTATTCTAACACTTTTACACTGAGTTTGAACCATTGTTCTCTGAGATATTAAGTCATTTACCGTATTTTCCGGACTATAAGTGGCACCAGCCAAAAAATGCATAATAGAGAAGAAAAAAAACATATATAAGTCGCTCCGGAGTATAAGTATATAAGGATAAATATAAGTATAAGTTGTAACCCGGCCAAAACTATGAAAAAAGGTGCAACTTATGGTCCGGAAAATACGGTACTTATATTAAAACTCATATACTTATACTCAAGAGCGACTTATATGTGATATTATTTGTTATTTTCACACTTGCAACTGCATTTCATACTCCAGAGAGACTTATATATGTTTTTTTTTCTCTATTCTGCATTTTTTGGCTGGTGCGACTTATAGTCCAGAAAATATGGTAAATATTGCTGTCTATTTTTGAAGATTGTAAATTACGTAGAATATATTCTGTGCATGTTTAGATGTATTTTTGTACATGGACTGTGATGGACATGCACAGGAGGCTAAACACTAATGGACCCTAAACTCAACCTTGTGGAACACCATATTTTATACCGTTATTGTTCATAAAAATGTGTTAAATCGTTAAAAAGCCAATTAAAGCTCCAAACTGACCTGTGGGCCACGTCCACCAGGTCCTGATGGGACACTCCGAACAGCCTCTGTCTGTGGGCGTGGCTCATGTCGTCGCTCACTCCGCCCACAAACAGACTCATCCCTGCAACATACAAACAACGCCAAGTCAACACGGGACCACACGGGACCCAAGTCAACTCAGGACCCAAGTCAACACGGGATCCAAGTCAACACGGGACCCAAGTCAACACGGGACCCAAGTCAACACGGGATCCAAGTCAACACGGGACCCAAGTCAACACGGGACCCAAGTCAACACGGGACCCAAGTCAACACGGGATCCAAGTCAACACGGGACCCAAGTCAACACGGGACCCAAGTCAACACGGGACCCAAGTCAACACGGGATCCAAGTCAACACGGGACCACACGGGACCCAAGTCAACTCGGGATCCAAGTCAACTCGGGACCCAAGTCAACACGGGACCCAAGTCAACACGGGACCCAAGTCAACACGGGACCACACGGGACCCAAGTCAACTCGGGATCCAAGTTAACTCGGGATCCAAGTCGACTCGGGACCCAAGTCAACTCGGGATCCAAGTCAACACGGGACCCAAGTCAACACGGGACCCAAGTCAACACAGGATCCAAGTCAACACGGGACCCAAGTCAACACGGGATCCAAGTCAACACGGGACCACACGGGACCCAAGTCAACACGGGATCCAAGTCAACACGGGATCCAAGTCAACACGGGACCCAAGTCAACACGGGACCACACGGGACCCAAGTCAACACGGGATCCAGGTCAACACGGGACACCAAGACAACACGGGACCACACGGGACCCAAGTCAACTCGGGATCCAAGTCAACTCGGGACCCAAGTCAACACGGGACCCAAGTCAACACGGGATCCAAGTCAACACGGGACCCAAGTCAACACGGGACCCAAGTCAACACGGGACCCAAGTCAACACGGGATCCAAGTCAACACGGGACCACACGGGACCCAAGTCAACTCGGGATCCAAGTCAACTCGGGACCCAAGTCAACACGGGACCCAAGTCAACACGGGACCCAAGTCAACACGGGACCACACGGGACCCAAGTCAACTCGGGATCCAAGTTAACTCGGGATCCAAGTCGACTCGGGACCCAAGTCAACTCGGGATCCAAGTCAACACGGGACCCAAGTCAACACGGGACCCAAGTCAACACAGGATCCAAGTCAACACGGGACCCAAGTCAACACGGGATCCAAGTCAACACGGGACCACACGGGACCCAAGTCAACACGGGATCCAAGTCAACACGGGATCCAAGTCAACACGGGACCCAAGTCAACACGGGACCACACGGGACCCAAGTCAACACGGGATCCAGGTCAACACGGGACACCAAGACAACACGGGACCACACGGGACCCAAGTCAACTCGGGATCCAAGTCAACTCGGGACCCAAGTCAACACGGGACCCAAGTCAACACGGGACCCAAGTCAACACGGGATCCAAGTCAACACGGGACCCAAGTCAACACGGGACCCAAGTCAACACGGGACCCAAGTCAACACGGGATCCAAGTCAACACGGGACCACACGGGACCCAAGTCAACTCGGGATCCAAGTCAACTCGGGACCCAAGTCAACACGGGACCCAAGTCAACACGGGACCCAAGTCAACACGGGACCACACGGGACCCAAGTCAACTCGGGATCCAAGTTAACTCGGGATCCAAGTCGACTCGGGACCCAAGTCAACTCGGGATCCAAGTCAACACGGGACCCAAGTCAACACGGGACCCAAGTCAACACAGGATCCAAGTCAACACGGGACCCAAGTCAACACGGGATCCAAGTCAACACGGGACCACACGGGACCCAAGTCAACACGGGATCCAAGTCAACACGGGATCCAAGTCAACACGGGACCCAAGTCAACACGGGACCACACGGGACCCAAGTCAACACGGGATCCAGGTCAACACGGGACACCAAGACAACACGGGACCACACGGGACCCAAGTCAACTCGGGATCCAAGTCAACTCGGGACCCAAGTCAACACGGGACCCAAGTCAACACGGGACCCAAGACAACATGGGACCACACGGGACCCAAGTCAACTCGGGACCCAAGTCAACTCGGGACCCAAGTCAACTCGGGACCCAAGTCAACGCGGGACCCAAGTCAACTCGGGACCCAAGTCAACGCGGGACCCAAGTCAACGCGGGACCCAAGTCAACACGGGATCCAAGTCAACACGGGATCCAAGTCAACACGGGATCCAAGTCAACACGGGACCCAAGTCAACACGGGACCCAAGTCAACACGGGACCACACGGGACCCAAGTCAACACGGGATCCAGGTCAACACGGGACACCAAGACAACACGGGACCACACGGGACCCAAGTCAACTCGGGATCCAAGTCAACTCGGGACCCAAGTCAACACGGGACCCAAGTCAACACGGGACCCAAGACAACATGGGACCACACGGGACCCAAGTCAACTCGGGACCCAAGTCAACGCGGGACCCAAGTCAACGCGGGACCCAAGTCAACTCGGGACCCAAGTCAACGCGGGACCCAAGTCAACGCGGGACCCAAGTCAACTCGGGACCCAAGTCAACTCGGGACCCAAGTCAACGCGGGACCCAAGTCAACGCGGGACCCAAGTCAACGCGGGACCGTATCTTACTGAGCAGTAACTTTTGTGCTTCTGTTTGGTTTAGACTCTATTTTCCAGTTTTGGAAAACTGGTTTGTAAGAAAATGTAGGGAAAAAAAGGTTCCATGTCGTTGCTTCTATAGTTAGCGCTTTGTTGTGGGGTTTTAGTGCAGGTTAAGGAGCTGTCTGAGGTCCTGTAATGCTTCGCCATCTTCCATTCGTCCTCCGGTTCTTATTATAAATCCAAGTCCCTGACAGGATCGTGGAAGCTCAGCCGCTCTAAAGTGAGTTTGACCTTTATCGGCCGGAGCCACGGGAGCGTCCACCGCAGAGAACACGGACAGTTTGGCCTCGTCGATGTCCTGCTGAGAGAAGGTTCCGGCCTTGGCCCAGTCGACGCCTCTGCGGAATGCGCTCAGAGTCTGCAGCGCCTGAGGGTCCCTGAGGAGACACGGGGGAAAAGAACCACGCGCCATGAGGTCTCAGGATGTGATCGAGCAGCGGCAGCAGGTCGCCACGCTCACCTGTACGAGTAGAACGTGAAGAGCCCGCCTCCCATCCGAGCCCCGCCCCCGTAGGCCCCGCCCTTCTCTCGGATCTCGCTGTGGAGGAACTTGGCCGACATCATCCTCGCCAGAACCCGCAGACTGGAAACAAGAAGGTTTCCTCAGAACGTACACTTCAAATACAAGATCTCTCAGTGAAGAGTCAAGTTTCACCTGGCGTTTCCCTAGCGACAGTGTGTTACCTGGCGTTTCCGTAGCGACAGTGTGTTACCTGGCGTTTCCCTAGCGACAGTGTGTTACCTGGCGTTTCCGTAGCGACAGTGTGTTACCTGGCGTTTCCGTAGCGACAGTGTGTTACTTGGCGTTTCCGTAGCGACAGTGTGTTACCTGGCGTTTCCCTAGCGACAGTGTGTTACCTGGCGTTTCCGTAGCGACAGTGTGTTACCTGGCGTTTCCCTAGCGACAGTGTGTTACCTGGCGTTTCCGTAGCGACAGTGTGTTACCTGGCGTTTCCGTAGCGACAGTGTGTTACCTGGGGTTTCCCTAGCGACAGTGTGTTACCTGGCGTTTCCCTAGCGACAGTGTGTTACCTGGCGTTTCCGTAGCGACAGTGTGTTACCTGGCGTTTCTGTAGCGACAGTGTGTTACCTGGCGTTTCCGTAGCGACAGTGTGTTACCTGGCGTTTCCGTAGCGACAGTGTGTTACCTGGGGTTTCCCTAGCGACAGTGTGTTACCTGGCGTTTCCCTAGCGACAGTGTGTTACCTGGCGTTTCCGTAGCGACAGTGTGTTACCTGGCGTTTCCGTAGCGACAGTGTGTTACCTGGCGTTTCCGTAGCGACAGTGTGTTACCTGGCGTTTCCGTAGCGACAGTGTGTTACCTGGCGTTTCCCTAGCGACAGTGTGTTACCTGGCGTTTCCCAAGCGACAGTGTGTTACCTGGCGTTTCCGTAGCGACAGTGTGTTACCTGGGGTTTCCCTAGCGACAGTGTGTTACCTGGCGTTTCCCTAGCGACAGTGTGTTACCTGGCGTTTCCGTAGCGACAGTGTGTTACCTGGCGTTTCCCTAGCGACAGTGTGTTACCTGGCGTTTCCGTAGCGACAGTGTGTTACCTGGCGTTTCCGTAGCGACAGTGTGTTACCTGGCGTTTCCGTAGCGACAGTGTGTTACCTGGCGTTTCCCTAGCGACAGTGTGTTACCTGGCGTTTCCGTAGCGACAGTGTGTTACCTGGCGTTTCCCTAGCGACAGTGTGTTACCTGGCGTTTCCGTAGCGACAGTGTGTTACCTGGCGTTTCCCTAGCGACAGTGTGTTACCTGGCGTTTCCGTAGCGACAGTGTGTTACCTGGCGTTTCCGTAGCGACAGTGTGTTACCTGGCGTTTCCGTAGCGACAGTGTGTTACCTGGCGTTTCCGTAGCGACAGTGTGTTACCTGGCGTTTCTGTAGCGACAGTGTGTTACCTGGCGTTTCCGTAGCGACAGTGTGTTACCTGGCGTTTCCGTAGCGACAGTGTGTTACCTGGCGTTTCCCTAGCGACAGTGTGTTACCTGGCGTTTCCCTAGCGACAGTGTGTTACCTGGCGTTTCCGTAGCGACAGTGTGTTACCTGGGGTTTCCCTAGCGACAGTGTGTTACCTGGCGTTTCCGTAGCGACAGTGTGTTACCTGGCGTTTCCGTAGCGACAGTGTGTTACCTGGCGTTTCCGTAGCGACAGTGTGTTACCTGGCGTTTCCCTAGCGACAGTGTGTTACCTGGCGTTTCCCTAGCGACAGTGTGTTACCTGGCGTTTCCGTAGCGACAGTGTGTTACCTGACGTTTCCGTAGCGACAGTGTGTTACCTGGCGTTTCCGTAGCGACAGTGTGTTACCTGGCGTTTCCGTAGCGACAGTGTGTTACCTGGCGTTTCCCTAGCGACAGTGTGTTACCTGGCGTTTCCGTAGCGACAGTGTGTTACCTGGCGTTTCCGTAGCGACAGTGTGTTACCTGGCGTTTCCGTAGCGACAGTGTGTTACCTGGCGTTTCCGTAGCGACAGTGTGTTACCTGGCGTTTCCGTAGCGACAGTGTGTTACCTGGCGTTTCCCTAGCGACAGTGTGTTACCTGGCGTTTCCGTAGCGACAGTGTGTTACCTGGCGTTTCCCTAGCGACAGTGTGTTACCTGGCGTTTCCCAAGCGACAGTGTGTTACCTGGCGTTTCCGTAGCGACAGTGTGTTACCTGGGGTTTCCCTAGCGACAGTGTGTTACCTGGCGTTTCCCTAGCGACAGTGTGTTACCTGGCGTTTCCGTAGCGACAGTGTGTTACCTGGCGTTTCCCTAGCGACAGTGTGTTACCTGGCGTTTCCGTAGCGACAGTGTGTTACCTGGCGTTTCCGTAGCGACAGTGTGTTACCTGGCGTTTCCGTAGCGACAGTGTGTTACCTGGCGTTTCCCTAGCGACAGTGTGTTACCTGGCGTTTCCGTAGCGACAGTGTGTTACCTGGCGTTTCCCTAGCGACAGTGTGTTACCTGGCGTTTCCGTAGCGACAGTGTGTTACCTGGCGTTTCCCTAGCGACAGTGTGTTACCTGGCGTTTCCGTAGCGACAGTGTGTTACCTGGCGTTTCCGTAGCGACAGTGTGTTACCTGGGGTTTCCCTAGCGACAGTGTGTTACCTGGCGTTTCCCTAGCGACAGTGTGTTACCTGGCGTTTCCGTAGCGACAGTGTGTTACCTGGCGTTTCCGTAGCGACAGTGTGTTACCTGGCGTTTCTGTAGCGACAGTGTGTTACCTGGCGTTTCCGTAGCGACAGTGTGTTACCTGGCGTTTCCGTAGCGACAGTGTGTTACCTGGCGTTTCCCTAGCGACAGTGTGTTACCTGGCGTTTCCCTAGCGACAGTGTGTTACCTGGCGTTTCCGTAGCGACAGTGTGTTACCTGGGGTTTCCCTAGCGACAGTGTGTTACCTGGCGTTTCCGTAGCGACAGTGTGTTACCTGGCGTTTCCGTAGCGACAGTGTGTTACCTGGCGTTTCCGTAGCGACAGTGTGTTACCTGGCGTTTCCCTAGCGACAGTGTGTTACCTGGCGTTTCCCTAGCGACAGTGTGTTACCTGGCGTTTCCGTAGCGACAGTGTGTTACCTGACGTTTCCGTAGCGACAGTGTGTTACCTGGCGTTTCCGTAGCGACAGTGTGTTACCTGGCGTTTCCGTAGCGACAGTGTGTTACCTGGCGTTTCCCTAGCGACAGTGTGTTACCTGACGTTTCCGTAGCGACAGTGTGTTACCTGGCGTTTCCGTAGCGACAGTGTGTTACCTGGCGTTTCCGTAGCGACAGTGTGTTACCTGGCGTTTCCCTAGCGACAGTGTGTTACCTGGCGTTTCCGTAGCGACAGTGTGTTACCTGGCGTTTCCCTAGCGACAGTGTGTTACCTGGCGTTTCCGTAGCGACAGTGTGTTACCTGGCGTTTCCCTAGCGACAGTGTGTTACCTGGCGTAGTCCGGGTGAGTGAAGGGAACAGTGCGAATGCTTTGGCTGACAAAGTTGACAGGGAAGGGCATCTGGAAGAATGTCTTCATGTGACAGGGCTGATACTGCGGGTCCTGAGGGCCACACATGAAGGTTACACAACAGAAACATACACTTATTACAGATGATTCATACTGAACGCACAACGATGAGTGTCTTTGTGGGTCCAGACTCGAGCTGAGGGTCGATGGGCTTCTGCAAAAACAAACACTGAGGATTAGAGCTGCTTCACGTCCAGAGCTCGTCAACAACTGATTATCAATTAAAATCACACCAGGGCCACTAATAACCCTTATTTAGAAAAAAATGGACTTTAGATGCCCCACTTGTCCAGAGGACGTACACGATTTTGGGCCCAGTGGGCGAAATGCCCTAGGATTCATTTTCAAATGAAGATGGCGGCCATAGGGTTAGTCTGGGGGCGTGGCCACAACATTGCTTTTCCGTCTTCACGAGAGAAATACGAGTCTTGAATTTCGTAGCTCTACGACAAAGTTGACGTCAAGACGTCTCCTATTGGAGCAATGTATTTTGACTTTTGTTGGTGGCGCTGTGGCGCCATTTTTTAACTCGCAAAAAAATGGCACGTAAAAAACATTTACCATTCTGAATTTTGGGCAAAGTTTAGTGTTTTTGAGCATGTTCAGCGGGTCAAAATTAGAGCTCGAAAAAAATTGCTCGCCATGCCACCCGACAACGCAATGAGGACGGGGCGCTAACGGCCTTTTATTACACCTACTGCTGAATCTGTGACGCTGTCGCGTCTTCTCCCTTTTGCTCTACATATGAAGGGAAAAGTTTGCAGCTTCGCCGCACAAAGTCTGTGAAACTTAGAATCAAAATTTGGATAAGTAATTAGGATAGCTTTTGATTCTAAAGATTTTGATTCCACCTCTGAAGATGAGTCTCACCAAATTTCAGGTTAATTGGGTTAACGCCCGGGGAGGAGTTAGTATAAAGTTTCAGCATGTTCACATGGAATAACATGAGAGGTTTCTGTCATCGCTACAGCAACGCCGTAACAAATATGATATGGGTCTCTTTGACTTTTTTGATTAGGATGCCAAAATGGAATTTTGTGCCAAATTTCTTAAAATTTAGAAAAACTAAATATTTTACTTTCCACATAAAATGTTATTTCACTTCAAGTAGGTTTAGGGCAAAGAGTTTAACAACTGATTCAAATTTGACGCAATTGGGACTTTGTGCAAACGGCAGCAAATTTAAAATTTGGGAAATTCTTGAAATTCTAGCTACAGTTTGCGGCTTCGCCGCTCAGAGACCGTGACAGGGTCAATGTAATTTGAATAACTTTTGATGTCCCACTCCTCAGTAGCATTTTCACACAATTTCAGCTTTTTAGATCCAACGCCCTGGGAGGAGTTCGTAAAAGTACGACATTTGGAAAAACTCCGAAGTCATGTCTAGCCATTTTTGAACCGATATGGCCGACATTTGGTTGGGCGGACGGCGTTGCCGTGATAATATTTTTTACTTCTCTTGTCACCATCTACCTCTACGCCAAATTTCATGATTCTACGATCAGATTTTTTTGGGGCCGTTTCACTTCAATTCAATTTATTTTGTAAAGCACAAAATCACAACAGTGTTTGTCTTGGCGATTTCCTGTCTCTGCTGCGCCGCATGTTTGATCGAACAGTTGCAATGCTGTCTTTGGCAGTGGAGGAGTGCTAGTTTGCACGGCCTTACGGGACTAATAGGCCTCTCGCCAGCTTGTGGCGCTCGGGCCTAATAATAATAATAATAATAATAATAATAATAATAATAATAATAATAATAATAATAATAATAATAATAATAATAATAATAATAATAATAATAATAATAATAATAATAATAATAATAATAATAATAATAGACGGATGACATATGTACTTAAAGAGCACGTTACCTGGACGGTGGTGGGTCGCACTGGTTTTAGGTCTTTCCTGTTTTCTGAAACCTCCTTGAGAAAAGTCTCCAGATGTTTGGAGGAGTTGGACATTTCCTGTGGAGTGGCGTTGATCGCACACCTGAGACACAAAAGTCTCTGTGTCAGTCCCAGTTTGTCCCAGTTTGTCCTCGGAGCAGCAGATATTTACATTCCATTCATTCCTCATGTGGAATGAGCCGTGTCTCATTAAAGTAATAAAGTAAATGAATAATAATGAAGACAAAGAGAGAGTTCCAGAGTGACAGTCACATGTTCAGACCTGTACGTCCCGTGTAAACACTTCATCTGGAGACATCAGTGTTTACAAAGTGCTTCTGTTGCTAGGCTAATGCTAACATACGATAATGTCATCAATAATGATCAAGTAACGGCACAAACTGAACTAACCCTGTGACAAAAACATTCAAGTTTTATGTGTTTTATATTAAAGCTAATGTGTGTTAGCCTTTAGCTTTGAGCTGGTTCAGGCTCGGTTCAGGCCCGGTTCAGGCCCGGTTCAGGCCCGGTTCAGGCCCGGTTCAGGCCCGGTTCAGGCCCAGTTCAGGCCCAGTTCAGGCTCGGTTCAGGCTCGGTTCAGGCTCGGTTCAGGCCCGGTTCAGGCCCAGTTCAGGCCCAGTTCAGGCCCGGTTCAGGCCCAGTTCAGGCCCGGTTCAGGCTCGGTTCAGGCTCGGTTCAGGCCCAGTTCAGGCTCGGTTCAGGCTCGGTTCAGGCTCGGTTCAGGCCCAGTTCAGGCTCGGTTCAGGCTCGGTTCAGGCTCGGTTCAGTACCTCATGTTGTGTGGGTTGAACAGGTGCTTCTTGAGTCGGGGCAGAGTCCGGATCACGTGGTTCAGATCCTGCTTCTCGGCCACTCGCTTCATGAACTTCACCTGGAGAAACATTCAAATCCACACAAATGAAACCATAAAACAGAGTGAAGAAAAGTGTCAGTTCAGTTTAAACTGTCGCACATTGATGACATCACAGAGGGACTCAACTCTACTTCTCGCCGTAAGTACTTTTTTACCGTTTATTCTTTAGAAGAACATAAAATAAAGGGAACATCCAAAGAAAAGGGGTTAAAACAAACTACGTCCAACATAAAGTCCCATTTTGTCCAGTGTTTATTGAATCTGTCCATCGTTTCCATGGTGATGTCAGCGATGTCCAGTCCTTAAACGTCGGGGCAGTTTGTGTCATCCATTTTTCTTTGAGACGGCCTTCTTCCCGTCTGCCAGGAGTGTGTTCCTACGTGATCCATCCATCGTGTCCACGGCGAGGGTTCTACAGCCCATGAACTGCAGCGCCTCGTTCATTTGTGCGACGGGACGGTCCCAGAACAGCATCCGCCCCTTCGTGTGAACAACGGGCACTTTGACATCGTGTTCTGAAGTAACGGCTCACGTTCCTCCAACAGAATTCACTCCAAACGTTTGTGACGTACAGACACTTTCCCGCTCCTCGGGCGCCGTGGTGTATTTAACGTGCATCGCCTGCTCCGGCCCGTGCGGGCACCACGGCGCTCGGCCGAGCGGGTACGCGGTTCTGTAAGTTAGAGCGCAGCTGTTTGTGATGTTTGTTTTAAAGTGATAGCGCGGCTGGGCTCCACGTGTTGTTACGAACTAATAGTGCTTTAGTTCTACACATAAATGTCCATAATTCAAGCCTTTATCCTGCATATTTCATTGTAAATAGTGCCTCATGTTTATATAGAGCAGTTAACCTTGTATTTTATGACACGTTTCTTGGAAAGAGTTAAAAGTTTATTTGTAACTGTATTTGTAAGCTTAGCGCTCCCTCTTGTGGTCGTTTGGTGTAACTACAGGCCCTTTATAGCTATTTAATGCAGGCTGTTTGTGACTGTTTCCTGACATAGATTTTATTGTCTTTCTTTGCGCGCGCGCACAATCCTTTAATCGGGCCGGGAAGCGTTTGACAATAGTCCGCCATTACAGTTTACTAGTGAAGATTTGCATGCTGCGCGCTGATTGGTCGATGAACTAGGTGTGCTTGGCTCCGATTGGCTGCGGAGCTGTGGTCTGGAGCATGCTGAAGCTATTTGTTTTTTTGCCTAGTCGGCCCCCGGGTGTTTTCTATCTAAAAACCTGTTCTTTAGCTATTATTTCCCTTGAAAGTTCTGATTTATAAGCGTTAATAAAGATTTCAGTCATTTTAAACTTCACAGATATCAAACTGAGATAAATCTTGACCGCAGGCGCTGTCCACCAAACTGAGTCAGGATTGGTCAAAACAGCAGAACCTTCAGAACCTTCATGGATCTGTGATCTGTGGTGAGTAAAACGTCCCATACCTGCTCCATCCCTCCAAACGTCTCCTGCAGGTCCCCGGCAGGCGTCAGGAGGCGGGCGGCTCTGGTCATGGCGTAGGCGTGTCCCGAGTAGGAGACGCCGTTGGCCAGCTCCTGCGCCACCATCATCACCAGCACGCGCAGCCGCTCCTCGTCTGTGAAGTGAGGGCTGCGGTGGAGAAGAAGAGCAACGTGTCATAGAGAACGCCACGTCTGGAGAAGGACCAGGAGAATCAGGCCCGAGCGCCACAAGCTGGCGAGAGGCCTATTAGTTCCGTGAGACCATGCGAAGCACGGCTGCAAGAGTGGGACATCAAAAGTGATTCAAATTACGGTGAAGCCTCAAACTGTAGCTAGAATTTAGGAAATGTCCCAAATTTTAAATTTGCTGCCGTTTGCACAGATAAAGTCCAAATTCAGTCAAATTAGAATCAGTTGTTAAACTCTTTGCCCTAAAGCTATTTTAAGTGAAATAAATTAATTTGGCGAGACAGCGCCCCCTATAGAGTGACATAAAATTTTATATGGAGGGTAAAATGTTTAATTTTTAAAAAATTGACCAAATCTGGCACAAAATTCCATTTTGACATCCCGTTGACATGCGGATCAAAAAAGTCAATGAGACCCATGTCATATTTGTTAGGGCGTAGCTGTAGCGATGACAGAAACCTGCCATGTTATTCCAATGGGGAAATCGCCAGATCTCTGAGTTTTGAACATGTTTACACTTTATACTTTTACAAACTCCTCCAAGGGCGTTAACCCAATCATCCTGAAACTTGGTGAGACTCGTCTTCAGAGGTGGACCATCAAAAGTGATCCATATCTTTATTCTAGGAGTCATGGGCGTTGTAAGGCAAAGGGGAGAAGACGCGTCACGGATTCAGCAAAAGGTTATTTGGGGCCAAATTACAGAACATTCCTGCCAAAGCGACAGTATCGCCGTGGAAACGAGCGGGTCATTTAGAGAAACTGTTTTCATAGGTTCCGGGCCAAGTACAAGTCAGGTTTGTGGAGAGGCAGCTCACAGTAAGGACGCATCGGTGCAATCAAAACGAGAAAGTTACACGGCAGAGCTCAAATAGAGTTCATGAAAGTGAAATAGAGTTTAAAGGAGCCCTCACGGCTGAAGGTACACAGTGCACCTTTAAACTGGCCAAGATAACATGTGTGTGTGTGTGTGTGTGTGTGTGTGTGTGTCTGTGTGTGTGTGTGTGTGTGTGTGTCTGTGTGTGTGTGACATGGATAAAAGCTGAGCTCACCTGTTGAACACGTCTCTCCAGAGGTCAAACATGTGAGGCAGGTTTCTGTCCAGACACGACGAGGAGAGCACCACCGCCTGGACACACAACACACAACACATGAACACACAACACACGAACACACAACACATGAACACATGACACACAACACACAACACATGAACACACAACACATGAACACACAACACATGAACACATGAACACACAACACATGACGCACAACACATGAACACATGACACACAACACACGAACACACAACACATGAACACATGACACACAACGCACAACACATGAACACACAACACATGAACACATGACACACAACACATGAACACACAACACATGAACACATGAACAGATGACACACGACGCACAACACATGAACACATGACACACAACACACAACACATGAACACACAACACATGAACACATGAACAGATGACACACGACGCACAACACATGAACACATGACACACAACACATGAACACATGACACACAACACATGAACACATGACACACAACACATGAACACACAACGCACAACACATGACGCACAACACACAACACATGCACACATGACACACACCACACAACACATGACGCACAACACACACAACGCACAACACATGAACACATGACACACAACACATGACGCACAACACACACAACGGACAACACATGAACACATGACACACAACACATGACGCACAACACATGAACACATGACACACAACACATGAACACACAACGCACAACACATGACGCACAACACACACAACGCACAACACATGAACACATGACACACAACACATGAACACATGACACACAACACATGACGCACAACACACACAACGCACAACACATGAACACATGACACACAACACATGAACACACAACGCACAACACATGACGCACAACACACACAACGCACAACACATGAACACATGACACACGACGCACAACACATGAACACACAACGCACAACACATGACGCACAACACACACAACGCACAACACATGAACACATGACACACGACGCACAACACATGACGCACAACACACACAACGCACAACACATGAACACATGACACACAACACATGAACACACAACGCACAACACATGACGCACAACACACACAACGCACAACACATGAACACATGACACACAACACATGAACACACAACGCACAACACATGACGCACATCACACACAACGCACAACACATGAACACATGACACACAACACATGAACACACAACGCACAACACATGACGCACAACACACACAACGCACAACACATGAACACATGACACACAACACATGAACACATGACACACAACACATGACGCACAACACACACAACGCACAACACATGAACACATGACACACAACACATGAACACACAACGCACAACACATGACGCACAACACACACAACGCACAACACATGAACACATGACACACGACGCACAACACATGAACACACAACGCACAACACATGACGCACAACACACACAACGCACAACACATGAACACATGACACACGACGCACAACACATGACGCACAACACACACAACGCACAACACATGAACACATGACACACAACACATGAACACACAACGCACAACACATGACGCACAACACACACCACATGAACACATGACACACGACGCACAACACATGAACACATGACACACAACACACAACACATGACGCACAACACACACGACGCACAACACATGAACACATGACACACAACACATGACGCACAACACACACAACGCACAACACATGAACACATGACACACAACACATGACGCACAACACACACAACGCACAACACATGAACACATGACACACAACACATGACGCACAACACACACAACGCACAACACATGAACACATGACACACAACACATGAAATGACGCACAACACACACAACGCACAACACATGAACACATGACACACGACGTACAACACACACGACGCACAACACATGAACACACAACGCACAACACATGACGCACAACACACACAACGCACAACACATGAACACATGACACACAACGCACAACACATGAACACACAACGCACAACACACACAACGCACAACACATGAACACGACGCACAACACATGAACACACAACGCATGAACACACGACGCACAACACATGAACACACAACACATGACACACACAACGCACAACACATGATGCACAACACACACAACGCACGACACACAATGGAATAAAGGACAAATATTAAGCATTGTTGGTGTGGTTATTGGCCTTTAAACAGACTCTTTTACCTTTAGTTTGGCCTTTAATATTTTAAGAGTAAAAACAACGTTCTTAATATAACTTAGAAACTCAGCTTTGGCTCCATCTACAGGCTGTAAAGAGAATTACACAAGTTTAAAATGAACAATCCAAACGAGCCTAATGACTTCCTGATGAAGCCACACAGTTGAGGGTGATCTGAGCTGGTGGGAGGAGTCAGTGGGGACCTGAGCAGGTGGGCGGAGTCGGGGGTGATCTGGGCAGGTGGGAGGAGTCGGGGGTGACCTGAGCAGGTGGGAGGAGTTGGGGGTGACCTGGGGAGACTCACCTGTTCGTACGTGTCCAGGTGGGCGGAGTCGGGGGTGACCAGGGCAGACACAGACATGCCTCCCGTCCTGAGCTCCAGCTGTTGCGCCTGCTGCCGGTAATCCATGGAACCGCAGCCCATCCTGAACACCAAACACATTTAGCTCGACTCCGATATCGGATTCAAAACGACGCGATGATGAGCGACAGACTTGGTGATGACGGCGCAGAACAGGGGCACTAGGGGGCGCAGGTCTTCAGGCAGAGAGTTCAGGTTACACAGAGCTCGGAAGTAAACCAGGCCGTTGGTGGGCTGCTCACAGAACTGCACTGGCACGCCCCCTGCAGGAGGGAACGGGACGGGCGCTTAGCAGTCGTGACACATCAATCAAGACAAAAACAATGATGTATTAGAAACAAAAGAAATAAGTAAAAGCTGTTATCTGGACTAAACAGACTCTAGAACACAAAGACATTTTAAAACAAAGACATATTTAAATCAAAATGTCAGTTAAATAAATAATTAAAACACTTAATTCATAACTATTCTGTCTCTAGAAGCTTCAGTCACAGATTTACACCGTTATTTGGTTAAAAATGTGTTTAAAAAGTGTATAAATGATGCTTTGACTGACGACTGCGTGAAGTTGGTAAAGACGCACCCACTGAGGAGATCTGAACCGGAGTCCTCGCGGTTACGGGGTCGATGTCGGACACTCTGAGAGCGGGGAGACACGAGGCGTCCTGAGGGGCCGCCTGGGCCGAGAGCAGCTCCAGGCCTGAAACACGGTCCACACCAGGGTTTTAGGCAGAAGAATGGACGTGCCACGCCTTCGTCTGCCGTGTCGTTACGTAGTCATCATCGCTTCACAATTCGGACGTTTTAAAAATCACGATATTGATCAAAAAACACTTTCCGGGTTGAAAACTGCGGCGCCGATTTGATTTCCTCCTTTTCACAGCGTTTTACTTGGAAACTCATACAGGAAGTGACATCACACCAGGGACACTCATACAGGAAGTGACATCACACCAGGGACACTCGCACAGGAAGTGACATCACACCAGGGACACTCGCACAGGAAGTGACATCACACCAGGGACACTCATACAGGAAGTGACATCACACCAGGGACACTCGCACAGGAAGTGACATCACACCAGGGACACTCATACAGGAAGTGACATCACACCAGGGACACTCGCACAGGAAGTGACATCACACCAGGGACACTCGCACAGGAAGTGACATCACACCAGGGACACTCATACAGGAAGTGACATCACACCAGGGACACTCGCACAGGAAGTGACATCACACCAGAAGTGACATCACACCAGGGACACTCATACAGGAAGTGACATCACACCAGGGACACTCATACAGGAAGTGACATCACACCAGGGACACTCGTACAGGAAGTGACATCACACCAGGGAGACACGCACAGGAAGTGACAACACACCAGGGACACTCGTACAGGAAGTGACATCACACCAGAAGTGACATCACACCAGGGACACTCGTACAGGAAGTGACATCACACCAGGGACACTCATACAGGAAGTGACAACGCACCAGGGACACTCGTACAGGAAGTGACATCACACCAGGGACGCTCGTACAGGAAGTGACATCACACCTGAAGTGACATCACACCAGGGACACTCATACAGGAAGTGACAACACACCAGGGACACTCGTACAGGAAGTGACATCACACCAGAAGTGACATCACACCAGGGACACTCGTACAGGAAGTGACATCACACCAGGGACACTCATACAGGAAGTGACATCACACCAGGGACACTCATACAGGAAGTGACAACGCACCAGGGACACTTGTACAGGAAGTGACATCACACCAGGGACGCTCGTACAGGAAGTGACATCACACCTGAAGTGACATCACACCAGGGACACTCATACAGGAAGTGACAACACACCAGGGACACTCGTACAGGAAGTGACATCACACCAGGGACACTCGTACAGGAAGTGACATCACACCAGGGACACTCGTACAGGAAGTGACATCACACCAGGGACACTCATACAGGAAGTGACAACACACCAGGGACACTCGTACAGGAAGTGACATCACACCAGAAGTGACATCACACCAGGGACACTCATACAGGAAGTGACATCACACCAGGGACACTCATACAGGAAGTGACATCACACCAGAAGTGACATCACACCAGGGACACTCGTACAGGAAGTGACATCACACCAGGGACACTCGTACAGGAAGTGACAACGCACCAGGGACACTCGTACAGGAAGTGACATCACACCAGGGACGCTCGTACAGGAAGTGACATCACACCAGGGACGCTCGTACAGGAAGTGACATCACACCTGAAGTGACATCACACCAGGGACACTCATACAGGAAGTGACAACACACCAGGGACACTCGTACAGGAAGTGACATCACACCAGGGACACTCGTACAGGAAGTGACATCACACCAGGGACACTCGTACAGGAAATGACATCACACCTGAAGTGACAACACACCAGGGACACTCGCTCCAGTCAAAGTTTATGCAGAATTTACACAAAATAAACAACTTTTTTGACTCTCTAAACAATTAATTCAACAAAATAAAGTCGCTCTCATATATTTTATTTGAAGAGAGTGTCCCTGGTGTGATGTCACTTCCTGTTTTCTCCACAAATATCTGCTCGATTGGTGTAAAACAGACATAAATACACCAGATAAAGTCAAACATTTGAAGTCGTTTTCGGTCACCTTTCTCGTAGATCTGTTTGCGGTCGTCCTCGGTCAGGGCCTGGACCTTCCTCTGCAGCTTCTCCTCCTCGGCCTTGGCCTGCTTCTCCAGATACTCCTCGTCTGGACTCATGGACAGCGTCAGCCTGTGCGTGTTCTCCTGGGTTCAAACCGTCGGGAACGAGACGGCTTCAGCGAAAGAGCGAAAAACGACGACGGTGCGGCGGAGGTGGTCGACGTGGACTTACTTTGAAATACTGCTGGACCTTCTCCTGAAGGTACCGAGGGTTGTCCTTCAGAGCCCGTTTGAACCTGTCCACGCTGTGGTTGATCTGCAGCAGCGCCACCGGGTCTCCGTCGTGGTTCCACGCCGACGCGATGTACTGAAGACAAGGAAACGGTCACGACAATCGCGGCTTCGCAGAGGAGAACGGTCTCATAAACTCATCCTTTAAATACAGAAGCGTGCTAAAATGAGGTTCAAGCGTAGCTATTGGAACAGTCTCCATGGAGATAGAGAGGTTTAATGCCACACTGTGGAATATTATAACTTTTAAAGACGGTCTTGCTAAACAACCGATGAAGAAAAACACAAAGAAATACAAAAGAACGTGATTTTCTTTTGTATTTTCTTTTGCTTTGACAATTACTCAGTGTTGTATTTTAAAAAGAAGCTTTTTTAAGTTCAATAAAACCTCCAAAGTGAAAAACATGCTTATATTTGAATGAAAATGGCTCTTTTTTTTTCTCTTTAAACATTTTTGTAAAGACCCAATGAGGAGATCTGAACCGGAGTCCTCGTGGTGACGGGGTCGATCGCAGGCTACAGCAACGACCGGGCCCTTGGCAGCTGTTACCTCGACGCCTTATTTTGGCCCTCATGAGCAGTAACAGTCATATACACGCGTTCACACCTCCGGGAACTTGTACAGGAGCAACCCGAGTCTGCCATTTTGAAAGGGGCACAACAGCACGTTACAACACGATATCCACGACATATGAGGCCAAATGACAAAAACCTGCGTTCTTTAAGGACATCGCTCTGTTGACAGACCGAGGAATGAGAGCTTTGTCGTGAGCCTTAGTTTTGCCGTTATCGTCTAAAGAATCAAAGTATTCGTAGCTCATTCTGCTGTAGAAAAGGACGCAGTTGTGGTGGTTTAGATATATCGCGTCCCCCTTTCAAAATGTCCGCTATGGGGGAAGTTCCGGATGTGTGACGTCACCGCGAACGCATGTATTGGAACCGCATCAGGTTTGTTAGCTATGTTAGCCTCATTAGCGTGGTTAGCTTTGTTAGCCGTCAGCTTTGTTTGTTTTGGTCCCGTAGTGTTTCCAGACTCGTTTACTCGTCCCTCTCTCTTCTTTTTTGGCATTAAGTTGGTCAAACGATGATTTTAAAAGCACATTTTGCAGCAGAGGTCAAAGCGTGACACAAACTCCACTTACTGAGGCTAAAGAGAGTCCGAAGTTGGTGGACTGGTGTTTCATCTGAATCTCGAGTTTATGAAGCAGCGCCTCGATCCTCTCCTCCTCGAATCCCTCCCTGACGAGGAAAAGACACCGCGTTTCCATCTTTTTTTCCCACTGGATTTAAAGTAAAGGTGAAATGAAATGTTTGGGTCTCACAGGACGATCTGGTCGATGGTTTCCTCTATGACCCGCTTCACTCGCTCCAGGTCCTGCTCTGACACGCCCTGAAGCCCCACGCTGAACGAAGCCTCTCGGATGCTGCCGTCGTACCTGAGCAAACAGTTCAACACAGTCAGATGCCCTCCCCTCCTTCAATAAATGGGTTTAAACTGTGGAATAGACTAGAAATGGATCTTAAATGTAAACAAAAAAATATAGAAAGAACTCTCATTAGAGGAAAGTAATAACAAAGCAACTTTACTTTGTTCAAAAAAGCAAACTAATCAATGTTGACTGAAACGGTCAATTAAAAGCAGAATATTGAAGGCAATTCGCATGCTAATCATTTACACAGTGAGGAGAGAGAGTGAGCCAGGGACAATAGGAGGCTGATGGCCCATTAAAGGACTGAGAGGAAACAAAGAGGTTTAGTTTCTGGTGAAACCAAAAACACCTTTTATCAGGAGTAGGTGGTGTTGATAGATAAATATTGATTAACAGATTTAGGCAAAAATAATTAATTAAAGGTTGTTTTAATGTGAAATCATTTAGATTCCTGTTCGTACCCAACGACGGAGGAGAAGTCTGTGCCGATCTTGGGTTCGATGAGCGCTTTGTAAAGAGGAGAGTTTGGACCAGAGACCATGAGCGAGGAGAGAAGGCTCAGGGTGAAACCTTCAAACGTGTCTGTGATACTGAAACACAAAGAACAGACTCTGTGAGGCTGAAACACAAAGACCAGACTCTGTGAGGCTGAAACACAAAGACCAGACTCTGTGAGGCTGAAACACAAAGACCAGACTCTGTGAGGCTGAAACACAAAGACCAGACTCTGTGAGGCTGAAACACAAAGACCAGACTCTGGACCTGATGAAGACATTCAGATTTGTTGAACGTTTTGTGCTTTTATTGTGAAAGGGTCTCACTCTGGGAGCAGGAAGCTGACGCAGACCGTGTTCTGTCGAGTCTGATCTGGAGCCAGAGCATCGGGACCACAGCTCATGTGCGCCTCCCTCTGGACAGAAGAAGAGTCACGGTCATTTAAATACAGTAATAATGATCTTATTCAACAAACTCTGGTCCTGCTGAGAGTTCATCATCTAAAGTCCAGTCCCAGGTCATCAGTCGTTCTGTTTGAGTCGAGTCCCGGGTGCTTGAAGTGAGTGACTCACGGGGCGGGGCCAGTGGGGTTGGGGTGGAACTTCTGTTTTGGGGTCGATCCGCTCAAACTTGCACAGCGCCTCCTGCTGGATCTGCTGCAGGTGCTGCTCCAGAGGCAGGTCCCCGTACGTGAAAAACCTACGGCACAAACCCACGCCGGAAGATAAATGTAAAAACTAAAGGTTCATATTCATGTTTGTGTGACGTGCATAACTGGAGTGTGTAATTGTATCATTGTCCTCTGCATTTGACCCATTCTCAAAGCTGCTGGAGCAACTGAGGGAACAGTGACCACAGCACAGTCTGGACGTGGTCAGGGCCTTGCCTTACATTGTGTCATTACCTTGCATAGCTGGGTGTTATTACCGGGTGTCATTACCAGGTGTCATTACCGGGTGTCATTACCGGGTGTTATTACCGGGTGTCATTACCGGGTGTCATTACCGGGTGTCATTACCGGGTGTCATTACCGGGTGTCATTACCGGGTGTCATTACCGGGTGTCATTACCGGGTGTCATTACCGGGTGTCATTACCGGGTGTCATTACCTTGCGTTGCTGGGGTGGTAGTGCCTGGCGTGGAACTCTTTGAGCTGGTCCCAGGTCAGATCCGGGATGCACAGAGGTTCCCCTCCGGACACCACAGAGTAGGTGTGGTCCGGGTACATTTTATTCTGAAGGAACTGCGCGTACAGCCGCTCGTTATCCGACTGCAGACAGAAGCAGAACGAGGGGAAGTGACACCGATGACTCGCCCGAGAGCGCCCTCATGTGACAATAACCAATAACATCACATATAAGTCGCACCCGGGCCAAAACAATGTAAAAAGGTGCCACTTATAATCCAGAAAATACGGTAATTGTCGTTAGGTGTGACTCACAAAAGCTCCCTTCATTTCATTGAAGACGACGCCTTTGAAAACCAGGGGAGACTTTGGGTCCGTGGGGTCCTCGTTCTCCAGCCTCCAGCCCTCCTGCCTGAAAACACAAAACACTCCGTCCTATATCGACACGCTGTCATTTAAACGCTAATCCTGCCTGAAAACACAGAATATACTAAACAGATGAACAACATTGATGCCTAAAGCGACTTAAACGTAAAGGTGGTCTTTTACCAGAAGTCCTGCTCTCGCAAACAGGGGAAGAACACGGCGTCCAGGTACACGGAGAGAAGGTTCTGGAAGTCCTTGGAGTTCTGGGTGGAGAACGGGTACATGGTGTAGTCGCTCGCTGCAGAGACAAGCAACGGATTAATGTCTACGTTTGACCCACGTGAGACACAAGACTTGATTAGTCTCATATTGTCCATTTTATCAACGTATTATTTGTGCTGGAGGAAAGAGAAAAGAAAGAATAAGACGTAAATAATCAGGAGCAAGAGTAAAGTAGGTGGAGAAGCAGGTGGAGTCATGAGTATGTTCTGTGTCCTACAACAGATGCTATGAACAAATGAATACATCAAGTCAGTCTTTAGTCAAGTCTAAAGCAGGCCCGGGGGCCAGATCAGGCCCGCCAAACGATCTGATCCGGCCCGCGCCCCTTCCCCCATTTTATTTTATTCTTGTGGCGAAATATATATATTATATATATATATGGCCTAATTTGGCCTAATTTGCGGGACAATGTTGTTTAATCCTTTTCTATTTTCTTTTCCACAAACATGTCATACAGCAGAGGATGTGAGATGATTGAAAGAAATCTAGTTGAGGAGAGTTTGTGTTATATATAATAACTAGTACATAAAATAACTAGTATATATAATAACTAGTATATATAATAACTAGTATATATAATAGCTAGTACATATAATAACTAGTATATACAATAACTAGTCTATACAATAACTAGTATATATAATAACTAGTATATATAATAACTAGTATATACAATAACTAGTATATACAATAACTAGTATATACAATAACTAGTATATACAATAACTAGTATATACAATAACTAGTATATACAATAACTAGTATATACAATAACTAGTATATATAATAGTGTTGACATGTCCCAGAGGTCACGCCCCTCGAGAGACCTGTCCCTCAGGAGAATTCATTTAAAAAGATTTGATCTGCAGGACGTCCCACACGCAGACGTTACCGGTAAAAGCGTTCATAAACGTGGAGAGGGAGCGGTTCAGCATCTTGAAGAACGGATCTCGGACCGGAAACTTCTGAGAACCACAAAGAACCGTGTGCTCCAGGATGTGAGGGACGCCGGAGCTGTCCATGGGCGTGGTCCTGAGCTGCACACTGGAGACACATTTTGACACAAATACAGGCTGAAACATGGCGACTGGAGCGTAGAGTTTAGTCTGGTAAGAGGGCGGCGGTCCCAACCTGAAGAGATTGTTGGCGTCGTCTCTGGCGGCGTGCAGATACTGAGCGCCCGTTCCATCGTGGGTGAGTTTGACCGCCGTGAGGAACAGGTCCGGAACAGCCACCACCTGAACCACGGTCACAAAGACACAAACGTGAAGAGCCCCGCCTCTGTGTGGAGTGGGCCCCGCCTCTGTGTGGAGTGGGCCCCGCCTCTGTGTGGAGTGGGCCCCGCCTCTGTGTGGAGTGGGCCCCGCCTCTGTGTGGAGTGGGCCCCGCCTCTGTGTGGAGTGGGCCCCGCCTCTGTGTGGAGTGGGCCCCGCCTCTGTGTGGAGTGGGCCCCGCCTCTGTGTGGAGTGGGCCCCGCCTCTGTGTGGAGTGGGCCCCGCCTCTGTGTGGAGTGGGCCCCGCCTCTGTGTGGAGTGGGCTCCGGCTTCACACCAACTACAAGCCCAGAGCCCCGCATGCTGCAGACGACCGGAAAATGTCCCAGAAACTCAACTCCTCCTACTGTAGATTTGACACACCCCTCCCCCACCTCTGCCCACTCAATATTCATACTGAATCCTCGGTTTATCCACCTCTACAGCTTGAACATCATTACTCTTACGTCTGATTCATTGACCCATAAGTCACTGTCATAATGATTGAGCAGAACATTGACACATCAGATTAATCTTCTGCACCTCTTTGACGGTGAAGCCGTGGATGTTCTGTCCAGGCTGAAGCTTCAGCGCTCGCTCTGGAGCCGAGGTGCTCTTCAGCGCTCTGAGTCTGAGGAGGTCGTTTAATCTGGAAACACAGTCAAAGAAGAGTTAATAACAGTGTACAGTCAGAGCCTCACCTGTCGATCTCGGGGCGATGAGGCCTCTGGGAGCGCACTAAATCGCTTCACAAACTGAGCAGGTGCGATGCAGATAACGTGTCCTTTTGTCCCTCTGTTCATCACTAATAAAACCCTCTGACCATGAGCTCAGTTCTTCATGTTCTGATCATGTATGACATGTGTTTGTAAAACGTGTTTTAGGCAGATTCATTCTAAAACTGCAGTAAAAGTTACTCATGGCAGAGGCTCCTGAGCCCGTGGACTGTTCTTGAACTCCTTCATTTCTTATTTACAATCCGGCTTATCAAAATGTAAAGATAAAACCAGAAACTTTTATTTCTCTTGGCTTGAAATAGGCTCAAGTGGAAAATAAAATATGCGTCACATGTTTGTGTAAATAATTCTGACATTAGATGTAAAGAATCACTCATTGTCTGTCATTTAATGTTTAAGGTGCTTTATTGTGTTCATTTGCATTTGTAAATCTGACCAGGGCTAAACCAGGGCTAAACCAGGACTAAACCAGGGCTAAACCAGGACTAAACCAGGGCTAAACCAGGACTAAACCAGGGCTAAACCAGGACTAAACCAGGACTAAACCAGGACTAAACCAGGGCTAAACCAGGACTAAACCAGGACTAAACCAGGGCTAAACCAGGGCTAAACCAGGACTAAACCAGGACTAAACCAGGGCTAAACCAGGACTAAACCAGGACTAAACCAGGACTAAACCAGGGCTAAACCAGGACTAAACCAGGACTAAACCAGGACTAAACCAGGGCTAAACCAGGGCTAAACCAGGACTAAACCAGGGCTAAACCAGGACTAAACCAGGACTAAACCAGGACTAAACCAGGTCTAAACCAGGACTAAACCAGGGCTAAACCAGGGCTAAACCAGGGCTAAACCAGGACTAAACCAGGGCTAAACCAGGACTAAACCAGGACTAAACCAGGGCTAAACCAGGGCTAAACCAGGACTACACCAGGGCTAAACCAGGACTAAACCAGGACTAAACCAGGACTAAACCAGGTCTAAACCAGGACTAAACCAGGACTAAACCAGGACTAAACCAGGACTAAACCAGGTCTAAACCAGGACTAAACCAGGACTAAACCAGGACTAAACCAGGTCTAAACCAGGACTAAACCAGGTCTAAACCAGGACTAAACCAGGACTAAACCAGGTCTAAACCAGGACTAAACCAGGACTAAACCAGGACTAAACCAGGACTAAACCAGGTCTAAACCAGGACTAAACCAGGACTAAACCAGGACTAAACCAGGTCTAAACCAGGACTAAACCAGGACTAAACCAGGTCTAAACCAGGACTAAACCAGGTCTAAACCAGGGCTAAACCAGGACTAAACCAGGACTAAACCAGGTCTAAACCAGGTCTAAACCAGGACTAAACCAGGTCTAAACCAGGTCTAAACCAGGACTAAACTAGGACTAAACCAGGTCTAAACCAGGACTAAACCAGGTCTAAACCAGGTCTAAACCAGGACAAAACCAGATCTAAACCAGGTCTAAACCAGGAATAAACCAGGACTAAACCAGGACTAAACCAGGTCTAAACCAGGGCTAAACCAGGGCTAAACCAGGGCTAAACCAGGGCTAAACCAGGACTAAACCAGAACTAAACCAGGTCTAAACCAGGTCTAAACCAGGTCTAAACCAGGACAAAACCAGATCTAAACCAGGACTAAACCAGGTCCAAACCAGGACTAAACCAGGTCTAAACCAGGACTAAACCAGGACTAAACCAGGGCTAAACCAGGGCTAAACCAGGACTAAACCAGAACTAAACCAGGACTAAACCAGGACTAAACCAGGACTAAACCAGGTCTAAACCAGGACTAAACCAGGACTAAACCAGGTCTAAACCAGGTCTAAACCAGGTCTAAACCAGGACTAAACCAGGTCTAAACCAGGTCTAAACCAGGTCTAAACCAGGACAAAACCAGATCTAAACCAGGACTAAACCAGGACTAAACCAGGGCTAAACCAGGACTAAACCAGAACTAAACCAGGACTAAACCAGGACTAAACCAGGACTTAACCAGGGCTAAACCAGGTCTAAACCAGGACTAAACCAGGACTAAAGCAGGACTAAACCAGGACTTAACCAGGGCTAAACCAGGTCTAAACCAGGTCTAAACCAGGACTAAACCAGGACTAAACCAGGACTAAACCAGGACTAAACCATTTAAGCTTTCAGCCACACTTAAAACTATACTTAACTAATATCCAAGCATAAGCAAACATTAGTATTTATTATTGTTGTCTTCTTAATTTTGACCTCATATATTCATCTCCAGGTACAAGTCTTGTGCTTGTGTCATTAAAACCACCTTAAACCAGCTCAAACTCACCTTAAAACCTTGTGCAGCGCGGTCTTCGTCTGGCGCCACATGTTTACGCTTGTTCCGGTTTCAAATCGCTCATAAACTTATAATACTTTTTCGTTTTTAGCTCAAATATTCCACATTTTCGGGAGAATGGTTGATGTAATCTAAAGTCATGTGTATGGACTGAACCCGGAAAAACAACACCGGAAGTCCCGCCCTGCCGTGGTTGTTCTTTGTCATGATTGGTTACGCGGCTGAGCAGTAGCGATGTGATTGGCTGAAAGAATTGACCTTCGCGAAACATAATCAACGTTTTTATAAAAGCTGTTTTTGCAAAAGGTTTAAATGTTTAAGGAGTGAAAAACATATGCATATAATATAAACATGTGAATATAATATAAACATATGAATATAATATAAACATATGAATGTAGAAGAAACATCTAAATGTGAATGAAACACGTGAGAAAGAAGAGATTGACCAAAGAAAAGCTGTAGTTCTGTCTTTTCTCCAGCAGAGGGGGACTTTTAATCAGGTTTTCCCACATTTCAGGCAGAAATAATTATATAAAAATATATGTTTTATGTTTATTTCAAATCCTTAAAATAAATAAACCAGGACTAAACCAGGACCAAACCAGGACTAAACCAGGTCTAAACCAAGACAAAACCAGATCTAAACCAAGACTAAACCAAATCTAAACCAGGTCTAAACCAGGACTAAACCAGGTCTAAACCAGGACTAAACCAGGTCTAAACCAGGTTTAAACTAGGTCTAAACCAGGAATAAACCAGGACTAATCCAGGACTAAACCAGGACTAAACCAGGTCTAAACCAGGACTAAACCAGCTCTAAACCAGGTCTAAACCAGGACTAAACCAGGACTAATCCAGGACTAAACCAGGACTAAACCAGGTCTAAACCAGGACTAAACCAGCTCTAAACCAGGTCTAAACCAGATCAAAACCAGATCTAAACCAGGACTAAACCAGGACTAACTAAACCAGGTCTAAACCAGGTCTAAACCAGGAGTAAACCAGGAGTAAACCAGGTCTAAACCAGGACTAAACCAGGACTAAAACGTTGCTGAATCAGACTCTCCTCGGTGTCAGTGTTCTTGTTTTAAATTATTTTATTCCATATTGTGTGTTTTTATAAATATGTCGTATTCATTTGTTGATTATTTCAGAGGGGAGTGACTGAAGGTGGAAACCCCGCCCCCTGCAGAGTGGGAGGAGCCTGTCATGTTAGCATGAGCGGCTAAAGCTAATGTCCTCTATAAATCACACTTTCAGACAGTATGGATCAAACGTGATGAGGTTAGCCGTTAGTGATCGACCTTTGACCCCAGCGCTCCATCAAAGCCTCGACAGGCTCCGCCTCCCGAAGATTCACCTTTATTTACATTTATTCAACATTTAAAGGACCAGAAGAACAAACAAGGTTTATGTCTGGACCCCGGGTCCGGACCCTCGAGTCTGGAACCTCGAGTCTGGACCCCCGAGTCTGGAGCCTGAGTCTGGACCCCTGAGTCTGGACCCCTGAGTCTGGAACCTGAGTCTGGACCCTGAGTCTGGAGCCTGAGTCTGGACCCCTGAGTCTGGAGCCTGAGTCTGGACCCCTGAGTCTGGAGCCTGAGTCTGGACCCTGAGTCTGGACCCCTGAGTCTGGACCCCTGAGTCTAGAGCCCTGAGTCTGGACCCCTGAGTCTGGAGCCTGAGTCTGGACCCCTGAGTCTGGACCCTGAGTCTGGACCCCTGAGTCTGGACCCCTGAGTCTAGAGCCCTGAGTCTGGACGCCTGAGTCTGGAGCCTGAGTCTGGACCCCTGAGTCTGGACCCCTGAGTCTGGAGCCTGAGTCTGGACCCTGAGTCTGGACCCCTGAGTCTAGAGCCCTGAGTCTGGAGCCCTGAGTCTGGAGCCCTGAGTCTGGAGCCCTGAGTCTGGAGCCTGAGTCTGGACCCTGAGTCTGGACCCCTAAGTTTGGAGCCTGAGTCTGGACCCCTGAGTCTGGACCCCGAGTCTGGACCCCTGAGTCTGGACCCCTGAGTCTGGACCCTGAGTGTGGAGCCCTGAGTCTGGAGCCTGAGTCTGGACCCTTGAGTCTGGACCCCTGAGTCTGGATCCTGAGTCTGGACCCCTGAGTCTGGACCCTTGAGTCTGGACCCCTGAGTCTGGACCCTGAGTCTGGACCCTGAGTCTGGACCCTTGAGTCTGGAGCCCTGAGTCTGGAGCTCTGAGTCTGGAGCCTGAGTCTGGACCCTTGAGTCTGGACCCCTGAGTCTGGACCCTGAGTCTGGACCCCTGAGTCTGGACCCCTGAGTCTGGACCCCTGAGTCTGGACCCTGAGTCTGGACCCCTGAGTCTGGACCCCTGAGTCTAGAGCCCTGAGTCTGGACCCCTGAGTCTGGAGCCTGAGTCTGGAGCCTGAGTCTGGACCCCTGAGTCTGGACCCTGAGTCTAGAGCCCTGAGTCTGGAGCCCTGAGTCTGGACCCCTGAGTCTGGACCCTGAGTCTGGACCCCTGAGTCTAGAGCCCTGAGTCTGGACGCCTGAGTCTGGAGCCTGAGTCTGGACCCCTGAGTCTGGACCCCTGAGTCTGGACCCCTGAGTCTGGAGCCTGAGTCTGGACCCTGAGTCTGGACCCCTGAGTCTAGAGCCCTGAGTCTGGAGCCCTGAGTCTGGAGCCCTGAGTCTGGAGCCTGAGTCTGGACCCCTGAGTCTAGAGCCCTGAGTCTGGACCCTGAGTCTGGACCCCTAAGTCTGGAGCCTGAGTCTGGACCCCTGAGTCTGGACCCCGAGTCTGGACCCCTGAGTCTGGACCCCTGAGTCTGGACCCCTTGTCTGCACCCTGAGTCTGGACCCCTGAGTCTGGACCCTGAGTCCGGACCCTGAGTGTGGAGCCCTGAGTCTGGACCCCTGAGTCTGGACCCTTGAGTCTGGACCCTGAGTCTGGATCCTGAGTCTGGACCCCTGAGTCTGGACCCTTGAGTCTGGACCCCTGAGTCTAGAGCCCTGAGTCTGGACCCCTGAGTCTGGAGCCTGAGTCTGGACCCCTGAGTCTGGACCCCTTAGTCTGGAGCCTGAGTCTGGAGCCCTGAGTCTGGACCCCTGAGTCTGGAGCCTGAGTCTGGACCCCTGAGTCTGGACCCCTGAGTCTGGAGCCCTGAGTCTGGAGCCTGAGTCTGGAGCCTGAGTCTGGACCCCTGAGTCTAGACCCCTGAGTCTGGAGCCTGAGTCTGGACCCCTGAGTCTGGAGCCTGAGTCTGGACCCTGAGTCTGGACCCCTGAGTCTGGACCCCTGAGTCTAGAGCCCTGAGTCTGGACGCCTGAGTCTGGAGCCTGAGTCTGGACCCCTGAGTCTGGACCCCTGAGTCTAGACCCCTGAGTCTGGAGCCTGAGTCTGGAGCCTGAGTCTGGAGCCTGAGTCTGGACCCCTGAGTCTGGACCCCTGAGTCTGGACCCCTGAGTCTGGAGCCTGAGTCTGGACCCTGAGTTTGGACCCCTGAGTCTGGACCCCTGAGTCTGGACCCCTGAGTCTGGAGCCCTGAGTCTGGAGCCTGAGTCTGGAGCCCTGAGTCTGGAGCCCTGAGTCTGGAGCCCTGAGTCTGGAGCCCTGAGTCTGGAGCCCTGAGTCTGGAGCCGTGTGAGTAAAAACATGAAATGGTCAGATTTATGAAGCTGATATTTATTGTGTCGTTTCGAGTCATGTGACCGGTCGGTGTCGCCGCCCACGTCACATGACCTAAAACACGAGTAAATGTGCAGCACAAACGTAAGGCAACAAACAAACAAACAAACAAACAAACAAACGTCTCCAACACTGACACTTTGTTTTCCATGTTTTTGGACTGAACACTTCCTGTTTCCTCCAGGGAACGATAAATGAGGCTAAACACATTATCAGACACAAAAACATTTACAGATCTGAGTTTTGAAAATGAGACTGAAAATGAATCTAAACGGTTTTATTTTTCCCACAGTTTGTTTTGAGCTTTAAGGATCTTTACGTCTCTGCGTGTTTGTCGTGCTGAAGATGGAGATCGTGTTGACGTCTTAAAAACCTTTTGGACAATTTTTTTTTATTCCCAAAAATGTCCAGCTCAAGAGACGCTTTTAGTGTCGCAGAAAAACACCACGAGGCCAAAAGCTTGAAAAAGTCAAGAATAAAAGGAAACATAAAAAACACAGGATCAAACCCTCTCTGCCTCGTCCCAGCAGAGGGCGCTGTGGAGCTGCACGAAACAAAGGCTCCGCCCACAGTCCGGCTCAGGGCGCAGTTCCACCGCTGGAGCAGAGGGGGCGTGGTTTAACGCTGGAGCAGAGGGGGCGTGGTTTAACGCTGGAGCAGAGGGGGCGTGGTTTAACGCTGGAGCAGAGGGGGCGTGGTTTAACGCTGGAGCAGAGGGGGCGTGGTTTAACGCTGGAGCAGAGGGGGCGTGGTTTAACACTAAAGCGGTGGGTCCTCATCGCCCCGGCAACTGCTCACGCACCAGACCCACCAAGCGTCCTGTGGTTGCCGTTTGAAAAAGAGGCTGTGGTGCAAGAAGGCGCCCGCCAAACGGCACCTGCCCAAACGGCACCTGCCCAAACGGCACCTGCCCAAACGGCACCTGCCCAAACGGCACCTGCCCAAATGGCACCTGCCCAAACGGCACCTGCAGAGGTGGAAACGGAGCGAGTCCCGATGAAGGCGTTTACCACGAGTCCGTTTTAAAGGTGACGCTTCATGTGCAGAGCCAAGTGGTCCGAGCGCGAGAAACATCTGCAACGAGAGCAAAGGTCAGAGGTCAGAGAACGTGCCGGATGCCCTCCCTCCACGTGTCCTGAGGTCAGAGAGCGTGCCGGATGCCCTCCACGTGTCCTGAGGTCAGAGAGCGTGCCGGATGCCCTCCCTCCACGTGTCCTGAGGTCAGAGAGCGTGCCGGATGCCCTCCCTCCACGTGTCCTGAGGTCAGAGAGCGTGCCGGATGCCCTCCCTCCACGTGTCCTGAGGTCAGAGAGCGTGCCGGATGCCCTCCCTCCACGTGTCCTGAGGGTCTCACCTGTCGCAGTGTGCACACTTGAAAGGTTTGGCTCCCGTGTGTTTCCGGAAGTGTCGCGTCAGCTCATCGCTACGAGCGAAACGCCACTCACAGCCCGCCCACGAACACCTGTAAGGCTTCTCCCCTGAAACACACGGCATGAAAACCTGTAAGGTCTCTCCTGAACACACACAGCATGAACACCTGTAAGGCTTCTCCTGAACACACACAGCATGAACGCCTGTAAGGCTTCTGCCCCGAAACACAGAACACCTGTAAGGCTTCTCCTGAACACACACAGCATGAATGCCTGTAAGGCATCTCCCCTGAAACACATGGCATGACACCTGTAAGGTCTCTCCTGAAACACACGGCACAAACACCTGTAAGGGCTCACCTAAACACACATGACATGAACACCCGTAAGTCTTCTCCTGAACACACACATCATGAACACCTGTAAGGCATCTCCCCTGAAACACATGACATGAACACCCGTAAGTCTTCTCCTATACACACGCAGCATGAACACCTGTAAGGCTTCTCCCCTGAAATACACAAGTAAATATGTATGAACACCTGTAAGGTCTCTCTGGAAACATACGGCATGACTACCTGTAAGGTCTCCCCTGAACCCACACATGTGACTATATGAACACCTGTAAGATCTCTACCCTGAAACATAATGCATGACTACCTGTAAGGTCTCCCCTGAACCCACACATGTGACTATATGATCACCTGTAAGGTCTCTATCCTGAAACACAAGATATTAACACCTGTAAGGTCTCTCCTGAAATACGTGCTATGAGCACCTGTAAGGTCTCTATCCTGAAACACAAGATATTAACACCTGTAAGGTCTCTCCTGAAACAACTTGTCTGCTCAGTCTGAAAGGTCTAATCAGGGTCTGCTGCAGATTTGTGAGAAAAACAAGCTGCTCTTTGTCTTTTAGAGCCGGAGACGATTCTTATGTAACTGAGTCAGAGCGAGTTTAAGACCAGAAAAAAATCTGGAGGTTTGTATTTTTACCTGGTGGTCACAGTAAATGAAAACACCTTTATTTTGTTCTAAGTATCAATATCTGATCGAATCGATGCAAAAACTAAAATTGAAAATAGATACTTCCCAGTATCAAGTGTGTGATGTCATGAGTGTACCAGGACTAAACCAGGTCTAAACCAGGACTAAACCAGGTCTAAACCAGGACTAAACCAGGGCTAAACCAGGACTAAACCAGGTCTAAACCAGGACTAAACCAGGACTATACCAGGTCTAAACCAGGACTAAACCAGGGCTAAACCAGGTCTAAACCAGGTCTAAACCAGGACTAAACCAGGGCTAAACCAGGGCTAAACCAGAACTAAACCAGGACTAAACCAGGTCTAAACCAGGACTAAACCAGGGCTAAACCAGGACTAAACCAGGTCTAAACCAGGACTAAACCAGGTCTAAACCAGGTCTAAACCAGGGCTAAACCAGGACTAAACCAGGGCTAAACCAGGACTAAACCAGGTCTAAACCAGGACTAAACCAGGACTAAACCAGGTTTAAACCAGGTCTAAACCAGGACTAAACCAGGTCTAAACCAGGACTAAACCAGGGCTAAACCAGGTCTAAACCAGGACTAAACCAGGTCTAAACCAGGACTAAACCAGGGCTAAACCAGGGCTAAACCAGGACTAAACCAGGGCTAAACCAGGGCTAAACCAGGACTAAACCAGGTCTAAACCAGGACTAAACCAGGGCTAAACCAGGACTAAACCAGGTCTAAACCAGGACTAAACCAGGTCTAAACCAGGACTAAACCAGGGCTAAACCAGGGCTAAACCAGGACTAAACCAGGGCTAAACCAGGGCTAAACCAGGACTAAACCAGGTCTAAACCAGGACTAAACCAGGACTAAACCAGGATTAAACCAGGTCTAAACCAGGACTAAACCAGGGCTAAACCAGGACTAAACCAGGTCTAAACCAGGTCTAAACTAGGACTAAACCAGGACTAAACCAGGTCTAAACCAGGACTAAACCAGGACTAAACCAGGACTAAACCAGGACTAAACCAGGACTAAACCAGGACTAAACCAGGTCTAAACCAGGACTTACCCGTGTGCGTCCTCTGATGGGCCTTCAGGTGCGAGCTCTTGGTGTAGACCTTCCTGCAGCCGTTGAACTGACAGCGATGCACTCTGCGCCCCCCGTCGGGCCGCGCCCACGCCAAGGGAGCCCCCGCCCTGTGCCCGGGCGTCTCCGGAGAGGACGGCGGCGTGACCACGGCCTCGGGGCCCCGATCGGCTCCTCCCGGCGGCTCCAGGAACGCGCTCGAGTCCAGAGCCGGACACAGTTCCTCTGAACTGTCCGACGTCTCGCTGCTGGCGTCAGACTGGAACCCGGCGTGGCCCCGGCTCGGGCCCCGGCTCGGGTCCTGGTTTTGGTCCTGGTTTTGGTCCTTGGTGTGAGGGCTTTTGGGGGCCCCTCGCGCTGACATGAACTTGCTCCATAAATCGTCCCGAGCTCCAAACGCAGAGACGAACGGTTCATTCTGAAGGTATCGCTCCAGCTCCAAACACGTCTGAGGAGAAAAGAGCTACACGTGTGAGGAGAGCTACACGTGTGAGGAGAGCTACACGTGTGAGGAGAGCTACACGTGTGAGGAGAGCTACACGTGTGAGGAGAGCTACACGTGTGAGGAGAGCTACACGTGTGAGGAGAGCTACACGTGTGAGGAGAGCTACACGTGTGAGGAGAGCTACACGTGTGAGGAGAGCTACACGTGTGAGGAGAGCTACACGTGTGAGGAGAGCTACACTTTCTCCTGGGCACAGGGCTAAAGTCTACAAAGAAAAGCACGTGGCTCATTAGCATATGTCAACAGAGCTTCTCTTATGGAAAATGAGCAAAAGAAAACACTTTAATGCAAACGACAATACACTCTGCCCGGGGCCCCGCGCGCTCTGCCCGGGGCCCCGCGCGCTCTGCCCCGGGGCCCCGCGCTCCGATGAGAAATGGTCTCCTAACGGTCCCTAACTGCCGCTTGGTGCGCCAGTTAGGGACCGTCTCTAAAGTACCGTTTGTTATCTTAAAAAATATCAAACATATAAACATTGAGCATGAATCCAAGTTGCTAATCCTTGATGCCATAGTCCTTTTGGGCTAAAAAATTAACCCTTTGTAGATTTTTAAGGAATATTTTTTCAAAAAAAAAGTATTATTTTCAATAGCTCCTAAGTCAGGTAACCTGGAAAGTCAAACCAAAGTGATTATAGTAGTTATGGTCTCCAGGTATCACGCACACCTTTTACTTTTTCAATTTAACCCTTTGTAGATTTTTAAGGAATATTTTTCGTCAAAAATCAAGGATTCTTTTCAATAGCTCCTAAGTCAGCTGACCTAGAAAGTCAAACCCAAGTTATTATAATAGTAGGCGAAATAAGAACAAAATAGGGACAAAACAGGAACAAAACGGGACGGCAAAATAGGCAAAATACAGGAGCAGAACAGAGCAGGAACAAAAAAAAGAAGCCAAGAAGGAACAAAACAGCAGAGGGGGGCGTGCCCAAGCTGCTGCGGACCACCACAGGAGACCTGCAATTTTACCAGTGGAATTACTACATTCGATTGAAACTGATCTAAATAAATTCACGGCACATACAGGGCATGGTTGACGGAGTAGCGCATGATACTTCCTTAGCTGCTCAATGGGATCGCTCCACACCACAGGCTGCCTCCAAACTGAGTGGACCAGCGCACGCAACGTTGGCCAGCTGTTGCCGCACAACAGCGCCTTCGCCGCAATCTGCGGCGCGTGGTCACGGACAAGGAGTTGAAAGCCAAACGGGTGTACTTGACCGGTGTATCTGGGGCAAACCGGGATTTAGGAGCGTTGAAACTGAACGACTGAGGAGAATTGGGTGTTCATTACCTGCGAAGTGATTTGCCAGAGCCCCGAACTGGATTATGGGTGCCTGTGGTACTGCAGCGGCACTACCGGAAGAATTTAATTCATGAATTTGTGAAATGAATGAATCGAAGCCACGGGATTGTCATTACCTGGAATGGAGGACGGAGTGGCCAACAACCAAGGCCCAGAAGAGCGTGTGGGCGAAACGAGAGGCGGATGAGGAGGGCGCGCTTAAATAGTCTGCCAGCTGGAGGATGACACAGGCGCACCTTGGCCGGATGATTGTTCAACTAGGGACCTTGGAATATGGTGGGGATTTAGGTGTTGGCCAGCGGTCATGCGAGTGGACCGGAGTACAGATGCCTCGCTGAAGCCAGGATTGGCCACAGGGTCAATTGCTGGCGGAGCCTGGTCAGTGACCACGGTGGGGAGAGCAACTAATGGTTCTTGAGCACTCGGCACATGTAATGGGTCTTGGGAGGAGTTTTGGGGCACAACTGTTGGCTGCCGCACCGGCGGCTGTAAAAACAAATCATCCTCAAATGACTGTTCATCTTCTACGATTGGTGCTACAGGTGCATCCGGAGGATTCACACCAGGGACAGTGACAGGGGAGTCACTGCAAAGCAAGGCCTTCAACAGGGATCGGTGGACCCTTTTTACCTTGGTTAGTTGATCCACAGGAGCCACCGTGTACACCACACCATCTTCCCTTGGGGCTTGCAGGACAACATAGGTTGAGGGCCCCACAGGTCTTGGGTCTTCCGACGACCCCTAGCACTGTAATCGCGAAGAAGCACCAGCTGGCCTTCATTAAATGGCACATCTCTGACCCGTTGGTCATGATTTGCCTTTCTGCGTAAGGCCGCCAGACGCAATCTTTCTCTTGCCCCGTCGAAAGCCACCTGAAGACGCATCTGGTGCTCTTTTCACCCACTCATGCACACTTCCCCCCACGGGGTCTTGCACCCTACCTAACAAGAAATCAATAGGCAGACGTGGTTCTTGCCCAAACATCAGGAAGAATGGAGACTCACCCGTGGACTGGTGGAGAGTGGTGTTATATGCGTAGAGCACCTGGGGTAAGCAACCACTCCAATCCCTCTTACGGGATGCAGGAAGAGCATGCAACATATTGTGAAGCGTTCAATTGAACCGCTCACACTGCCCATTTCCTGCTGGGTGGTACGGAGTAGTACGAGACTTTGTAATCTCATACAGCTTACGCAACTGCTGGATGAGAGTGCTCTCAAAGTTTCGTCCCTGGTCCGAGTGTATACGTGCCGGCACACCGAACTTTGCGAACCACTCTGTGACCAGGACTTGCGCCACAGTGGAAGCGTGCTGGTTGCGGGTTGGAACTACAAGTGTGTATTTGCTGAAAACGTCAGTCATGACCAGCACGTTTTCCAGACCTGTGGAGGTCTGCTCTAACAGGGTAAAGTCGATTGCAAGGATCTCGTTTGGCTGTGAATCCAGTAAGTGGCCCAGAATGGCGTGAGGAACCGATTGGTTGTCCTTTGCATGCTGACATCTCTTGCAAGCCTGGCACCATTGGGCTACCTCCCGTGACATACCTGGCCAATAGCACCGGGAACGCAGTAAGGCCAGAGTCCTCTCTATTCCTTGGTGTCCATGCTCCTGATGGACCTGGGTGAGGACATTCTGGACCAAGGCTTTAGGCAGAAGGAGTTGATACACAGCCCCACCACCATCAGGACGAAACACCTGCTGATACAGCAGCCCCTCTAACTCTACCAGGTGGTCCCACTGGGCCAGCACTAAGAGGGCAGTCGAAGAGAGGGCTCGTCGCTCTTCACGAGTGGGCTGTCGATTTTGTTGCCAAAAGGTCAGGATCTCCTGTATGGCGGGGTCAGACTGCTGAAGCTCGCGAAGGTCAGCAGGGGCAACTTGCGGTAGAAAAGTCACAAGGGACTGTGTTGCCTGTGTAACCACTCCTTGTAGGGCTTGTTTTAACTGCCCAGGCAGACATGTGCCCCAAGTTCCCGGTGCCACTTCCTGTAAGGAAGTGCCAGGCTGGCGAGACAAAGCGTCAGCATTTTGGTTACACTTACCTGAACGATATTTTAATTCAAAATCAAAAGAGGCCAACTGGGCGGCCCAGCGCTGCTCAACAGCTCCTAGTTTGGATGAGGAGAGATGACTCAGGGGATTGTTGTCCATATAGACCACGCATTCGTGGCCTAGCAGGTACTCCCTTAATTTCTCTGTCAGGGCCCACTTAAGGGCCAACAACTCTAGCTTCATGGAGCCGTAGTTGGACATGTTGCGCTCAGTCGGGCGCAGCCCTCGACTGGCGTACGCAAGAGGTCGCACCTTCCCTTCCTGCTCCTGGGAGAGCACTGCCCCCAATCCAGCATGACTTGCACCAACCTCCAGAATGAATGGGAGGGAGAAGTCAGCGTAGGCAAAGTAGCCGTGGTGAGCTTGGCTTTTAAGGCCTCAAAGCTCTGCTGACATTCTGTGGTCCAGGGTCCAGCAGCACAGGCCGTTTCCTTGACCGTTCATCAGTTCGTCGTCAGTTCAGCAACTCTACGGTGTTTGCTAACTGCTAAAAGAATCCTTGGTTTTTGGCGAAAAATATTCCTTAAAATTCAAAAAGGGTTCAATTGAAAAAGGAAAAGGTGTGCGTGATACTTGGAGACTCAAACTACTATAATCACTTAGCGTTTACTATCCAGGTTTGCTAACTTAGGAGCTGTTGAAAAGAATCCTTGTTTTTTGACTAAAAATATTCTTTAAAAATCTACATTAAATTTTTAGCCCAAAAGGACTATGGCATCTAGGATTAGCAACTTGTATTCATGCTCAATATTGTTTTTTTTTAGTTTTTTTTAAATATAAATACGTTTGATATTTTTTAAGATAACACATTTTTAAACAAACGGTACTTTAGAGACGGTCCCTAACTGGCTTACCAAGCGGCTCTTCAGCGCAGCTCCCCGCGCAGAGCTCCTGCAGGCGGGGCACACTCAGAGGAAGCTCCCGCTCTAGTTGCGGAGGCGAATGTCCAACGTCCAACGTGAAACTAACTTCACCGCGGTCTTTAGACACAACTCCTGCACTGACTCTGGAGTCCGCTCTCAAACACGCGTCTGTCCGTGTCCACATGTGTCCACTTGTGTCCACTTGAGTCCACATGTGTCCACTTGAGTCCATTTGTGTGTCCGCGGCTCGTACCTGCTGCCAGTTTTCCTCCAGCGACGGGAGCGCGGAGAAATACCCGGTGTCGTGCACGATCTGCAGCTCCTGGAAGATGCTGCACATGGGGATGACGTCCATGACGAGGCGGAGGCGCGAGCAGTGCGGGGCCAAGTGCGGGGCCAAGTGCGGGGCCCCTGCAGAGCGCGCGGGGCCAAGTGCGGGGCCAAGTGCGGGGCCAAGTGCGGGGGCTCTGCAGAGCGCGTGAAGAAACCGCTCCAAACACGCGCGCGGGGCCAAGTGCGCGAAATGCCTGGAGCGCGTGAGGGTGAAATGCCTGGAGCGCGTGAGGGTGAAATGCCTGGAGCGCGTGAGGGTGAAATGCCTGGAGCGCGTGAGGGTGAAATGCCTGGAGCGCGTGAGGGTGAAATGCCTGGAGCGCGTGAGGGTGAAATGCCTGGAGCGCGTGAGGGTGAAATGCCTGGAGCGCGTGAGGGTGAAATGCCTGGAGCGCGTGAGGGTGAAATGCCTGGAGCGCAGGACGTGACTCTGTCCCTCAAAGTCCTTCTGAAGTTCTGAAGTGTAAAACTTCCTCCCGATTCAAAGTGACACATGACGCACCGGAGCCACTGAGCCGACAGAGGAAGGTGAATGTGCAGGGGCGGAGCTGCGCTGACAGGGCCGCGCTGACAGGGCCGCGCTGACAGGACCGCGCTCTGGCCTTTACTTTTATTATAACAATCACTGCGGGGATTTTTAGAGGAAAATAGACAAGTATAAAATCAAATAAAGTCTTGTCATTCTTCTTGCTTCAGTTTGTCAAACATTAACGTGACTCATGAACTTTAACTTCATTATCACATGTTTTTGTGCCACTTTCACCTGAGTATTTTTCCCTTCTCACGCGGCTCCTGAGCGCGGGCCTCTCTGTGCGGTCCTCACTGTGCGGTCCTCTCTGTGCGGTCCTCACTGTGCGGTCCTCTCTGTGCGGTCCTCTCTGTGCGGTCCTCACTGTGCGGTCCTCTCTGTGCGGTCCTCTCTGTGCGGTCCTCACTGTGCGGTCCTCACTGTGCGGTCCTCTCTGTGCGGTCCTCTCTGTGCGGTCCTCTCTGTGCGGTCCTCTCTGTGCGGTCCTCACTGTGCGGTCCTCTCTGTGCGGTCCTCTC